>NC_056725.1:1600201594-1600366594 GCF_019279795.1 Protopterus annectens | reverse complement strand
TGTTATTCTGCTTATAATAAAAAGGAAATTAGAATTTTAGTGAATTGATGGTCAATCAAAAAAAATATATATAAAGAATGGTATAAGCCAAGGCTGTGCTATGAGTAGTATATTATTTGTATTAGTTACAAATTAATTAGTCAGAGATGTAAACATGCACATGAGAGATGCTACTTATATTATAATAAAGGGATAAAAATTCCAGTCATGTTTACTTGTGCAGATAAAATTACATTGATTATGACAAAAAAGTTTGGATGAAAGGAGTTATAATATAATAAGCATGACTTTAATTAAAAAAAGTAAAATACTGAATGATATAGCAAAGGCAGGAGGAGCATCTTTCTCAGTGAAAACAAAATCTCTGTGGTAGGAATATGATTTTGTGGTAAAAATGTAATTGAGGAACATCAGAATAGGATAGTAGATGAAATAAAGGAGCTTTTTTGTTTTTGGAAATATACAAGGTGTCCCTTAATAAAAACAGTTTATTTGATTAATTCAGTTATACTGAGAAAGACTGCATATAACTAGGATCTATATATTGCCAAAAATCTATGAAAAAAAATACTTCAAGTATTTTTTTTCCTTTTATATCGGGTTCAATATTGAATCTAGTAAGTAGAGGAGTCTTATGCATGGACAAGGCAGATGGAGGTTTAGGAGTAATAAACTCCATTTGTTTATGTACTTTCTTTGAATTTGTGTAAAAATTTGTTTTGGATAAATAATAAAAATTAAGTTAGTAGTAAATTTACTGAAGTACAAATATAAGCAGCATTAGGATATGTTAAAAAATTAAAAATAGGAAAACTATGTTTAAATGAAGTAATGACATATTATCAAGAAAACATATTTTATGAAAAATAAAAATTGATGAAATAGAATATGAGAGGAAACTGTGGTATAGAAATATCACAATATAATTTTATTATGTTACTCCTTGGGCAGCTCTAGTAAATGAAAAAAGTTAAAGCTTTAAAAGTACAATAAACATAGGGTAATAGCAAGTAGAATGTCAAGGCATCTAATGGAGATTAGTGATTAATAAATTGCCAATAAAAGGAAGTATGCTATATAAAAAAATCAGTGAAAGATTTTGTATATATTATGGTAAAGAAGAAACTACAGAACATGTTTTCTTACAATATGTAAGGGTTGCAAAATAGCAGGGAAAATTGTGCAAAGAAAATTTATTTGAAAATATAATGGAGGTAAATGAAATACATGTGGCTATGATTATGTTTGGATATTATAGCCATAAAAATAAGGAATATGCCAGTAAAATAGATAAAATATAATTTTATGTTGTCTGAACTATTGGAATGAAAGCCTAAATGAAATAATGTTTAATGATAAATGGAGACTTGCAGTAATTAAAAAAAGTAGACGGCAATTGTGGAAAAAGGATTGGGTGGTTAAATAATTTTTTATTTTATTTTATGGGTGTTAGATGTAACAAATATACCCAATTTTTAGCAGATGCTATCTTTTCCACGTTCACACTAGACCTGGTTGCTGTCCACCCCGCTCAGGCGCTCCCACCTGCACTCTGTGTTCCTGCACATACCTTAGCCTGACTGCCTGAATCTGCCCGTATCTATACACATATATAAAATAAAAATAAAATAAATTAAATAAGATAATGAAGATAGAAGTTTAACATAATGAAAAGTTAGATATCCATGCTTGTATGACAGTAAAGGAAAGGAATGAAAATGTGTACACTGCATGCATTTGTAAATAGGTAAATAGTATTTGAAGTTATGTTTTTTAAATAACTAATCCCTACTCTTTTCAATAGGTGTTGTGGGATCTTTTACATACAACTGAGCTACCACCAACAAAACAGATGAGGCCGTGGTTTAACATCTCATCTAAAAGATGGTATACCTAGGAGTGCAACAACCCCGTTATGCTGCACTGAAGTGTCAGTATTTGATATACCTTGTGTGAAAGTAGAATCCACAGGCTTCTATACCAAAGGTGAGTGCACTACCTTTTGCACTACCGACACTGTTATTTAACATCTATTTTTCAAAGAAAACTCTTTATTTAGTAAAGTTTTATCAACAAAATATAAAGAGAACATGTGTACATGAAAATAAAAACAAACATATATATACAGAAGATTACCAACTATTGTCATAAACTATTTACAAAACATACACTTTGTTATGTTACGAACATAGATTGAAATAACTTAAATGACTTTATGACCTGATAGCTAAAAATAGAAATATAAAACAGCAGAAGGAAGAAAAGCTAGTAAAGTGTGTATTATCTGTGAAGAGGGTAAAATGAGTATTTACATGTATATGAATTTTCTTATAGCTTTGGTGTGTTATTACACATAGAACTCCATACAAAGATTACATAATAATATCAAAGAACTTTGACCAACACCTAATAAAAAAGAGATATTTCTTAATAGCAATATTTAAAAACTTTGATACAATTTATAACCATATCTCTAAATCCTTTCCATGATAAATGTTGACAATCCAGCCAGTTTTTTTGTTGTAATATATAATTTAATCATCAAAATTTGAGTAAGTATATATATATATATATATATATATATATATATATATATATATATATATATATATATATATATACACATACATATTTATGTGAAAGGTTAACTGCACGGTTATGAAGTAGTACAAAATTCCTGGTAATAATTCCATAGCTATACCCCAAAACCTGGTCCTTAATGTTCAGAATCTTCCCCAAGTTATTAACATATTTACAATTCCAGCAGACATGTATCACATCTGCCTGTTCAGTCTTGCAGGCTTTACAAGACTGAAAAAGTAGAAATAATGGATACAAGTTTATTTGGGGCAATGTAGGCATGATTTCAAATCATAAACTGGATGTACTATAATTGTTTAATGGAAATATATTTTATATTAAGCTTGATAGACTTACATGTTGCATTTCCTGAAGGGGATGATTCAATTTTTCCCAATAAGAAAAGTATATGAAAGTATTTGAGTATCAGATATTTATAAGAATTTGAGATATATTTATTGTTCATTAGGTAGTGCCATAAAATAATGACTTTCTTTAACTTACAGATATCTAAACTTTATTTTTTTGGTTGAATAGGTACATAATTTGATTTAAAATGGGAAGGTAACCTTTGGGAAGATTGAGTTGTTGTCTTATCAGTTCCATCAAGCAGAGAGTGAGTTTAATAACATTTCCAAAATTTTTATTTTCATTTTAATCTTAATAAAGTGTATTATTTAGCTTGATATTGTGGTTATTGCTGATGGGTTGAGAGATTGCAAATGAATTTAAGCCTAGAATGTTAATTTTTGATGTAGACTAATTTTTCAGCTATTATTTTATAATTTTATTTTATTTTTTTAGTACAATTTGGTTTAGCTACATAAAAGCTAAAGGATTAGACTAATACAAAAATAACTGATTATAACAAATTTGTATTTGGATTATAATATATTATTCTTATAGTCCTGCTGGCATTAACAGTTATGTAATATAGATAAAACCTGATAGTTAAAGCCCCCCTTTTTATTGGGAATAGTTAGTTTTGTATGTTTCAGATTTGGGTGATCTTGTGAATTTAACCAATAATAAATTTATCATTTTAAAAACTGCTTGGTATAGTGTAAAATGAAGAAGCAAGATGGAAAAGTATACTAGACAATATATTCATGTTGATTAGTGCAATTTTGGATAAAAATGAAATATTTATTTTTCACCATCATGTCTTGATATTCAACCAGTTACTCTCAATATTATTTGAGAAGTTCAGGATGGAATTCAGGGTGAAAAGAATACCTGAATGTTTCATAGAAAAAATATTTTAATATCTTTATATATTGACCCTTCTAGAGAAATATATTTACTATTTAAAGGCATATAGATTTCTGAGAATTAACTTTATAAATTATATATTTAATTTTAATGTATGTAATTATTAATTATATGTGTTATCATACATACTTGGTTGCTTGTTTGTTTCATACAGAGAATATTAAAATGTTTATAAATAGCTTGTGGAATAAATGTAGAATTATTGACAATTGTACTGGGTCATGGTTTTGTAATAGAAAAAAAAATAGTTGTTCAGATTTACAAGGGAGATAGCCCATTTACAGTTGTCAACTATAGACAAATAAGCCTAACAAGTTCAGTCAGAAAGGTTTGGAAAGAGTAAAAAAAATGTTTTTTCATAACTCATGAAGGCAGTTTATTGACATTACTCAGCATGGATTTTTATCAGGACATTCTTCTCTGAGAAAAGCATTAGAATTCTATATTACCATAGCTGTCTCTTATGAACAAGGAATTCCTACATATGTGATTTATTTACAGATGTCTAGAGCTTTCAACTGTGCTCCACATAAAACAATCATAGAGATGATGGAATCTTTGAATTTTAATACTCATGCCAGCAACTGGGGTCAGCAATGGTTTATGGATACAATCTGGAGAGTTTAGGACAAAATACCTCATGAAAATATAGCACATGTAGCTACCCCTCAGAGAACTGTTTAGGGACTGTTTTGTTTATCTATATATGTTTTCTTTCCTGTTTAGGGAAGGTTTTAAACTATCAGTATACACACTTATAAAAATAAATAAATAAATAAAAAACCTACATAGTAACTCATGTTAGAGACCATGATGTTTTTACAAAATTAGCTGGATGGTCTTCACTGTTGGTTTCTCAATAATTAGGTGGTGGATAATTTATCAAAATGTACCAGGCTTCAGTATGGCCCTAATAATAAATGTTATCTATACTCAATAACCAGGAATTAATACCTGAAACACAAGTAATAAAACACTTGCATATACTTATTGATAACCAACTTAGATTTTATAAAGGCATTATGGGAATAAGATGGCATTGTTGTGACATTATGAAACATATTATATGTTCAGTAAGTAATAGAAATGAAAAGTTTTTCATTCCTCCAAACAAATTATCTTTCAGACCATATATTGAATATTGTGAACAATTATGTATTTATAATGTTACATTATTAAAGACTTTAGAGAGCCCATTTTTAATACACAATTATTAAGAAAGGAGTATGACAACATGGTGGCATGATGGCTTATGAGCTTTTTATAGTGAACTATTTTTTATACTTTATCTGTTGTCTGGCTTCTTTTTTTATTTCTTAATTAAGTAATCACTGGCATAAAGTCCAGGTCTGTTCAATGTTCTTTGTGTTGTACTTGACAACTCAGAGTCTCAGAGAGACTACTTAGGAGTATGTGCCATAATGTCATACCTTTACTAAATTATCACGTAAGACATAGGCAAACATATATTTATATGAAAGAAAACAAAGCATGTTAACATATTCAAAGTTACAGACATTTTACATGATATATATTGTTTTTATACACTTATAATTAGTCCAGTATTATATAAATTAATAGTTTTTGCCTTCTCTTAAACCTCCTTCCTCCTCGAAAACATTATTCTGCATGTAGTCCCCCCACAATTTCCATTTTTTCTATGTAATTCACTGCTACCATTTTCTTTTCTAAAGATTCCACCTCCTATTTTATCTAGCTTACAATATACACTGTTTCAAATGCAGTTAGTTTAGCCTCTGATTTGAATTTTCCAGTAATTATTTTTTTTGGCAGCCACCAAAATTAAATTTCAGAAGGGCTTATGATGTGTAGGCAGTTTAGATACTGTTTTCCAGCTCAAACAATAATTTCCTTAATTACATCAATCTGCTCACCGAGCATTTCCGACAGTACTTTGTAGGGGATTGTTAAAGTCTGCCAATTCATTGCACTCTCCGACATTTGCAATCTACCTAAAAAAATTTTGGAGTTTGCTTGGGGTGTAGAAATACCTATGCAAATATTTCCAAGCAAAAATCCTAAATCTTCTAGACATTGTTGCATATTTGGGAGACAATAGTGTGCCCTCCCACTGTTTCATTGTGAATTGCTTATCTAATATCTCTTCCCAATTATTTCTAACATTCTCTAATTGATTCCTATAGTTATCATGCAATATCTTATATGTCCTACTTATTATGTCTTTGTTATAATAGCTTCTGTTCTAGATTCAGCCAAAAACTCTACCAGAACAGGTCTTTCATTTAGGGTTCCTCTATCCCTTTATCTTTGCCTATGCACTTATTTCAGTCCCTGATATAGAAGGCAGTCTCTAGCCTGCAGTCTAAGTGTGTTCTTGGCCTCTTTCCAAGCTATTACCTTTCTCTCTAGTTATTTGCTCCTAATCCCTTGGTTCTTTTGCTAATATTCTCCGGTAAATTCCAGCTCTCATTTGCCTATTCTCTGTACCCTTAATAGGGGTCATTCCTATCAGCAGAATCTCTTTTCTCCTTTTTTGTGTTTGCTTAGTTCTTAGAATATTTTCTGATACCATATGGATATAATATTCTTCGTGTATGCTGTTATTCTCTTTAAAGAGCTGCTTAAAGATCTGCATTCAAAATCCCTCTTTCTCCTTATTTTCTGAAATCCCCCCTTGCTTCATCATCCCTTTCCACTTTGAATTATAGTTATCTGTTATGTAAATGAGCCTTAACTGTGAAGATCTAAAATGCCCCTTCAAATAAGATAATCCTAAACTGCTTTGTTCTATTGGAAGGATCAACTTATCCATTTGACCCTTGCCCATTTCCCCTCTCAGATAAAATCCTTCAACTTTTTATAAATTACTGCCCCCAAATTTTCCTCTGGTTGATAAAAATATAAAGATACATGCCCTGTATATAAAACTAAAGGGACTAAACATTTTTCATTACTTGTATCTTACTATCCATATTCATAAACAAGTACTTCCAATTTCTCATTTTTTATTATTTTTGTTTAGTCCCTTCCCACATATCCTTAGCTGCCATAACAGGATCCTTTTTAACCCATACTTCTAAATACTTCATTTTATCATGTTCCCATAAATATGGGTATTGCTGAACCAATTCATGTGTGGCCACATAGTTTACAGCTAAAACACTTGTTTAATCTTTGTTAGTTGTATATCCTGAAAAGACTTGAAACTATCTCAGAATGTTCCGCAACATAGAGATTTCCTTTTCTTGTTTGAT
Organism: Protopterus annectens; assembly: GCF_019279795.1. NCBI lineage: Eukaryota > Metazoa > Chordata > Ceratodontiformes > Protopteridae > Protopterus > Protopterus annectens. The sequence goes on along the minus strand of NC_056725.1, from coordinate 1,600,359,506 downwards.
CAGGCACAAAGTAATATCATCTACAAATAAAGCCCACTTTTCTTGATTACTACATTAATTATATCCTTGAATTTCTGAGTCCCTCATTTTCTTTGCCAATGGCTCTAAATATAATGCAAATAAAGGGGAAAGATGACACTTCTGTCTGGTTCTTCCATTCAGACACAACTTAACAGAGAGGAAACCTCCAACTTTATTTTTTTACCTCTAATCCTTGATATATCCTCTGTTAACTTATTATTATAACAGGGAATGCAAATGCTTCCATTGTTCTACTCATCAGCATCAGAAGCATAGCTAGGGCAGGACAAGAAGGGCAATGAACCAGGGTGCAAAGTGATGGGTGGGCACAATTGTCCAGCTATCATCCAAATCCTTCTTTAGTGCAATACTTGCTTTTAAAAGTTGGTTTTATGTTTGCAGTCAAATATAACTGCTGCAGCACACTGAGTTTGGTCTAAACTGTAACATCTATTTGGTACATTTGTAGAAAGCAGTTTACCACAGATTAATACAACCATTTTTTTATATTATTAAACATGAGCACCACAAAGTTCCATAAAGGCAGATATAAACTGTAGCAATGGTTTGCTAAATTTGCTGCAAGCAGTTTGCTGCAGTTTAAAAGAAGATTTTTTTAAGTGCAGAAGGAGTGGAAAAAAAAAAAAACAGGACCTGAATGGCTGTGACAAAAGGGAGATGGGTATGTGTTTTGCATCTGGCCTCCTGGTTGGTGTGGCAGTTGGAGGAACTTTAGTGTTTTTTTTCCTTTTCTTTCTTTTCAGTGGAAGAGCGGGGGTGTGTGGCATGGATCTCACTGTTATAAACTTATGGATATCAACTTATTACAGTGAAGTGTGTATGTGTTTGTGTTTCACTCTTCATAGAAGAGCTGGGGAAAGAGTAGATATTGACATATCACAGTAAAGTGTGTACGTGTTATTGTAACTTGGGGAATAATATGAGTCCCTACTAATAAATTCATGTCTTTCATACCAAATATTTTCATACATTTCTACAGAAATCTACCCTCTGTTGTTATATTTTCCCTTCTAGGTCCCCCAGATACAATGTCACTGTTGCAAATTAAGTTCTAGTCTCCACCTATAAGTGATATTCCCTGCTGAAAGTCGATTACTCTCCCAAAATTTTCATAAGCTGCATAATAGCATTTTTATGTGGAAAATAAATACAGTGTGATCCTTCTCCATTGTCAATAGCAAACCTACCATTGCTATCTTTTTTTCTTCAACTATTACTATTGGAGCTCCTCTAGCAATTAGTATAGGGATTCCCCTTTGCCTTTATATTTGATACTCAGCTGAATATTCCCCCTGAAATCCTCTCATTATCAAATTCACATACTCTAGCATTGCTATTTTGCACTCCATATTTCTTAATATAATTCAATGCTCTTTCCTTTTCTCTATACCTGTGATGCCATCCACATTCCAAAATAATATATTTAGGTTATTATTCCCACCACATAAATGTGACAGATTTTTAAATGTCTATTTTCAGCTTTTGCATTACAAGCACCCACTAATGTTTGGCAGGTTGATCTTTTATACAGTTGTTTCTTGTCATTTCCATTTGAACCTATGTCACCTTATACTAGACGTTCTCTGTTAATAAAAACTCTCAAACAAAAAAACAAACATACCTACAGAACACCCCAGAACCTATTAACTTAAAACAAACTCACAAAGCTATATACATCTTCAAATCATGAAGTTTAACTCTCCTGTTGGGAACAATTGCCCCAAATCAACAGTTACCTCTACAGGCAAAGTCTAACTTAAATTAAGGTTATCCATGCTAAGATGCATGTCATAGCCTCTGCTCCTATTTACATTAATTGCTGTGTGTTCATGTCTTATTTTATTACCTACCCTGATGTGAAAAACAACTTGCATTTTTCTGAAAACATTAAGTTTTACCCTTAAGAAAAAGTGCACTTGCTATCTTTAAATAAAACTACATTATTCACTGTTCTAGTAAATATTTTAAAGTTACCAGAATAGCTGCTATCTCTTATTCACTTCCAAGAATTTCAAACTTTATTTTTACTGAACTGCTTGCCATTGTACCTTTTAATTTCACATTTCTCTCAGTAAACAATGTCCAGACCTCTCTGTTTATTGCATTCACCTTTAGTCAGCTTGTTTCCATGGAAACATAAGATCAAAATGCAGACAGAGCTACCTTCAGCTCCAGATTTCTGAACTGGCACAGGACATTTAATTGCTTAAAGAAAATTATTTATTTCATTGTGGTCTCTCATGTTTTTAAAACCCACCTGCATTCAAATAAAATACTCATTAAATTAAGCCAAGGGCATTAATCCAGATATTTACCTATGCAAAAGTAAAATAAAACATTTTGGTTCTACATGTATTATAATCATTACACTTTTACAAACCATTCCCCACCCCAGCAGTCCAAGATTATAACCTATTGACTTAAACATTCTTTTGTCCAGCTTTTATTCTCTTTTTACATTGCAATGCCTACATTTCTTAAAACTAAAAAGAGAGAAGAATAAAATACCAGTTTACTTCAATATGCAATTTATATCATAAAATGTTGTATACAAATTCCTGTTTAGAACAAAAAAAAGCAGTGTCCTTACAGTTCCTTCTCCCCTCTTTCTCCCTCTTTTTTTTTTCCTTTTTGCCCCTGGGATTCAATAACAATCATGTAGGCTTTCTGCTAAGCCTACATGATGTTAGTGTGTTAGCATGATGGGCAGCAGTACAAATCAGATATGAGTGCTGCTCATCATGCCTGCACCATTGCAAACACCTCTCCATGGTCAGCAATGGTGTTCATGGGCATGGAAAGGTGCTTGAAAGCACCAGCACACAATGTAAACAAAACAGATTGCATATAGGCAATACTCAGATATAAGCATCTGCTGTAGCCCAGACATATTTAACCCCAAGTACAGGGAAACAATACCGAATGAGGGGAAGTGAAATTGGGGAATTGTTACACAAAACTATGTTATAATGATGTAGTAATGTTGGAGAGGGGAAAGGTTTAAAACTGCAGGCAAATGTGATGAAGGTATATAAGAAGCATTTCTGATGTAAAACCCGCAGCATTGATGTAACAATAATTAGTGTGAATATCAATCCCATGATTATACAAATAAAGAATAACAGACATGTTAATAAAGGATGTGATATGGATATAATGCTGCAGTATAACAAAGGGAAGTGAAAATGTGATATACATGTTAATTAAATGTTGACTTGAGGTAACAGTTAGCAAAGACAGATGGCACAGTATAGGTTGAGTGCACACAATGCAGTTATTGCATATAAGGATGTATATACAGGGAACTGATGTGTGCAAGCTGACAGCACTGCAGTATTATCCATCTGACCATATATACCAAAGAAAAAATGGGCCTTAGAAATTGTAATGTCAGGTATCTCTTTAAATAGACATGTTTATGTAAAGAAATGACAATAGCAACAATAAGAAAGGAGTTTATCACCTATGAGCCTGCAATAGATAAGCAATTGTTGTATGGTTATGCAAATACTTCATGCCAATCTAATAAACAACTTACATCAGTGACCAATGACAACACTGAACAGATGACATGTCAGGAGTCCAGTTTTGCCAATGCTGATTTGCAGACATGTCTGACATACTAATACTGAGCATGGTGACATACAATTACAGGGAACAGTAACAAAACAGCAATACAACAACAGCAATTCAATAGAAATTGTTGCAACAGAGGACCAACCACATTTCCTGATAGTCTTGCAGCAAGCCATACAGTAAGAAATGTTTATGGAATCACACATCTGCCATTATAAATGGATATTGTTGCAGAAACAATTGCAGTATTAAACACCTGTCTGGAGGAAGACATACAATACACAGCATAATTATCTTGTGAATAAGTAATGCATATGAGTAAGGAATGGCGTAAGAAACATTTGTATCACATCCTTTTAGAACACAAGCATGAACAGGTTATCAGTGAGATGCATAGCAATAGGTGCCGCACATATACACGTACTGATCACATAAGGAAGAACACCCTTAAAGGGTGTACAGCACTATCATACCATATAAGGTATACTAATAACCTACCTGGTATGAAAATGCCTGAAAAAGCTGGCCCTGTGAATGTGTGTAAGCCACTGTAGTCTGGCACAGTTGCTTGACAAACAGATTTTACCAGACTCAACCCCCTGTCTATTATGTAAGACTCTCTCCAGACCCCTCTATTGCAGCATGTTCCACATGAGATAGCAATGGATGCTGTCACAAATAACTAAATTGAATGTGTTGTTAATAAAGGAGGTATGGATATAATATGAACAATCAGCTTTAGTCTCAGTGCTGGAAAGGAGCGGCACAAGTTTCTGTTCACTCAACACTGAGCATTACAATATGACTGATTCTTTGACAAGGATGCAGTTTCTACCATATAGGACAAACACTGTCCCAGAATTGAAAACCAGTCAATTTGCGAAGGTGTATTATAAAAGCGAATACTCAATGCACATGCCACAGGAGCACTCACAGCATGATATGTCCTTAATAAACATTTCAATGCCATTCAGTCACAACCTGCGATGATATATCTTTGTTCAACATAAAAATGGATATGAATAACTTGATAAATGTTGTTTGTGGGATGTCACTTCCTTCATATATAACCTTGTCCCTGTCATGTATTGAATTTCAAGCAATGTGATTCTACTGACTAATGACATCTAGAAGAATGGCAAGCACCATAGTGAAAGTCTTACAACTAGTATGACAATCCACCTATGCTAATTTATTGCATCAGACGTATGTGTGGCAAACAGTCTCTGAGATTAAAGGGATTTTGGAGGATTCTCACACTGTAAATGGATACATTTTGGCTGTGTGCATGTCATTCATGCATTACAGTATAAGGCACAACAGTCTAAACAGGCACTGAATGTGTAAGTTGAACACATGAGCATTTGACAACAGATAATACATGATATTTTACAGGATGAATGCACCATAATAGAAAATTCAGTACAATTGTGAGATATGTGGTTATTTGAAGACATCATATCATGTTTTTTTCTGCAAGCGATATTTGTGCCTGTAATAGCTGTAGTGTGTCAACAACAGACATCATATTGTCTCAGTCTCTCATTATTAGAAGGATAGACAGGGGTGTCCAACAATATATGACGGTATTTACTTTCACGCTATTGAAGCAGCGATGGAATTGAACCCCTTAGTTCTCCACTTGCATGATCTATACAGCATATTATCCACAGCCAATGCCACAGGAGAATAATGAATACTATTGAAACATACAGCATCCAGGAAGAGATGACATCAGCAGTCAACTGGCAAGGACTCAAACACACATGCTCACACACACACACACACACACACACACACACACACACACACACACACACACACACACACACACACACATACAAACACACACACATCTACCATGTTGGGTATTGAACCTCCTGCCTATCCTGTTACACAATCTAGAGAGCAGTGTACTAGTCACAAGTACCACAGGGAAGTTTGACTCTTAACGGGAAAGAGTGCACTTTTGCCAGGATGACCTCATCAGTGTGTTTCATATAGGATGTTTCCATAAAAATGGTTTTAAGGTAGTAGTGTTCACATTTAAATGCATCCTTTCCAAAATAGGTCAACCAAGCTGATAACACAGTGCAAGTATGAACACTGTATAGCAGACATATTACTTTATAAGAATGAATTGAGTCAACTTTTCACAACAATAATACTGACATACAAATGTTGTGCAATAGAAAACTATAATTCTTTGATTGTTTTTTTTGTACTCTTTGAGCCCAGTGCTTCTAAGCTGATTTGCCCAGATGATGGCAAAGTGTTAATACATGTGTAATCATATCTTGACGTGTTGATAAACAGTAGTCAGACAAAACATCATGAAACATGTTGTCATCCATATGCATTCAAACATTTTCAGCATGCCAAGAAAAAAAATTAGACCTGTGTAATAGCTTAGCACAATACTTTGAAATTCATATTGTGATAGTTAATATTTAACAGAGGTTTTCAGAAAAAGTGAATGTATGTATTCATCTTTATTATGCTTTTGACCACTGTAATCCATACATCTAGCTCTTCATCTAGTTAAAAATGACATTAAACTGAATAAACATAGTACAGAAGTGGAAAGCAAGACAAAGTAATGCAGATGGAGGCAATCATATCTAAAGATATTGCCATACATATTGTTCTTCCATTTAGCCTTATTTGCATATGTTGCCTCCCACCAGACATTGTTCAGTTCTGGGGCAGGTGGAAAAATAATGACACAGAAGGGAGAAGATACATCATCAAGGTGAGACGGAGGCAGGGATTGTCACGGAAGAAGGATAATGATGGGTTATAGCCATATGTAGTCAAAAGCTACACCTAAATTAATGAAACAAAACACTCAGTAACAATTAGCTAATAGGTGGAACAGAACCACTGAAATTATTAGAAAAATCTTTCTACACATTTGAGCATTAGCTCATTATGCTACAAAGGAGTCAATAAATGACAGCATTGATACAACACTGTTGAAGCACACTGACAACTTATTGAAGACAGTGGGGAACAGAGACACATAGAGACAGATTCAGAGATGAATAGCAACAATATGTTTTAGGGACATGTAGGAACTTCTGTATGGTGTTTTAATATTACTTATTAAATCCTCATTAATCTGCCATGTCTGCACAAATAAATTGTTAGCTATAGGTACAAACAAGGGATGGGAAAATGCGACAAATATAAATACCTAACCAGGATAAGAATGGCTTACTACGTCTCCCTGTTGGGGTTGCAATGTTTTGGAAAATGATGTCTTGTTGCACTATTCCAATGTTATGTTAAGGAAATGTGTTATATTTAGAGAAATATACACATCTGTAAGGAAGTGTATGATAGGAATATGAACTGTTGTAAAGTAAAAAACTGACACACAGCTATCATTGAATCTGTTCAACTATGTGAAACATTAGCCTTATTCACAATGAAGATGTACAATTGTAGACACAATTTCATGACTTTGCAGAGTTACCACAACAATGATGGGTGAAAACAACAAAATAATGTTGTATAGCCAGGCAGACCAAATCAATTGTGTCAGGATGACATAGGCAAAGTGGAGAGCTATGTATGGAGTGCAATTTTGGAGGGATAGGTGCCCCCTTTTTTTTGTGGGAGATAAAGGAATGTTGAGAAAGGTGCTTAGAACCGAGCTGATTAGATAAGTAGGTTAGATTCAGAAGCATCTGCAGACATACCGGAAATACAAGACAGACTGGGATGGTGATGAAGACATGGTATTGGGGGACACTGTGACTGGGGATAGGTAGAGGACATCAGAGATGCATCCAAGCCCAGCTGGACAACAGTGTGAATCTAGTCCTAACCCTCAGAACTGTCATCACTGTCTCCTGCAAGAGTTTCCACAGACAGTGCCAGACATGGCATTGTTTTTGCAATGTGATGGAAAACCTTTTCAACATTGTTAATATGTGCACCAAGACCTCCCTCTGTTATATCCTGCATCAGCCCAGTCAGCTCCTTCTGGGTGGCAAAATTGGCACCTCCCCTACTGCTGCTCTAGGAGGGTATCACTGCACCAGCAGCCAGGGCAGAGTTACCTTGCAAACTTGAGGAGATATGGCAGGGGATGTGGAGGCAGCACTGACAGGTTGTCACCCTGAAGTGGTGGGTGTCTGTGCTGTCATCTCTGAAGGAATGGTCGGTCACGCTGTAGTAGTCAGTGTCCCTATCTGTGCTGTTGATGATTAGTTTCCATCAGCAAGTTATGCAAGCACCAGATCATTAATAAATTATAACCCCCAAAAAAATAATAGAGAGAAAGGGTGAGGGAAGACAAAAAAAGATACTTACATACATAGCAAGTCACACTACTGTATGTTTTAAACAAACTTGGTTTGTCAAGACTTACAACAATTCTGATAATTTACTATTGCACACCTTTGCAACATTCATATATGATGGAAAGGCATTTGTGTGTTATTAAATAAACAAATTCCACTGCTCTGTTATAAGTTACAGCTGCCTTTATTTTACTATGACAAATTGGAATTCTCATATTGTAATTGTTTTAGACAGCTATTAAGATCTCATAAATACTTATAATTAAAAGAAAAAATACTACTTATGGGTACTGAATGCATGTGTGAGCATGCCCGCACACACACACACTCACACACACACACACACACACACACACACACACACACACACACACACACACACACACACACACACACACACACACAGTAAATTTGGTATTCTAATTGCCTAATGCAAGCAACTTTAGTTATTGTGGAAGGCATGCATGCTTCAGATGAAGGATGAGGTATGCCTACTCAAGATGCTAGTGCTTGAAGAAATGAAAAATAACATTTTGGCTGAATTGTTACATAATGTCTATTTACCCCATGTCTCTCTGAGATGATTTAAGCTCTCCTGGTACAACTCACAGTTTGCAGTTATCTCCTCTACAGTTGTGCAGCACAAAAAGAAAAAAAATATATATGAAAGCATAATGAGTAACTGTTGGCTGGCTAGATAATTACTGTCATATCATAGTTAGGTTCTGGGTAAGTATTCCTATACAACTGTGGGTGTTTATTGTCCTAAATTTAGTATCCCATTGGCTTAGGAAGTGCTGCTTGTGCTTTTTAAGGTCAATGTAGTGGTACTGACATTGTTACCCATGGCGGAGAATGCCCCATGCATTGGAGACAGCTATGGCTAAGATATTCTAAGCCTTAACCTTATACTGAAAGCTGGTATAATCCTCCCTGTGGCAGCCTATAGCTCTAGCACTTCATGAGGAGTGCCACATATATCTTGGAATCCTCAGCACCCTACTTTCATGCTCTAAATTTAGCACCATCCACACCCTTACCAGCCATGTCTAAAAAGTCAAGTAAATAATATATGTCTGAACTGATACCTTATTTCAGATCTCACATGTTATTCGTATTGCACAAAGTGCCTTTCCAACTGCATTTGCACAATTAAAGGCAGATGGACTCTTTGGCAGACACATTGCCACTACCTAAAGCAGATAGCAGTAAAGGTGTGAAACGGGGTGTTGAGCTGTGCCATGTGTGATGCTCCACCCATTATCACAAGTGCCAATGTTCAAAAATGTAATGCTTAATGTCATGGCTTTTGAGGGCTGTACTTTGTAAGGTGAAAGAAGATAAATTCTGACATATTGTCATGTTGGGGCTTACCCAGTGTTAAAATATTGTAACAGCTGAGAGTCAAAACCACAGGATAAAGGATGCAAAATTGCAACTGAATGCATTAACTGATATTGCCACATGAGAACTACCTTTCCAGCATGGAAAAATGATATATAGTGATTTCTGAATGAATGGTGATAAAATTCAGAGAGGCCTATATGTGCGTTGTAAATATGCCCAATGATGCATTCCTATGTAACAGTCATTCTTTCTGCAAATAAGTATGGTTCAGATAGATGCAGCTTAATATAATGATTAATACAGGTTGGTTTATATTACATACATAAAGCTGCGGTGGTGTAGTGGTAGCATTGTCGCCTCACAGCATGAGGTTCTCCCATTCAATTCTCGGCTGGAGCGCCTTCTGTGTGGACTCTGCATGTCCTCCCCGCAGTCAAGTGGTGTTCAAAGACATGCGTGAATGGGTGTTGGGCTGGCACCTCGGCACCCGGAAAAATCTACTGTCAATCATTACGGACCGGAGTTCCGTTATGGCGACCCCTAACTGAGAAAAGCCGAAAGAAAAACATACTTTATAACACATAGCAGTCCTAAACACAGTCGTGATATTGGATGAGTCATTACAATTATAACAAAAGTATTGTGCCTGTCATTCACATGCACATGAATTTTACATTGTCATGTCTAAGAAAGTGGATATACATCAGGTTGTATTTAACTGTAAACATTGGTCATATATACTAAATAGCACTGTTTCATTGTGTAAGGCTTAATGATGCATTGTTTGCAAGAAACAGGCTTATCATTATCAATTTCCTTTAGTATTACAGTCATATTCAAAAAGTTGTGAGAAATGGGCTTCTTATACCCTTGTTAGAAAGTATCTTGTAGATGGATTCTATCCCTTAATAGGCTGCACTTTTTATCTAAGTCACTTGCATCTAGTGCCACAGTGACAGCTCTATGACAGGTAAAAACCAAAAGAAAAATCTAGCAATGCTAGACTTTCCATTGTGCAATTCCTTGAACCTTTTGTATTAGAGGCAACATGAAATATATGCAAATGACCCCTTAAGGACATCAGGTGTTTCAGCTATATGGCAATTCTGAATGTCCGTGACTTTTTTTTCTTTTACTTTTACTTTTAAGTCTATTTATGGACAATTTCATGCCAATAAAGCCAAACCCCACAAGCTGTGGACATGCATGTTTCAGCCTTCTTATGGCATCATCAGCACAGCATAAGTGGAATGTTTGGCTAAACCTTAGAAACACAGTGTTGTAATTTCTCCTCTCAGTACTGTACAACATGCTAACAAAAGTGTACAGTTGCCAGATATGTTTGAGCTACCTAAGGCAACTTAAACTAAATCTCCATGGCTACCAGCAGCTAGTCCAAATTCCAACTAGATGTGATAAAAAATCTAAAAGGGAATCCATCCTTGACTGGGTCCTAACTAGCAACCCCACATTGTCTCCCAGACACCTTAAGTGACCACAACATAATATACTTTATACGTAGTAGAACAAGCATATGCAAAACCACTAACTATATATCCACTAGAAACACAAAAAAATTCTCCCCTGAGGTCCTCAACACTTTACTGTGTAACTGTGACTGGACCCCCCTAAAAACTCTCCCACTTGACCAGGCTGTAGCATATTTCAACAAAACATTTCTACAACACCTAGACACTGTCGCTCCATTGCGCAAAATCAAGGTTAGAACCTCTACAAACCCCTGGCTCAGTAAAGAAACCAAACAAATCCTCAAGTCCAGAGACACTGCCTGGCGTTACTATCAAAAAACAAAGAAACACAAAGCCTAACTAAGTACCAAGAACTGCGCAACCGTGCAAAAAAATGCATTAGGCTGGACACAAAATCCTACTACACAACATTACAAACTAATTACCAACACAACCCGCAAAAATTTTGGCGAAATGTAAACCAGCTACTAAAATCCACCCAAAAGGCTATCCCCAAACCAACCACCCCTGACACTAAAGTTCCCATTGAAACACTATTCAACTCCCACTTTATGAACTCAATTCTATCCTTAGTATCACAGGACAGTTCCTTCCTCACTATCCCCCCCAACACAAATAACACTAATACAAGCTTTACCCTCAAAACAGTTTCCACCACTTCAGTCAAAAGCATGCTCTCCAAACTAAAAACCTCATCAACAGCAGCCGACCTACTCCCCAGCTATTTCTTGAAACTCTCAGCAGATGCTATTGCTATCCCAGTCTCCACTCTCATAAACAGATCAATTGTTGAAAACTATGTGCCCAAACTCTGGAAAATATCCTATGTTACACCCATACATAAAGGCGGGACCTCCACTGAACTTAATAACTACAGACCCATTGCTTTACTCTCCCCCCTGGCCAAAATCCTTGAAAAATGCATCCATACCCAGATGCTAAACTATCTCCTAGACTGCAACATCCTGTCACCTACTCAGCATGGTTTCAGACCTGCCCATAGTACCACTACAGCTCTCCTCTGCTTCACAGACATAGTAAACCGTCTCAAAAATGAAGGCCTGCAAGTGTCAACTCTTTTTTTGGATATGTCCAAAGCATTTGACACAGTCTCACACCAAATCCTGCTAAACAAACTAAACCAATATCATCTATCTAATTCCACTCTTACCTGGTTCCAAAGCTACTTAACTGACAGGTACCAAGCTGTGAAATGGGAAAATTCTCTCTCTCCTCAGCTGCCCATAACTATAGGAGTCCCACAGGGTTCTATCTTAGGACCACTACTATTCACAGTCTTCACAAATGACCTCCACACCTCCACACAGCATGCATCTATAATTCAGTATGCAGATGACACTACCTTAATCTGTGCTGCACAAAACATTCCCACCCTCCTGCAAACAACTCAACTAGCATTCTCTGACGTTGAAAACTACCTTACCAAAGCCCAACTTATCCTCAATCCAAAGAAAACTCAGCTTATGATTATAACCAGTTCTAACAAAAACACTAACAGTCAATTCACTATCTACTCCAAAAATGCTACTTCAATTGCTCCAGTGGCACAGGCTAAGCTATTGGGAATAACCATAGACTCCCACCAAAAATTTGATAGTCATCTGAACTTAACTATTAAAAAAGTACATGCCAAACTGGGGTCACTCTACCTTATCAAACCATTTCTTACCAACAACACAAGATCAGCCATTGCTCACTCCCAACTTCTATCCACCCTACTCTATGCATCTCCCATTCTGACTAATCTCAACAAAACTGAACTAAGCAAAATGGAAGATTGCTATAACAGAATTGCCCGCTTTGCTGCAAATTGCTCATATAGAACTCATCACTGTACTGCTTTGAGACAGCTCCACTGGCTTGAACTGCCCAACCTCCTAACCTACAATCAGCTCTGCCTCTGTCATTCTATCTATTACCTCCCCAATAAGTGTCCTGCCCTCAAAAACCTAGTACAACATCACTCAGCCAAAAGGCCTCTTAGATCATCAAGCAAACTACTACTAGAAGTCACCAACAGCTACAATAGCTTTGGAGATGCACTATATAGTAGTTCGGTGGCTAAAAAATGGAACTCTGTCCCTACTAGCATTCAAAACACATCATCCAAAGCCTCCTTTAAAGACCTCATCAGGCAACATCTCATGCAAAGTTGGCAGTGCCATGATTGCTCCCCAGGCTAGTGAAAGCGGATAACATATGCATACTAAATCTAGAGCAATTGATAATAGTTTTTCAATCTTACTCACAAACACAGGCTCAGGCTAATCTACAATGTATGTACTGTACCTGTGTACTATGTATGTATTCTACCTACATTCCAAAGTTCAGCTGTACACCACAAATCTATTACTTACCTTTATTTTTAAAATTAATATATTTTTTGATTGTTCTCTCCACTGTAACTGTTTGTGCCACATACCACTGTAAAAACATGTCTCTTGTAATTTGTGTGTATACCGATTATGTCTAAATAAATAAATGTGTCTGTAATTTTTCTTTGTGGAGCTTTTCTCCCCGGGCCTCTGCTGAAAAAGGGCCTTTTCGGCTCAGTCAGACACCCCCGGTTAACAAATGTAAAACAAATAAAAATAAATAAATAATTTTTGCACTTTTTTCCTTAAGTAGTAAACCATGTTTGTGTGCTGCTAAGCATGCAGCAAATGTACCTTAAAATGAAAAATAATGAAAAAGTAAATATTGTGAATAATAGCAAAGTGATCTCTAGAGAGAATTCCAGTAATGTTTCAGGTTCCTTATTTCTCTTGATTCATCTCAGTTACACCGTGTTCAAAAAGGAAGATACCTGACAAGTATATTTTCTACAATGATTGCTATCTGCCAGGCATATTTGAGCTACCTACAGTAGACTTAGCTATGTTTTTCACTTTTTTCTTTAGGTAGTGAACCCTGCTTGAGAACTGTCAAACAAAGATCAAATGAACCTTAAAAAGAAAGGGAAAAATATATTGTGAATAATTGCAATGTGAGCTCTTCACAGGATTAAACCAATGCCACATGTACCTTATTTACCTGAATTCACTTCAGTTACAACTTGTACCTTAGAATTTGACATCTGTCAGGTGCATTTCTTGAAGTAAGTACTGTCCCTGTTGTAGAGGGCTGCACAAGGATGCCAAGCGTCTTTGAGTTACCAAAGGCAGCCTAAACTAAATTCGTCACTTTCTCCCTTATGTAGTGAACTGTGTTTGTACACTGTCAAGCAGACTGCAAATGTACCTTAGAAATGGCTAAGTATGTATGTGACTAATTGCAAAGTGATCTCTAAAGAGGATTTGAACAATGCTTTGTATGCCTTATTTATCTCAGTTCACTTCAGCTACACCTTGTAGCACACAATTTGAGATCTGTCAGGTACATTCCCTGAAGTAGATGCTCTCCCTGTTGCAGGCAGCAGTTCATTGACACCAGGCATATTTGCTCTACCAATGGCAGCCTAAACTAAAATTTTCACTTTTTTCATTAATTAGTAAACCCTGTTTGTGTTGTCAAGCAGAGAGCTAATGGAAAAGACAGTGAAGAGGAATATCTGATAGAGAAAAAATAGACAGTAAATGAAATGCAATGCATGTGGATATGTAGCAGTGACCAGAGCAAAAAGTGCATCCAAGTCAAAAATTCTTCCCTCTCACACCTCTTTGCAACATCAGACAAGTACTTTGTGGAACACATAGTCAGACTTTTATAGATAAGGTATACCTCTCAACTGTCCAGATTTTCACAGAATGTGTAGATTTTGACTCATATTTTTGGTCTGATCCTCAAAACAATTATGGTTTTCTAGGAAATAACTGAGGACTGAAGTCACTAAATAATGATAGTCATTTGAGTTTCAGACTTCATATCAATCAAAAAATGCATGCTAATACAAAACCTACTATTCTGTAAACTTTTTTAAAGTTTATAACGACAATATTTAAAATGTTTCCTTGTTTTGGGGGTTTGTTGTCAGCAATAGTGACAACAGTCGATTTTTATATAACACAATAGTATCTCAAAATGTGATTAAATGTGTATTCAGACAATCCTCCGTAAAAGTATCATGAGGTATATTTGAAACATGCATCAGATATCCCTTATCTCTAAACTCACCGCACTTACACCTTGTACCACAAATAAAATTACCTATCAGGTATATTTTCTTCCCTGAGTATTATCCAGAGTGCTGTTGGCTGTGTAATGCTGCCTGGCTGGTTTGTACTAACAGATTCATAGATTCATAGACTGTTACTAGACTAATGACCAAGTGGGGGGAGGCTTTCTAAGCCTAGCTAAGTTTTCCCAAAAGAATAATGATGCCCTGTATCCAAACAGGACATTGAGGGCCAGGCATTTACAAGCTACCTCAGTCCATATAGGACATGGGTGCCAAGCCCAGTGTAAATGTGCTATTCCCCATCCACTGGTCTAGGTTGTGGTTAAACTGGGTAATAGATGAACTCAGCTTCACATGAATGGGAAGCCAGTTCCATAGGAAGGATAGCCTCTGAGACACGTAACTGTCTTTCTAGCATGTTCCATTTAAGTCATAGGCAAAATTCAGGTCCCTAAACCATTTATTTCTGGTATTCTCTGACTTACAAATATGTAGGAGATTTATACATGTGAGGCTTGTGGATGCCTTGCAAGCCAGATCACCCCTCAGCAATCTATAGGAACTGAGTACAGGGAAAGGGCTTTAAGGGGCTCTGCATAAGGTAGGTTTGTTATGCCTTGTATTCTTTTTGTAAGGAACCTTTGAGGTTGCTCTAGTTGCTGCATATGCCTGGACAGGGACATCCCAAATGGAGCCTTGTACTCTATCATTGGTCTGATAAGGGTGGAGTACAGTAGGATAATGACCTCTTTCGACCTATATGCCATGCCCTTACTTATAAGTTGCACAAAATAAAAGGATTTCCTCACCATTGTGGCTTCATGGTGGTTGAAGGTAAGGCTATTCTCTGTGTGCATTCCTAGATTCCTTGACCACTGGGTTGATTCTTAGGTGTGTATTATCAACTTGTTAATTAGCCTGCATGGTTGACTTCCCAAAGGGTACAATTATGCATTTCTTAGCATTGAGTTTAGGACCATGGCGTTGGCATAATTTGTTAATCAGAGATAGACCTTCTTGAAGAATGCTAGTGTCTGCAGGGAGTCGAGGATAACCACCAGCTTGCAATCATCTGCAAACATAGTCAGCCATAAACCTTCAGCATTTGCTTCCATTTCAGAGGAATAGATGCCAAAAATGAGCGGTCCCAGTGCCAAGACCTGGGGTACTCTGCTAGTGACTGGCCTCTTGATGCAGGTGGACTCACCTATTTTGACCTCCTCGGTCCTATCACTGAGCCATTTAGCTATCCAATGGGTGATAAAATGTTTTATACCTAAATTAGTGAGCTTATCTGTAATGCCTGAGTGGGATATTGTATCAAAAGCCTTGACCAGGTCAAGGTAAGCTATGTGCACTGCCGTGCCTTCATCCAATCCTTTAGTGACCCTCTCAGAAAAGTCCACAAGATTTAATAGACATGACCTTGCTTTAACAAAGCAGAACTGTGATGGGTCCAGCATTTATCAGTTAACTTTGTCCTCATTTATCCTGTCCTTGATGATTCTTTCCATGGCCTTACATATGAGGTTGGTAAGACTTATGAGCCTGTAGCTACTTTCAGTGGTTGGACCTCCTTTGTACAGGGGAGTGACTGTAGCCATCTTCCATTTCTTGGGCACAAAACCTGACTGAAGGCTCCAGTTGAAAAGTGATTCAAGTGGCCAGAGAGGTAATGCTTCATGCTATTTATTAAACATCCTGGGATGCTACCAGGGCCCATTAATACAGTGTATTTGTCCTTGAAAAGTGCATTGATGACCTGTTGGCTAGTAATGGTTGGAAGGATTGTGTTATGTGGAATTTCCTTTAGACTATCAGGGGGGAACTTAAGCTACACTTGTCAGACAAATGATTGGCAATAGCCTCTAGTTGAGTGTGCATGATACCATTTACAATAAGTTCTCCGCATTGCTGTATATTTCCTCTTAGGTTACTGACATAGCTATAGAAAGCTTTCTGGTTGCCCTTTGCCTGAGAAGCTACTTTTCTTTCATGTTTAGACTTTGAAGTATTAAATAACCCTATTAGGTGCCTGTTTAGATTAGTCAGGGGGCTTTTAATATGTATGGCTTTGTTCCTCCTACACTTGGCCAAATTTTTTTTTTCTTTTGTTGTGTGATTGATTGATACTGTGATTCCACCAGAGTGGCTTGTGTTTTGAGTTTCTTTGCATAGCTCAATCTATACAGCTATCAATATGTCTGCACATAAATTTTGTAAATAGCTCAGTGTATGCTATTGTATTTATTGGGTCTGGGATACTTGGAATTTAGCTAAGGTGCTGCTTAGAAGAGAGAGGCTAGCCTTGGAATAGTTCCTAAAGGTTTTTGGCTTTTTTGGATTCCCATATTTAATTTTTATTTCAAGTAATACTGCCTTATTGTCAGATCTGGTGAAATAAGATATTACATTGGATGAGGAACATCAGCCCCATTGTTCATGAGTACAAGGTCAAGGATATCTGTACCCCTAGTAGGAGAATAGACTGACTGTTCAAGGATTTTGGTATTAATAAAAAGTTTAGGAATCGCTGGGCTTGTGTATTAGAAATGGTGTAGGATTGCCAGTCTATAGAGGGGTAGTTGCAGACCCCCCCATGAATATCATATTGGGTTGAATGGTGAGGGACTGCAGTACTAAGATTTAGGTAGTATGGGTTTCCTGGGACAAGGAGAGGACCTATAGGTTGCAAGGATATGGTACAACACCCTGTTTATGGTGAGTTGCACATGTATGAGTTCCAGTGGGTCATACACTTCAACTAATTTGGATGTGAGATGGTTTTAATATAGAATGAGGCTTTTCCACCTTTAGCTCACTCCTATGCAGCAGCTGGTCTAAAGGTGTGAAAGGCATTATAACCTTGCACTGCTGAGGTAAACTCTGTGACTTTAAACCATGTCTCCATTACTACACAGATGTCTACACTTTCCTGGGAGAAGAAGGCTTGCAGGCAGTGGATGTTTTGATAAGACTTCCAGCATTGAGCAGTACCACTTTCAGATATTACTTCATAGTTTCAGTCAAGTCAGTAGGCTTATCAGTTTGGCATTGCCTAAAAAGGCACTATCTGGGGCTGGGAGTTATTTGCCAATATCAGAAAGCCTAGAGAGAATTTGTGCAGACCATCTCTGCTCTGACAAAGCAACATGGTCTGTCAGCCATGTCCTCCCAGGCTGATAAGTATTGTAACCCCCTGGACTGACATCAAAAGATAAGCCAATTGTTAAAATCAATCATTTTTTGTAGGTAAGATGGCATCATCCTTGGAGAATGTAATATGCTGCTCAGTGCTAGGCTCATACTTGCCTGAAACACATGATCAGTGAGCTTGATCATGTCTTGCTTCATATAGTCAAGGGAGGTATGTCTCGGGACATTAACATCCATATGGACTATGACAGACTTATACTGGGACAACCCCCCTGCACCCCCACACTCCATGCAAATTTTATATACCAACTCCAAGACTGCACTATCATGAAGAAAAGGGTACATTTCCTGATCCTCACTGAACCAAAACACCGACGAGAACACCGAGACCAGAAGATCAACAACTGAGATGACCGACAGTTTAAAAGCACGAAACTTCACATGCTCGACAAACCACAATCCCGACAATCAACAAAACAAAACAAATACCTTTTCCGAAAAACACACACACAACACAAGCACAACAAATACCTTACAAACCTACACTAAACCTTACATACACAACTATCTATGCACTAACCTTAACCCAAACCCTAACCCTAAGGTCCGTCACTATTGCACACTCACCTAACCCGCGCCCTAACCCTAACTTACTTAACCCGCCCCTAACCCTAAAGTCTGTCACTATCACACACTTACCTTACCCGCACCCTAACCCTAACTCACTTAACCCACCCCTAATTCTAAAGTCTGTCACTATCGCACACTTACCTTAACATGTCAGTGTTCTCAGCGTCGGGTTTTTAAACTGTCGGTTATCTCAGTTGTCGATTTCCGGTCTCGGTGTTCTTGTCTTCGCTGTTTTGTGTGTCGGTGTTTTCAAGTAGACCCATATATATATATATATATATATATATATATATATATATATATATATATATATATATATGGGTCTGATTCACATGGTCAACATTTCAGAATGTCGAAGACCATATGGTCAAGACCATATGATCGACATTCAAAAGGTTGACCATGTAATAAAAAAAACACAATAACTTACCTTCACACTGCTCCACCCCCCCCCCACACCCACCGGAAGTTAAATATACCAACTCTGAGATCACAGTGAATCCTAGACTAAGGCACTGTACAAGCACATCCACTCGTGCATGAATCGTGCCATCCCAAATGGAACCAAGACGCTCTCCTCCAAAAAAAGTAAGCAAATCTGGTGGTCCCCTGCCATAAACAAACTATACAACAGAAGGAAGAAACTGTTGCAGAAAAGAGGAAAATCCCAGGATGCAAAAAACTCCCTTACCAGCCTCAGTAAGAAGTTGAGATCCCTCATAAAATCCTCCAAAGCTAGTTACGAAAATAAAATTGCCAAAGATTCCAAAGACAGCCACAAGGCATTCCATAATTATGTCAAGAATCTAAATGGCAATGTTCAGATCTGCTCTGAGCTACAACAGAATGGCATTAAATATACTGATCCCAAGGATATTGCCAATATCCTGGCAGATCAATTTAGTGACAACTTCACCCCCTCTCACCCCCTAAAGGGCCCATCTCAATACCAAAAGATTGCCAAATGCCGGTAATCACACCCACACAGGTAGAAACCGCACTCTCCAAAGCTAAGAATACAGCATCCATGGGACCAGATGACATCCCAGGCTGTGTAGTACATGAACTACAAAATGAACTGTTACCTCACCTAAGTGTCATGTTTAATCATAACCTCACCTCACACTTCATGCCCACTGAGTGGTGCACAGCTACAGTTATCCCACTCCACAAGGGGGGATCCACCTTGGATCCTGGGAACTACCGTCCCATCAGTCTGATGACCCTGATCTGCAAAGGCATGGAATGCATTATCATGGAACTCATAAACAAAGACATTGGCAACCTTAAAACACTGGACCCCACCCAGTTTGGGTTCATGAAGGGCCGATCTTGTCTCCTGAACCTGATTGACTTCTTCAAATCAGTCTCCAGAGCTGTGGGCAAGGGTAAGGTGGTCCACACAGCCTATCTGGACCTCATCAAGGCCTTCAGCACCATCCCCCACTCTGGAATCATAGATAAACTTACTAAGCTGAGCATAAATCCCTATGTCAATCAATGGGTTGCCTACTGGCTTACTGACAGAACCCAGACTGAAAAGTAGCCAACTCCAAATCCAGCTTCAGACAAGTGACAAGGGGAGTACCTCAGGGTTTAATCCTGGGACCGCTCTTGTTTGGCATCTACTTCTCTGAAGTACAGGCCAACACTAAGGGACTCTGGCTAACAAAGTTCACAGATGACTTCAAACTGGGAGCCTTACTGAATCCCCAAATGATGTGTATATTCTACAAAATGGCCTTACAGAAACAGATGCTTGGTTCCAGAGCCATGGGCTCAAGCTTAATGCTAAGAAATGTATAGTTATCCCCTTTGGGAAAAAAACATGTACCCATGAATTACCACATAGGTGGCAGTACACTAAACACTGAAAGTGTGATGAGAGACTTAGGGACACAGGTGGGCAGTGGTCTCACTTTTGATAACCACATTGCCACAACAGTCAGGAAATCCTTCTATATGGCAAACCTCATCACTAAGGGCTTTTTATCCAAAAAAAGGAGGTCATTGTCTCACTGTACTCATCCCTCATTAGACCCATTATAGAGTAAAACACCCCGTTTGGTATGTACCTCACAAGGCATCTGCAGCAGCTGGAAAGGCTGCAGAAATACCTCAATAAAAGAATCACAGGCCTAAAGCAGATGCCCTATGCTGACCATCTAAAAAAACTCCAGCTATACTCTGTGGCATATCGTCTACTCAGAGGCGATCCCTGCTTAACATACAAGGTCATGTCAAACCCTGAGCTGTTGGACATGCTCCACTTAAAGTAATCCCATTCCCTCAGAGCCACATGCTCCAGGGATCTAAACCTTGTCATCACAATGAACAAAACATGCTGGAGGGATAGGTTCCTGACCCAGGGACTCCCCATACTGTGGAATAGACTGCCCATACATGTCAACAGAGTGCCTCCTTGGCCCTCTTCAAAAGGAACCTTGACAATAGGATGGGAGATAGGAAATTCACCCTGTGGATCATGTCAGTCACCCTGCTAGACAGGGGTCCAGGGAAGTAAATATTATGGAAAGAAATATTGGTTGAATTATTATGGCTAGGCCTATATAGGTTCTAGGGCCGATAGCCTAGTACCAACCTATGAACTTATGAACTACGTTGCGGAAGATGGAAATCTATCCATTCCGCACTGTACGGAGATGTCGGTTCCGCATGACTAACATTTCGAATGTTGATCATATGGTCTCGGCTATTTGGTCTTCAACATTCTGAAATGTCGACCATGTGAAGTGGACCCATATAGGTGTATCCTCTGTTGGATAAGATGCTGTGTAACTATGAACCTGTTGTTGGTTTGTCATCTTGATAACTGTGTGAATCAGGCTACAGTCATATAGAAAGAGTACAGTTTGCTTTGGTTTTGTGGCAGAGCTGGATCATGGTCAAATGGGGCCCTAGGCACGGTAATGGATCGGGAACCACCAACATCCTCAGCCATTCCAGTATCCTGTTACTTGGGTATTTCTCCCGCATTACCATAAACACTGTTCAAACCTGTCAGTGTGATACTATTTTCTTCTTTACTTCTACAATGATTATAGATAGTTGGACTTAATGTAAAACATTTATTTCAAATTTTATATCACAAACACTGTTACACATTTGCCAACAAAACAATACAATGTCAACAGACTTAGCATTAACAATAAACGTCTGTGACCTTGAAACTTACATTTATTGAAATGGCATTGAAATCCACATTCAAAGAACATGCATCTGGCCAGTGGTAGATTAAGTTTCTCTACGGGTTTATTTTCAAACGATAGGCTCCTTGAACACATTTTTGGGATGATGCATGTATGCATGCTTTCTATGATTCACCTTTCTGATTGTATTAAATTATATTCCTTGCAGAATACAGCATCACTTGTTAAAGTATGCTTTGAATGTGTGGTTTTAAACATTTTTCCATTAAGGAATCAAACAAAATGTATAAATCAATAATGATAAAATTGCCCATTTCAGAGCATTTCAACCATAAAAGGCCCCTCAAACCTCTGTCATTATAATCCACCAGTATCAGTCAATATGTACAATGTCTGCAGATGTAAAAGTCATATGAATAATTCCACAAACAGTATATCTGTAACTAATGAAGAGTTTGCTATGAGCAAACAATTTATTTTTTATTTCAGTGTGTCATTTACAAATTCAATGCCTTCTCCCTCGGAGAATAAATTATGTTACATAAAAAATGGTAAACTGATTATGTTGCAGTTGGGAATGGATGGCAAACCAACAACAGGTTAATTGCTACAAGGCATCTTAACCAATACACTCTGGACAGTAGCATCCCACTTCCCCTTAAAGTACAAATCAATTTCAACAATCTCTCTATATGTGTGGAATTAGAACCCACAGCCTTGTATCAAAGGGCAAGTATGCTGCCTGTTGTGCTACTAACAATGCTTTCACATTTTCTAGCACAAACAGTAATGGCCATTTGCAAAACAAAATGGTTACATATTGAAAAGTGTCTTAGAATGAGCAGCATTAAACTGCTCTTCCCTTGAAGCTCAGAATTCCTTGAAAATGTACTAAAACTCACAATTTCTTAAAACTGCAATGAATCTCACAGTCTGGTAGTTGGTGTGGAGGATTTAGGCTCTTGTATCCTGTAACTAAGGTGCAGAGTTTGAGCCTGGTTAAACTAAACAACTTCCCAGCTCTAACTACAGAATTTACACACACACTGCTCAACAGCATAACAAAAATTCCACTAATCTACCTGTTTGCCCAGAAAATCCATACTCATTTCTTAAAAACTGCACACTTTGTTCAAGTTTAAATGTGTGTGCATCATACCAAAGACACATACAGAGGTTATGTAGGATGCACTCAGTGTGCATCCTTAAAGAAGAACTGTAGCACATAGAGAGTGCATTCTTAAAGAAGAAATGTAAGTTTGTGGCAGCTCCCTGGCAAGTGGTCCCCAAAGCCAGTGGACCCTATGGCAGTATGGAACTCCTACCACTTGAAGTTTGAGTATCAGTAGCCTCTGATGATATTGGAGATGATGAACAGGCACAGGCTGGGGGTGCAAAGGGTCAGTTTGACACTGTGTTGTGACTCCTGCATCTCCTGCCCATGTTTCCAATACAGTCAGTAAGCCTATTCATACACAGGACACAGAGACCTTTGATATAGGGCATGTTGAAGTTGAGGCTGACGAAGGCTAGTATGATTACTCTGGTTGCAGGTCTAGTTGCCTCTCCTGATAGCCACCGTGAGGGCATGGTACCTCACAGGAGGGCTGTTAGAGGTTCTTGGAGGAGGCCTGCTGCCACTCTCCTCCCAAAGCTGGTGTGTCATTAGGTGCCACCAAAAGTATGTGTAGGGCTATAGTGTGGGCACAGGCACATTCTGCCAGGGCCTTAGAAGAAATAGTGCAACTACTAAATGTTGTGCATTCTGATTTGACTTACACTCTGAACCATGTGGGCATCCTTTAGACAGGATGAAAAGCACACTGGATCAGGCATTTTCTGTGTTGGAACATCTGTTGAGGAGGGTGGGCATCCACATATCCAGAGAGCCACTCCATCTTATGGTGTTAACAGGTGTGGACATGCAAGAACCTGCTCCTGCACTGACACTACATCCACTGCTCTATTAGTGATTGCAGTATCCACACCCAGACATGGTAGACAAGGGGTTCATTTTCTGGAGATAGTCCTTATGAAAGCTTGTCCAGCAGACATTTCCAACAGCTAGCCAGGGCCATGGAATTATCAGTGGAACTCCTGGTCTAGGTGTTTCTCATGGTCAGGGTAACAATGCTGAATTGAGTAGTCTGTCATGCACAGCTCACACCTGTTCAAGATGCCAGGATGAAGTACTATGATAGTGCGTGATTGCGTTCATGCAGACACACACACAAGCACACATGCACACACACAGACACACACACACACACACACACACACACACACACACACACACACACACACACACACACACACACACACACACACACACACACACACACACAGGGTCCCTATTAAAAGAGTTAAAGATTAAAATGTCGAGCTCTGTAAACAGAGAAAATGCCAGACATCGGAGATCACAAAACAGTGAAGATCGAGAAATTTGCCCTTTCCTCACTGTAGTGCGATCTCAGAGTTGGTATATATAATTAGAGGGGGGGTGTGGAGGTGCAGCCCCTCACAATAAAGGTTTCAGTGATATGCATTTTCACTCTTTACAGTTTTTAAAATTTCGTTGATATAATATAGACTCGTTGATCAGTGTGCAGCCATCTTGTAAAGCAAAACTAAGCAAATTCTTAGAGCGGGAATGAATGAACCCACTGAAATCTCAAAATGCCTCCTCAAGGACAGTCCCATTTTTATTTTTTTCTAGAGGGACTAACACCATTGTTTAGTCTCTACTTTACTGAGAATATGAGTTTGTTTCAGAAAGTAACCTGAATGAAAATGGAATGTCTGCATTATCTGTTGTCACTGACCTGCAGAATTTAACAATTTTATTGGTAAAAAGAAACACAAATGGTGACTGGACAAGCTTTAATAATTCCTCTTAGAAATGAAAAGGACTATTTTTACTTATTCTATATCAGGCCATCATTTTCCTTCCAGTTATAAGTAGTGGAGTATGTGAATAATTATATGGGCATTGTCCTTCTTTGATGCAATATCTTTCTCTGTCTCTTCCATATTTAATGATATGCTTTGTCCTACAACTAATTAGGCAGTGCCGCATTTTTATTGTCAAATAAAACAATGATAATAATAATAAAACAAAAATGCATATATTTATATTAGGCAAACAAGACAGCCCTTTTCTCTATAGGTCATTTACATATTAGTAACTATTTATCTTCAAATCCTGACATTTTTGAAACAATTTTTTGAATGAAACTTAAAACCATTGCAGCAAAACACCATTATTGTCGTTTTTTTTGCAATAAACCTTTTCGCCATGGGCATTATAGGAAAACAATAGACCTTCCAGCATTATAGAGGCCTTTTACCTTTGGTAGTGAACCTCACAATACCACTGGGTAGCCCATTCTTTTCCTGTAACACCCATCCTGTTTGGCATAATTACTTGTGTGGCATTCTACCAAAATTTCAAATTGGCAGTTTGTGGTTCTGTTTTATGGATTGGCATGTGTTACAGATCTAGTTTATGTAAAGACATTTATGACATATCAGATGTGTGACAACTATTGCAAGTGACTTTAATGAAAATCAACAAAATGTTATTATAAAAAATATATATTACAATGTTAAATGCAGAATAATCTTTGTTTTGTCACTAAAATTCTTTCCTGTAGATATGTGTGAAAGAAAATAAAATGGTTCAAACAGTTTTGCCACTTTTCATTATGAAATTCATAAAAAAGTAAAATATATAATGAAACTAATAAGCAGAATGAAATGTTGAAATTATAAAATTTAAATTATATACCTGTTGCAACAGACTTTTCAAAAGATTAATTCATATAACAATAAATGAAGAGTTTTTGTGAAATTTGTTTATTTTTTTTTATTTATGTTATGATATTTAATTAGTATGTGGGCTAATCAATGCAGCCTTTTCTGTCATGACCCACATAAATGGGAGAGACAAATACTAGTCAAGGTCAAAGTTTGCAGAGGCTGAAATATATAATTACGATCTTGCAAGACAAAATTACTGCAAGTAATACCAGACAAGATTACAATTAAAAGAGATTCATAAATTCATAGTGTTTTTCAAGAGTCCATGATGTATAATTACCTTGCAGTTATACTCCCTCATATGTCTCCTCTTGCCGGCACAGGACAAAATGAGTTAGGTCCAATATTAATTTACAGGTGCCCATCTAATTGTCAATGTTTGCCTACAAAGAAGTGAAATTATCACTCTGTTTTATATGTAAAACAAGATAATTTTGAGATGGGGGATTCACTGGGTAATTAATAAGTCCCTCTAGATTTGTTTGTTGATGGAGATTTAAGTCTTTAATTTGCGTGTTTATGAAGGCATATTTTTTACAAGGGTATAGTAGATTAAGGAGGGTTGGGTCTTTAACATGATGGAATACTAAACATAAATCAACTTGCAGGTGTTTAAAAGAGAGCTTTACAGGCTATACATTAGATTACCTACATATTACAAAACTAACTTGTTGGCAAACTAAACAAATACACTGTGAATACTTGCAATGTTATAGTTAAACTGCATATAATAAGCGTGATGTAGTAAGTTTTCTAATTAATGGAACAGACAGTATGTAGCAGCAGTTAAAGTTTACCAACCATTAAAAATATTAATGTACACTGGCTTGATAAACATCTCAGGATAATGGAAGTAGCTCAATTTATAAATGTCTATTTTGCCATCTATAAGGCTTCTTCTAAATCTGTTGTATTCATTGAAAGATCTAATGCATTGAGAGAAGTATCACAGCTTATTGGAATAATTTTGGAAAAGGCTTTTCCTCTTAGTTAGATTGAAGTGTGGTGGCATCTGCCTGGCATTATTCCTTCAGGGTTCTACAGAGAGTACGATGTTTGCTAGATTTTTACTCAGTGGAGGCTATTCATTGTAGAGTATCTTAAAGACTTAGAAATTTAATAGAAATGTGGCTTTGCCTGTATGTTTTAACATATTGGCTCTGACTATGAAGATCGATGTTGTATTTTGTGCTGAGTTTAGTGCAGTGATGGGTGGAGCATATTTATGGTTGAGGGAAGAGGGCATTTATGACTTTCATTCTGTCAGTTATTAGGACATAGGAAAACTTAAAGGAAAGATTGCAGTCCTAGTGACAGCATTTTAGATAGAGAGCAAATAAACTGGAAAATAATGAAATCATTAATATCAAATTTAAATCTTAGCTTGGTGGCATAGATGGATAAAGTCCTGACTATGACTCAGATAACCTGAGCTGTAGAGTTATGTGGTCACAGAATGAGCCTGGAAGGGAAAAGGCATGTAAAAGCATGTGACGCTGGTTTGTTCATCCCTATGTAAGGGGGTGATCCTGGTCTGCTTCAGTGCCATTAGCAAGTGGAGACCCGCAAGCAAGGAAAGTTGTGAGTCCAGGGGAATGGGCTTGGTACTACCAAAGCAGTGATACTTATCTCCATCAGCAGAGTAAGGGTACTCTATCTCCTCCTAATGTCACAAGTGCTCATATCAATCACACAGAGGCAGCATTATTACTTATAGAAACCCCATTACAGCCTGTGGATGTAGGTGAGGACAGGAAGCACCTCCAAAGCTGCCTTGATGATGGTTATTCTAGTCATTTCTCTCAGTGACACACCCCCATCCTAAGCATGCCCTGCCCAAAGATGGAATGGGAAGAAGATGGCTGCAAGGGTTTTTCCTGGTCAGCAGATGTGGAGGTAAAAAATGTCCCAGAAAATTTATTAAAAGAACTAGAAATTACACGTGATTATTACATGTGATTAGAACGACCCTGTTTCTGTTATAGTGTCACATTTTATTTCTCCCCATTATACAATAATTAGAATATCATTTTTTTTTATTTACTCATTTATTTATAATAATTGTGTACACATTACAAAATCAAATAACACATTAATACATAATACACACGACATTTACTGGTCTATATTATAACATCGAAGTCTAACAACTTTGAATGTTATAATATCAAACCCAGTAGAGCGAATGCTGGAAATAGCAAAGCTGCAGAACATGAATACTGTCCTAGAGAAAGTTTTCAGTGGGCCGTTTCTGCAGCTTCACTATTTCCTCAACTGTGGAGCGAAGGTTACGGACTGGGTTAAGGTAAGTGTGTGAACGAAGGTAAGTGTGTGTGATTGGGCACAGGTTAGGTGAGTTAGAGTTTGGGCGTGGGTCAGGTAAGTGTGCAATTGTGTGGACGTGAGGGTTAGGGTGCGGTAGGTGAGTTAGGGTTAGGGACCAGGTAAGGTGAGTGTGCGATAGTTAGGGACCTTAGGGTTAGGGTTAGGTTAAGGTAAGGGGATAGCTAGTAGTGTTTGTCTGGTTTAGTGTAGGGTTTTGTGAAGTGTATGTGTGTGGATTATTTATTTTGGTGTGCTTGTGTTGTGTGTATGTTTGTCAGAACAGCACATTTTTTCGATGTGGAGGATTTAGACTCTTGCATCCTGTAACTAAGGTACAGAGTTTGAGCCTGGTTAAACTAAACAACTTCCCAGCTCTAACTACAGCATTTATACACACACTGCTCAACAGCATAACAAAACATCCACTAATCTACCTGTTTGCCCAGAAAATCCATACTAATTTCTTAAAAACTGCACGCTTTGTTCAAGTTTAAATGTGTGTGCATCATACCAAAGACACATACAGAGGTTACTTAGGATGCACTCAGTGTGCATCCTTAAAGAAGAACTGTAGCACATACAGAGTGCATTCTTAAAGAAGAAATGTAAGTTTGTGGCAGCTCCCTGGCAAGTGGTCCCCCAAGCCAGTGGACCCTATGTCAGTATGGAACTCCTACTACTTGAAGTTTGAGTATCAGTAGCCTCTGATGATATTGGAGATGATGAACAGGCACAGGCTGGGGGTGCAAAGGGTCAGTTTGACACTGTGTTATGACTCCTGCATCTCCTGCCCATGTTTCCAATACAGTCAGTAAGCCTATTCATACACAGGACACAGAGACCTTTGATTTAGGGCATGTTGAAGTTGAGGCTGACAAAGGCTAGTATTATTACTCTGGTTGCAGGGCTAGTTGCCTCTCCTGATAGCCACTGTGAGGGCATGGTACCTCACAGAAGGGCTGTTAGAGGTTCTTGGAGGAGACCTGCTGCCTCACTCCTCCCAAAGCTGGTGTGTCATTAGGTGCCACCAAAAGTATGTGTAGGGATATAGTATGGGCACAGGCACATTTGGCCAGGGCCTTAGAAGAAATAGTGCAATAGTAAATTTTGTGCATTCTGATTTGACTTATACTCTGAACCATGTGGGCAACTCTTTAGACAGGATGAAAAACACACTGGATCAGGCATTTTCTGTGTTGGAACATCTGTTGAGGAGGATGGGCATCCACATATCCAGAGAGCCACTCCATCTTATGGTGTTAACAGGTGTGGACATGCAAGAACCTGCTCTTACACTGACACTACATCCACTGCTCTTTTAGTGATTGCAGTATCCACACCCAGACATGGTAGACAAGGGGTTCATTTTCTGGACATAGTCCTGATGAAAGCTTGTCCAGCAGACATTCTCAACTTCTAGCCAGGGCCATGGAATTATCAGAAGAATTCCTGGTCTAGGTGTTTCTCATGGTCAGGGTAACAATGCTGAATTGAATAGTCTGTCATGCACAGCGCACACCTGTTCAAGATACCAGGATGAAGTACTATGATAGTGCGTGATTGCGTTCATGCAGACACACACACATGCACACACACACACACACACACACACACGGTCCCTATTAAAAGAATTAAAGATTAAAATGTTGAGCTCTGTAAACAGAGAAAATGCCGGACATCAGAGATCACAAAACAGTGAAAATCGAGAAATTTGCCCTTTCCTCACTGTAGTGCGATCTCGGAGTTGGTATGTATAATTAGCGGGGGATGTGGAGGTGCAGCCCCTCACAATAAAGGTTTCAATGTGATGCATTTTCACTCTTTACAGCGTTCAAGTTTTTAAAATTTCGTTGATATAATACAGACTTGTTGATCAGTGTGCAGCCATCTTGGAAAGCAAAACTAAGCAAATTCTTAGAGCGGGAATGAATGAACCCATTGAAATCTCAAAATGTCTCCTCAAGGACAGTCCCATTTTTATTTTTTTCTAGAGGGACTAACACCATTGCTTAGTCTCTACTTTATTGAGAATATGAGTTTGTTTCAGAAAGTAACCTGAATGAAAATGGAATGTCTGCATTATCTGTTATCACTGATCTGCAGAATTTAACACTTTTATTGGTAAAAAGAAACACAAATGGTGACTGGACAAGCTTTAATAATTCCTCTTAGAAATGAAAATAACTATTTTACTTATTCTATATCAGGCCATCATTTTCCTTCCAGTTATAAGTAGTGGAGTATGTGAATAATTATATGGGCATTGTCCTTCTTTGATGCAATATCTTTCTCTGTCTCTCCCATATTTAATGATATGCTTTGTCCTACAACTAATTAGGCAGTGCAGCATTTTTATTGTCAAATAAAACAATGATAATAATAATAATAAAACAAAAATGCATATATTTATATTAGGCAAACAAGACAGCACTTTTCTCTATAGGTCATTTATATATTAGTAACTATTTATCTTCAAATCCTGACATTTTTGAAACAATTTTTTGAATGAAACTTAAAACCATTGCAGCAAAACACTATTATTGTCGTTTTTTCTGCAATAAACCTTTTTGCCATGGGCATTATAGGAAAACAATAGACCTTCCAGCATTGTAGAGGCCTTTTACCTTTGGTAGTGAACCTCACAATACCACTGGGTAGCCCATTCTTTTCCTGTAACACCCATCCTGTTTGGCATAATTACTTGTGTGGCATTCTACCAAAATTTCAAATTGGCAGTTTGTGGTTCTGTTTTATGGATTGGCATGTGTTACAGATCAAGTTTATGTATAGACATTTATGACATATCAGATGTGTGACAACTATTGCAAGTGACTTTAATGAAAATCAACAAAATGTTATTATAAAAAA
The DNA here is from genome assembly GCF_019279795.1 of Protopterus annectens. Taxonomy (NCBI): domain Eukaryota; kingdom Metazoa; phylum Chordata; order Ceratodontiformes; family Protopteridae; genus Protopterus; species Protopterus annectens. Next base: position 1,600,328,635 of record NC_056725.1, on the reverse strand, counting down.
TATATATCACAATGTTAAATGCAGAATAATCCTTGTTTTGTCTCTAAAATTCTTTCCTGTAGATATGTGTGAAAGAAAATAAAATGGTTCAAACAGTTTTGCCACTTTTCATTATGAAATTCATAAAAAAGTAAATATATAATGAAACTAATAAGCAGAATGAAATGTTGAAATTATAAAATTTTAATTATATACCTGTTGCAACAGACTTTTCAAAAGATTAATTCATATAACAATAAATGAAGAGTTTTTGTGTAATTTGTTTATTTTTTTTATTTATGTTATGATATTTAATTAGTATGTGGGCTGATCAATGCAGCCTTTTCTGTCATGACCCACATAAATGGGAGAGACAAATACTAGTCAAGGTCAAAGTTTGCAGAGGCTGAAATATATAATTACGATCTTACAAGAGAAAATTACTGCAAGCAATACCAGACAAGATTACAATTAAAAGAGATTCATAAATTCATACTGTTTATAAGAGTCCATGATATATAATTACCTTGCAGTTATACTCCCTCATATGTCTCCTCTTGCCGGCACAGGACAAAATGAGTTAGGTCCAATATTAATTTACAGGTGCCCATCTAATTGTCAATGTTTGCCTACAAAGAAGTGAAATTATCACTCTGTTTTATATGTAAAACAAGATAATTTTGAGATGGGGGATTCACTGAGTAATTAATAAGTCCCTCTAGATTTGTTTGTTGATGGAGATTTAAGTCTTTAATTTGAGTGTTTATGAAGACATATTTTTTACAAGGGTATAGTAGATTAAGGAGGGTTGGGTCTTTAACATGATGGAATACTAAACATAAATCAACTTGCAGGTGTTTAAAAGAGATATTGTATTGCAAGAGAGCTTTATAGGCTATACATTAGATTACCTACATATTACAAAACTAACTTGTTGGCAAACTAAACAAATGCACTGTGAATACTTGCAATGTTATAGTTAAACTCCATATAATAAGTGTGATGTAGTAAGTTTTCTAATTCATGGAATAGACAGTATGTAGCAGCAGTTAAAGTTTCCCAACCATTAAAAATATTAATGTACACTGGCTTGATAAACTTCTCAGGATAATGGAAGTAGCTCAATTTATAAATGTCTATTTTGCCATCTATAAGGCTTCTTCTAAATCTGTTGTATTCATTAATAGATCTAATGCATTGAGAGAAGTATCACAGCTTGTTGGAATAATTTTGGAAAAGGCTTTTCCTCTTAGTTAGAGTGAAGTGTGGTGGCATCTGCCTGGCATTATTCCTTCATGGTTCCACAGAGAGTATGATGTTTGCTTGATATTTACTCAGTGGATGCTATTCATTGTAGAGTATCTTAAAGACTTAGGAATTTAAGAGAAATGTGGCTTTGCCTGTATGTTTTAACATATTGGCTCTGACTATGAAGATCGATGTAACATTCTGTGCTGGGTTTAGTGCAGTGATGGGTGGAGCATATTTATGGTTGAGGGAAGAGGGCATTTTTGACTTTCATTCTGTCAGTTATTAGGACATAGGAAAACTTAAAGGAAAGATTGCAGTCCTAGTGACAGCTTTTTAGACAGAAAGCAAATAAACTGGAAAATAATGAAATCATTAATATCAAATTTAAAGCTTGGCTTGGTGACGTAGATGGTTAAAGTCCGGACTATGACTCAGATAACCTGAGCTGTAGAGTTATGTGGTCACAGAATGAGCCTGGAAGGGAGAAGGCATGTAAAAGCATGTGACGCTGGTTTGTTCATCCCTATGTAAGGGGGTGATCCTGGTCTGCTTCACTGCCATTAGCAAGTGGAGACCTGCAAGCAAGGAAAGTTGTGAGTCCAGGGGAATGGGCTTGGTACTACCAAAGCAGTGATACTTATCTCCATCAGCAGAGTAAGGGCACTCTAGCTCCTCCTAGTGTCACAAGTGCTCATATCAGTCACACAGAGGCAGCATTATGACCTATAGAAACCCCGTTATAGCCTGTGGATGTAGTTGAGGACAGGAAGCACCTCCAAGGCTGCCTTGATGATGGTTACTCTGGTCATTTCTTTCAGTGACACCCCCCCCCCCTCATCCTAAGCATGTCCTGCGCAAAGATGGAATGGGAAGAAGACGGCTGCAAGGGTTTTTCCTGGTCAGCAGATGTGGAGGTAAAAAATGTCCCAGAAAATTTATTAAAAGAACTAGAAATTACACGTGATTATTACTTGTGATTAGAACGACCCTGTTTCTGTTATAGTGTCACATTTTCTTTCTCTCCATACTACAATAATTAGAATAACTTTTTATTTGCTCATTTATTTATAATAATTGTGTACACATTACAAAATCAAATAACACATTAATACATAATACACACAACATTTACGGGTCTATATTATATCATTGAAGTCTAACAACTTCGAATGTTATAATATCGAACCCAGTAGAGCGAATGCTGGAAATAGCAAAGCTGCAGAACACCGAATACTTTCCTAGAGAAAGTATTCAGTGGACCGTTTCTGCAGCTTCGCTGTTTCCTCAACTGTGGAGCGAAGGTTACGGACCGGGTTAAAGTAAGTGTGTGATTGGGCACGGGTTAGGTGAGTTAGGGTTAGGACGTGGGTCAGTTAAGTGTGCGATTGTGTGGACGTGAGGGTTAGGGTGGGGTAGGTGAGTTAGGGTTAGGGACCAGGTAAGGTGAGTGCGCAATAGTTAGGGACCTTAGGGTTTGGGTTGGGTTAAGGTAAGTGGATAGCTAGTGGTGTATATCTGGTTTAGTGTAGGGTTTTCTGAAGTGTATGTGTGTGGATTATTTATTTTGGTGTGCTTGTGTTGTGTGTATGTTTGTCAGAACAGCGAATATTTTCCCTGGGAAAAAATTTGCTATTCCGACTGCTCGGTTTTCTGGTGTTTCGATTGAATGGGTTAGATATTATAACATTAGAAGTTGTAAGACTTTGATGTTATAATATAGACCCAACATTTACAGCATGCCATTATATTAAAAAATCTACAGCAAGAGGCCTAAAGCAAAAATCTGCATACCTTTTTTTTCTAAAATTCATATTTTTTTTTCTAATTTCACCCTGCTAACTGTTGACTATCAGCCCCCTCCCTACAAATCATGGAGGGACAGCTAGGAGACACCATTGTTTAGGTAGCCATCAGGGTTGGTTTAGGGATTGTTGTTGTGACCTAATCTCTATGAACCCACCTAGAATCAAACTATGAATTAGGCATGCAATGGACATAAGTGCTGTAGTGTTCCTCACTGCTGTAAGGGCTGATATTGGCAGGACTTAGCCATTCATCCACAGCAGACACTGTATGGTTGTTGTTCCAGTCTCCATTAGGAACATTTTCTTGTGTGTGTAGCTTTGAGTATTGCATCCTCATCCCTTGAAAGGGCACTGCCCTCTTCATTGCCTGCTCTGTCAAGACCAGAAGCCACTACTCAGTCTCAGGCTGCCTGGACTTTTGTCAGTGCATTAGCCCTATATGCCATCTCTGCAGGCTATTTCCTAAGCAGCATCAATGAAAGAAATACTAAACTGATGCTGGTAACTAACAAAGAGTATAAACACAATACACTGGAAATGTTGCCATATACTTTGTTACAGTGTGAAATTACAAGTAATTTTCTTGAGCCACCTACTTTGAGAATAGTCTAAAGGCAAACCTGTGTAAAATATTTCATATTATCAACTTATTATAACCCTTATGAGTAAAATGGCCCTTATATGACATACAGGAATCAAAATCTAATACATGACAATCAAAATAAGATGAAGAATGTCATTATATCAAATGTTTAATATATCAGGGTTATACAGTGTTGTAGACTTAGAAAATAAGGCATTATATCAAAGATATTCCTAAGATTCATCTATTCTAAGAATGAAGGCATTCATAAAGGGACCGCAAATGTAGTAGACCTTTGTGTATACACTGCAGTCACCTTTTTATATACTGCTATTGTCTTGCAGCATGTGCAGCACCATGTAAGACTGGCTCGGCAGATATTCAGAATGTTGCTGAGGTGATCAAGAGGAGAGGCATATACTAATTAGGCATGTATTCTCTCACCCTATAAATGCCTCCTAGTTGGCATCTTCATTCTGAGCAATTTAAGAAAGTGCTCAGCTGTGCAGATTAGCACACCTGACCCCACCATGTTGAGGTAGTGAACATGGTGAAAAGGTGCTGTTAATCTACTTAACACAATAAGTGTAGGTAGATGGGGGGGTCACTAGATACCAGGGAAGCTACAGTTCTGCCATAGCAGCACTTAAACTATTACAGGGATCGGAGTGGGGGGCTGACACAGAAGCCTCCAGGAGAAACTACATTTCTGTCATAAAAGCACTTCAACAAGTATGGGTTTGGAAGTAGGAAAAACACTACATAAGGGAAGGGTAAGCAAGTTGGGAACAGGTAAGTAGACTGTGGCGTGTGTGCATTTGTGTGTGTCCATGTGCATTTGTGTGTGAGTGTGTGTGTGTGTGTGTGTGTGTGTGTGTGTGTGTGTGTGTGTGTGTGTGTGTGTGGGTGGGTCTGTGTTATTTTCTGTGTAGGAGAGTGAATGGGAGGAATGTCACTGTCTACATGAGTAGCTGTTTACTGCTATGCTGATCTGCACATTATGGTAGTAACTGCATTTCAGAGACGTGCAAATTAGTTAATGATGACGTCTTTCCTCATAGTGGCAAAAACATCTCTAAATAGCAAAATCCTGCATTGTGGGAGTGTGGTCTTTTTAGTGCTAGATGTACTCATGAATTCCCAGGAATATTTTATCCATTTTGGTAAAATGTACTTTGCGAAAGCACATTTTCACTTAAATGTACTTTCGCTGAAGTGGGTTCATACTTCTGTTCTTTGATAATGTGTAATTTTGAAGAACAGAAGTAGACCCACACACACACACACACACATATATATATATATATATATATATATATATTTTATATATATATATATATATATATATATATATATATATATATATATATATGGGTCTATGACTATTCACTGAAAGCACATATCACTGAAACACATTTGACTGTGCGCAATTCACTGAAAGCTCAATTAACTGAAAACGCAATTCACTGATACACATTTCACTGAAAGTTATATATGGCCTTTTCCCCACTGTAGTGCGACCCTGACCCACTTTGGGGGGGTGTGGTGGGCATAGCCCCCCACCTATTTTAAATATTTTGAACTACCCACATGGATACTTGCAATTTCAATAAATTACTATTTTCTAAACTTAATATATATCCTAACTATGTGGGGGCGGTGCCCCCCACACCTCTCCTTAATATATATTCTAACTCCAGGGTTGCACAACAGTGGGGAAAAGGCCATGTATATCTCTCAGTGAAATGTGTTTCAGTGAATTGAGTTTTCAGTTCATAGTGCTTTCAGTGATTTGTGCACAGTCATTTGACTTTCAGTGAAATGTGCTTTCAGTGAATCGTCCTAGACCCATATATATATATATATATATATATATATATATACAGATACATATGTACACAAACACATTAATATATATGTGTATGTATATATATATATATATATATATATATATATATATATATAAATATATATATATATATATATATATATATATATATATATATATATATATATATATATATATATATATATAGTGAGACAGAGAGAGAGAAATATATAAATTTGGTTATATAGTTAAAGATAAAACAGCAAAGCAGTCATCAGTTAGCCAAAACTGCTTTAAATGTGAAGTTTCTTAATAAGTAAGTGCTCATACACCACATTAGACTTCATCGGACTAAGATGTTCATTCACACTTTACATTAAAATGGCAAACTTTGTCACTCAAATTTTCTGTTTCCAACTAGCACTATACTGTTCTTATTCATCAATAAATGCAGTTGTTGAAATAACTCCATAAATATAACAAAAGGAACTAGGCAAGACTGTCCTCTGTCTCCATTATTATTCGATTTAGTGATTGAAATTTTTGCAATTCTAATTATCTCAAACCAAACATTCACGATTTTTAAATTAATCAAGAATATAATTTAAAAATTATGTTGTTTGCTGATGATAACTATTTAACTTTAAACAATTCTGATGATACATTAAAATAATTGAAATTTATTATCGAACAATTTCAATCATTATCAAATCTGTGTTTTAATAATTCTAAATCTAATTATTTTCATATTGACAACAAAGAAGTATCATTCCAGATCATAATATAATAGGAAAAGAGCTCCCTAATATTCTTTATTACAGATTCATATACTAAAAACTATTGAGGAAACTTTAAATTTTAGTTATGAAAAATATAACTACATTATATAATTGAATTAATTCTTGGAAAAAAATATTATTACATTTGAAGATAGATTACAACTAATATAAATTATATTATTTCCAAAAATATCATATATAATTCAATCCCTTATACCACCACCTTATAAAAATCAAATAAAAAGAAGAAATAAATTACTCCTAAATTTCTTATGGTATCCAGGTAAACTTAGATTAAGCTTAAATCATCATTTAAGACCAAGGAATTTTGGAGGCATTAACCTTCTGAATATAGGTACTTATGCAAAGTCTAGAATATAATATTGATAGTAAAAATTCAATACATTTACATCGGGGGGGGATTTAATAAAGCCTACATGGACTTTTTTCCATGTAGGCATAGTGGCATGGTGCTTACATGGAAGTACGGAAATGTGCGATCCAGTAAACAGAGTTGAGGGGCATTTATGAGTGTGCGAACACAGAATTGTCCATGGCATGCAAATCACCTCATGAGCAGGTGAAATGCATGCAAATGAGGCAGGTAGAGTGATCCAGCAAGCAGATAGGCAGTCATGCAGACCCCATGTTGGTGTCCGTAATGTACACAGAAACATTCCATGTACAGGATGTAAAAATTACACCAGGGGCTGTAAAAGTGCACTTACAGAGGCAGAAATAGTATAGAAGACACATATATGTGCAAAAGTAACCACTGTGTGTCCAAAACCATATGGAAAATAATGTAAAATAATTTTATTTTTTGTAATACCCTGGGTACGCAAACATGCCATTATGGAAAAAAAAAATAAAAAGATTGCAAAAACCAGAATTTGTGAGTATGTAACAGCAATGCATTACAAGACCCTGTGTGGTGTATGTGCAATGTAGGACTGCTGTGGTTGCAAATGAATCAGGGCCTGAAACCATGTAGTTTCCAGGTACTGTGCATGGATCTGTATGCAAATGAGCTGGGGTTACTGAACAGCACAAATGAGTATCTGTGTCTGCAGATCCCATCCGTGGTGGACAGAACCATATTGGTGTCTACAGAAGAGGTAGCTGACATCAATAGGGGGTGTGTTTACAAACTTTTAAGCTTATTGGAGCTCAGTGGTGCCTGTTTGTGTGGCACATTACTCTGATGAGCGGGGGGGGGGGGGTGTCCAGTGACTGCTAAGCTTTGTTTACCTTCAGGTCATGTGTTTCAATGAGTTTGAGTATGTCTGAGTGTGTTTGTGTGGTGCACCACAGTACTCAACAAGGAAGTCTGTTAAAAAAAAATTGTCTGAGAAAGCCAATGATATAGTCCTGTTTCACTTAAACTAGGGCCATTAAGAATGCATCATAGGTAGCCAATCACACAGGCTTCAGGCCCAAGGTAACCTACCAGGAGCTACATGAACTGGAGATTGTAGAGATCTAAAGGTTGGACAGGGACATACTGCAAGAACTCGCTGAGCTCTGCACCCTCAACTCAGACCCAGAGCCAACAGAGGGGAACCCATTCCAGTGGGAAAAAAGTATGTGTAGTCCTTAGGTTACTAGCTACAGGCAGTGGCGGCTGGTGACTTCAAATCACAGGGGGGCTGCAGGAGATGCTGAATGGGCGGGGTCAAAGGGAAGGGGTGTGGTCAACCATAAAGGGGAGGGGCTATGCACAAAACCACAAAAAAACTAACTTTAATTAAATACGCTGCCCTGGGTGGCAAACCATCATTATGAAAGTCCAATCAAGACAAAAATAAGTGTAGAAGAATAAAAATATTTCAATGCATTAGCTGCATGACAGCTTACTTAATATCTAGATGGAAACAAAAGGTTGTGAGGCATGAAAAAATAATTACTTTTAAATACATTACTGGAATGCCAGTCAAAATCAAGTATAAGAAAAACCAGAAGCACTCAACTCAAACCACTTCTCCTTGCACTGCAGTTCTAATTATAATATATTCAGCTTTATTAAAGTACCAAGCAACATGCTGAAAGTAGAAATCTATGTGATGCCCCCACTTGTAAAAATGTTTCTTATCCAAAAAGACCTGCTGCCTGACAACTTGTTTCATGGGGAAAACATGATAAAAGTAAAAATGAAAAGCAAACAAGAAACAAGCTCAAGATACATTGCTTAAAGGATTACTGTACAGGTTATGGACCACACATGATTGGCATTCTGTTTAGTTTACGGGTAAAGCCTGTAGAGATGACTGGAAGTCTCCAACAAGTGTAATGAGCTTTTTAAAATAATGGAATCCTGTCCTTTAATACCCAAGGCTTATACATTATCTAGTCAAGTATTCTCTGCATGGCAACAACAGAAAGGCTTTCAATGTTGGCAATTCTTTAACAGTATGCTTATTAAAGCTTACTTGCATCTTACGATGTCAGACAAGCTTACCTTATGGTCATTAAAGCATTGCTACTTAAACACAGAGCAACAGGCACTTTGAGTAATAAGCATAAATCAACAGTACAAAAATATGACAGAAACCAGACCATTCTGCAAAATCAAGGACAGATGAAAAGCCACTGTAGTACTTATGCAGTGTGTCCTCCCCATCCAAGGTAGATACAACTACTCCTTGCCTTGCTTGGACACATCCAGAGTCACTACATGGGGGAGTGGGGTGCAACAAGCATGTCACAATTTGAAATCTCTCTGGCTGACTGTGATGGCCCTGACACATTTGTCATACCTCTCAACTTCAAGAGCAAGAAATCTGGACAAAGCCATACACAGAAGTGGGACAAAGGCACAACAATAAGGACAATTTTTAAATATTGCTCTAATAAACTTAGAAAGATAATAGAATAGGTCTTGCATTAGTATGAATTTTCTGAAGGGTATAAAATCTGAAACTCAAATGTCTGTCATTTTCTAACTTCAGTCTTTAGTGATTTGTCACTAATTTGCCAAAAACACAATTTTATGAAAAATGGACCAAAAATGTGATGCAAAAATATAAAATAGACACACAATACAGCTTCTACCTGTCAAAGAAGGGACACTTTAATATTAGTACTGCTACCTTGAGCAGCTGACAAAATAAAAGAATCTACATGCATTTCAAGTAATCTATAACTTTGATTATTACAGTTATTTCTTAATTGTAAACCCTCCATGTTTTCTTCCAAAATTGCTATTTTGGAGGGATTATTAGGGGAAGAGCAACATTTTGAGCCAAAATTGGGGACAGTTGAGAGGTTGGCTATGCCTAATTCTATAAAGCAATTTATTTGCATGTACCTCTCAACCTGTTAATGCAGTAAATCTGAACAAGGCCAAATATATTGGGGCACATATAAACAGTACTAAAATTGCTCTTGTATAAATTGAGACAGTTGATAGAACGGCTCTTACTTTAACATGCATTTTTATGAAGGTTATGAAGTCTGAAACTTATTATTTAGTGACTTCTGGCAAATCATTTAGGAATTAAAACTACAAATTTTATGAACAACAAACCAAAAATAAGAAGCAAAAATCTATTCATTCTTCGAAAATCTGGACAGTTGGGAGGTATAGTTCAGCTGGGCCTGTCTGAGTTTGCTGCCCTTCCCCTGACAAAATAATGGTTGAACTGGAGCCTCTGCAGCCATTCCAATTAACCATTACTTGGCTATTTCACTCCATTTACCATAAACACTAATGTGCATACTGCTTTACTTCAATGATTGGACTTCATTTGAAAGTTTTATTTTGTATTTTACAGCACAAACATTAAGTCATCTGTTAAACAAAGCAATGCAGTCTCACAATGAAAACTTAGCATTAAAACTTCTCTGCCCTTGAAACTCACATTCATTGAAACAGCATTGAAACCCACATTCAAAGAAAATACATTTTGCCAGTGGCAGATAAAGATTAATTTTGGGCTGTTTTGAATCATAGGCCCTTGCATATGAAACATACATGTGCTCTTTGATACACCTTCCTCATTGTACTAAAATTATATTCCTTGTACAATACAGTACACTTGTTAGAGGGTGTTTTAAATTTGTTTTGAACATTTTTCCAGTAAGCAATGAAACAAAACATATGCACCCATAATGGCAAAACTGCCCAGTTGAGAACATTTATCATAAAAAGTCTACTCAGACTTCCACAGTCCACCATTATTAGTAAATATACACAATTCTACAGTCCACCATTATTAGTAAATATGCACAATTCCACAGTCCACCATTATTAGTAAATATGCACAATTCCACAGTCCACCATTATTAGTAAATATGCACAATTCTACAGTCCACCATTATCAGTAAATATGCACAATTCTACAGTGCACCTTTATCAGTAAATATGCACAATTCTACAGTCCATATTTAGTGAATTCAGTTCTTGCCATAGCTGTCAACCTTAGCACAAAAACCTGGACGAAGCCAATAATGGGGAATACAGTCCCAAAAATAGGGACAAATTTAAAATATTCATCTTATAAACTTAGAAAATTGCTAGAAAAAAGGTTGTGCTACTATGTATTCTGAAGAACATGAAGTTTGAAATTCAAACGCCGGTCAATTTTACTGGACAGAACAAAACAATTTTCAGCAGAGACGAGGGATTAATACTGCAGACACGTCTTTGTAAAATGGCAGGGCATCAGAGCAAATCCACACAAACACAGAGAGGAGATGCAGACTCCACACAGAAGCCACCCCAACCAAGAATCAAACCAGAAAACCTATAGCTGTGAGGCAACAATACTACCACTGCACCATCAAATCTGCAAGGAATTAAACATTCAGAAACCTGAAGTCTGAAATTCAAATGCCTGTCAATTTTACTGCGGACAGAACAAAACAATTTTCAGCAGAGACGAGGGATTAATACTGCAGACACGTCTTTGTAAAATGGCAGGGCATCAGAGCAAATCCACACAAACACAGAGAGAAGATGCAGACTCCACACAGAAGCCACCCCAACCAAGAATCAAACCAGAAAACCTATAGCTGTGAGGCAACAATACAACCACTGCACCATCAAATCTGCAAGGAATTAAACATTCAGAAACCTGAAGTCTGAAATTCAAATGCCTGTCAATTTTACTGCGGACAGAAAAAAACAATTTTCAGCAGAGACGCAGGGATTAATACTGCAGACACGTCTTTGTAAAATGGCAGGGCATCAGAGCAAATCCACACAAACACAGAGAGAAGATGCAGACTCCACACAGAAGCCACCCCAACCAAGAATCAAACCAGAAAACCTATAGCTGTGAGGCAACAATACTACCACTGCACCATCAAATCTGCAAGGACTTAAACATTCAGAAACCTGAAGTCTGAAATTCAAATGCCTGTCAATTTTACTGCGGACAGAACAAAAACAATTTTCAGCAGAGATGCAGGGATTAATACTGCAGACACGTCTTTGTAAAATGGCAGGGCACCAGAGCAAATCCACACAAACACAGGCAGGAGATGCAGACTCCAAACAGAAGCCACCCCAACCAAGAATCAAACCAGAAAACCTATAGCTGTGAGGCAACAATACTACCACCGCACCATCAATTATGCAAGGAATTAAACATTCAGAAACCTGAAGTCTGAAATTCAAATGCCTGTCAATTTTACTGCGGACAGAACAAAACCAATTTTCAGCAGGGATTAAAACTGCAGACACGTCTTTGTAAAATGGCAGGGCACCAGAGCAAATCCACACAAACACATGGAGGAGATGCAGACTCCACACAGAAGCCACCCCAACCAAGAATCAAACCAGAAAACCTATAGCTGTGAGGCAACAATACTACCACTGCACCATCAAATACGCAAGGAATTAAACATTCAGAAACCCTTAAGTCTGAAATTCAAATGCCTATCAATTTTATTTAACTTTTTAATCAGGACAGTCTGACTTGGAACAAATAAACAATTTTCAGCAGAGGCCCAGGAAGAAATAATGCAGACATGTCTTTGTAACATGGGAGGGCACAAAAGCAAACCCACACAAACACAGGGAGAAGATACAGACCCCACAAAGAAGGAACCCCAGCCAAGAATCAAACCCAAGAACCTACAGCTGTGAGGCAACAATGCTACTACTACCCCATCAAATATCAAGCATTGCAACATTTACAAACCACAGATATTATGAGGAACAGATCAGATCGAATATGAGGTAAAAATCTGAAATTTTTTTACAAATGGTGGTGGGTAGGGAACTCAAGTCTTTAACACCTGCATACAGGGTACAGGGTTCAAGCCTGAGGCATTCCCTACCACACCACCATAAGCACCTGGGGCATTTTCACACACACACACACACACACAAAGTAAATTAAAAAGCACAAACTCAATAAAAAGGCACCTTACCATGAGCCGCCCCTGGCTACAGGTACTTTCCAAAGACCAGCTGGGGACATGATGGGGGTCTCACAGACATCTGCTTCCATGGTACTCCACCTGTTCCTGGATGCCATGCTACCACATTTATTTTTCCCACACCATTGAAGAGAGGGCCAGCAGTACGTGACTCTTCTACCATGTAGCACACTACCCTGAGGTACTGGGTGCCATAGATTGCAGTCATGTACAGATCAAGGCACCACCCAGTGAAAAGGGTAGAATTTACGTCAACCGTAAGTGGTACCACTCCATCAACTGCCAGGTCATTGCAATGCCCAGGGCATTATCATGAATTTGTGTGCTGGCAGCCCTGGCAGTTATCACAACTCCCATATCTGGTATGCAACACAGCTATACCAGATGTTTGCTAGGGGGGACATCCCACACAGCCATTTACTTGGGGAAGCTGACTACATACTGGAACTGTGGATGATTATACCCATCAGAAATGCACATATACCCACTGAAGATTGCCATAATGAGGCACACCCACAAACCAGGAACATCATAGAGCATATGTTTGGTCTGTTGAAGTCACATTCCGGTGCCTCAATATATCTGATGGATCCTTGCAGTACTCTCCAGCCACATGTGCACAGATATTCACAGTATGTGCCATGCTACACAATATGATCCTGAGGAAACAGCTGCCGAAGGACCAGCGAAGGAAAGGGGTATAAAGTCTCCCACTAGTACCTAGGTCACCACAGCCACACCCACAGGGGCCTCAGAGTAGGAACTCCCTGAGTCTGTTCCTGAAGGCAGACATAGGTGTGTCCAATATGCCCTGGCCTTGGCCAAGAGACAATGCATAGCACATGCACAGACAACATAGGGCCCCAGGGACTGACACCTTACTCCATCTTGCATACATATTAGTAAAAATGATGCCACAATCTGTACCTCACCATGTTTTGGCCGTGGACTGCATGCATCAGAAAGAGTCATCCCCAGATTACAGGCCTGTTAACTGTTGCATTCATAAGGTAAGTCACTCTCCTGTACACCACTTAAAATGGGTACTACAATATGGTAGCATATGTATGGACATGCCGCATGTATGCAATGGAATATAGTGGGCTATATATAGTGTGCTACTGGGCTACTTAAAGAGATCTATAGTGGACTAATTTGCTACTTGTACAGATCTAACAGCCACTTGGGAAAACAGGTACTCTGTTCATTAGTTTGTGCCCCATAATATCCACTAGGCCACATGGCTGGAAACTCCATGACATTATTCCAGGGAGATGCCAAACAGTGGGGGTCACAGGACAGTCACATGACTGTCTATGCCAGCAGAGCATAGGATGGTCATCCCCAACCCCATACACATCAATATTCCCATACAACTGCTGTAACAGTAAGTCTGCAATGACATACCAGCAGACCAGACAATTCTTCTATCTTGTTGATAGTGTGAGGAATGAAACATCTCTGTCTAGTGGCTGGTGTGGGTCATTGGCTCAGGGACAATAGCATGTGTGATGGTGCTGATGGTTTGAATCTGGCAGCAGCCAACATCTTTTGCATGTGACGTGCTCATATGGTGGTAGTCCCAGAGACTGTCATAATATCTACTACTGCAGGAAAGCTGGAAAAAGCGAGAGTGAATGGGGGCACAAAGGGCCATACCTACAGACAGACATTACACAAGCTATGAGTAACCTAGTAGGTTGCTTGTATAATAGCAGGCTGCAATAGGTCAGATTATCTGCAGGATGAAAAGGCCAACACTTAAATGTGTCAGTGGCTACAAGTCAGTGACCGCTGTTTACAGTGTAGCACCGGAAAACCACACATGTATGAGGAACACAGCAGACATATATTGTAAAATGCTGGACATTCTGCAAAAACATGTACACCATGTACCCCAGTCACATCATACCTCTCAATGTCTTAGAGCAGGAAATCTGGCCAAAGCCATGAATAAAAGTGGGACCAAGGCCCACAAATTGGAACAAGGTTTACATACTTGCACCTACAAACATAGAATGTTGACAGAATAACAGGTCCTGCATTAGCATGACTCTCCTGATTTGAATGGAGTCTGAAACTCAAATGTCTGTCATTATTTATTTATTTCAATCATCACTGATTTCCCACTAATTTGACAGAAAACCACAATGTTATGTGAAACAGGCCAAAAATATGAGGCTAAAGTCTGGACAGTCTGTGAAGTTCTGTGCAGTTCTGAAGTATGAGTCACATATTAAGGTCAGCAAACAGCCAGAGAATGCCTTGGAGAATATCAGGCAACTGCAGTACTCTGGTAACAGGTGCAGCAGCTAATGGCCTGCAGCATACAATAATCCCAGACTGGAGTACAGGTAGCTCTGGCCTAGAGTCACCTTGTAAGCACTGACAATCACACTGGGCAGGCTGCTACACTTAGCTAATTTGAGCCCAAGTCTGTTGCCTCTACTGGCCAAAGTCTTGCAATTTGGAAATATGTATGTACATTCATACAGCTACGTATACATATCTGTCTCTCCCTATCCCCCTCACACTTGGCTAGTGTCTGTATCAGTATGTGGCACATATATATATATATATGATAACATGTACATATAGCTATATAAAGTACAATGATACATGGACTACCCACATGTGTGTGCATAACACATTTACACTATTTACACACACAACGATATTTAAGGAGACATCCCTGTTATACACATTTATATAGATATGGGCATGGATGTACAAATGTCTCCACATACCCCAGAATGCTGGGGTTATCTGCACATATACATCCCAACAGCTGTCCAATGGCACCAGACCAAGGCCGCAAAAGTACATAATCCACTCACCCACAGAGCCCTGTGTCTGTGGACTGTCACCCTGCAGACAGACATAGGTACACAGGTGGTGTAAAGTACAATGGGTGCAATGCAGTCCTTGGACAGGCCATATTGTCCCTGGCCACATGCCTGCCTATCAAACTGCAAACAGGTACATATAGTCAGACTGGTAAGTGTGCACACATAGCAGGGATATTACCAGATATCCCACTCCTAGGACACTAGATACAATAACAGTACCAAGCAGTATCACTCTGCAGGCCACACATGCTGACACAAGGCCACTTTGCATACTTCCTAAGTACTGTGCCTGTATCAACATATACAACAGACATAACCTGTGGTGCATTGGATAGGTACTGTAAGCTGTAGTGTATAAAACTAGATAAGTAGGAGTTCTAACCTCACTACATGCAACTCTGTATGTTCATAGGTTTATAGGTTCATAGGTTGGTACTAGGCTATTGGCCCTAAGGCCTATGCAAGCCTAGCCATAACAATTCCCTGGAATTTTTTTCCCACAATATTTACTTCTCTGGGTCCCTATCTAGCAGGGTGACTGACATGATCCCCGGGGTGAATTTCCTATCTCCCATCCAATCATCAAGGTTTCTTTTGAAGAGGGCCAATGAGGCGCTCTGCTTGACATGTATGGGCAGTCTATTTCAGAGTATGGGGAGTCTCTGGGTCAGGAACCTATCCCTCCAGCATGTTTTGTTCATTGTGATGATAAGGTTTAGATCCCTGGAGTGTGTGGCTCTGAGGGATTGGGATTTCTTTACGTGGAGCATGTCCAACAGCTCAGGGTTTGACATGACCTTGTATGTTAAGCAGAGATCACCTCTGAGTAGACGATATGCCACAGAGTATAGCTGGAGTTTTTTTAGACGGTCAGCATATGGCATCTGCTTTAGGCCTGTGATTCTTTTAGTGAGGTATTTTTATGGCCTTTCCAGCTGTTGCAGTTGTCTTGTGAGGTACATACCAAATGGGGCATTATACTCTATAATGGGTCTAATGAGGGATGAGTACAGTGGGACAATGACCTCCTTTTTTTTTTGGATGAAAAGCCCTTAGTGATGAGGTGTGCCACATAGAAGAATTTCCTGACTGTTGTGGCGATGTGGTTATCGAAAGTGAGATCACTGTCCACCTGTGTCCCTAAGTCTCTCATCACACTTTTGATGTTTAGTGTCCTGCCACCTATGTGGTAGTTCATGGGTACATGTTTTTTTCCAAAGGGGATAACTATACATTTCTTGGCATTAAGCTTGAGCCCATGACTCTGGCACCAGGCATCTGTTTCTGTAAGGCCCTTTTGTAGAATATCCACATCATTTGGGGATTCAATAATGGCTCCCAGTTTGCAGTCATCTGCAAACATTGTTAGCCAGAGTCCCTTAGTGTTGGCCTGTACATCATAGAAGTAGATGTCAAACAAGAGTGGTCCCAAGACTGAACTCTGAGGTACTCCACTTGTCACTTGTCTGGAGCTTGATTTGGAGTCGGCTACTTTTACAGTCTGGGTTCTGTCAGTAAGCCAGTTGGCAACCCATCGAGTGACATAGGGATTTATGCCCAGCTTAGTAAGTTTATCTATGATTCCAGAGTGGGAGATGGTGTTGACGGCCTTGTTGAAGTCCAGATAGGCTGTGTGGACCACCTTACCCTCCTCCACAACTCTGGAGACAGATTCAAAGAAGTCAATCAGATTCAGGAGACAAGATCAGCCCTTCACAAACCCAAACTGGGTGGGGTCCAGTGTCTGGAGGTTGCCAATGTCTTTGTTTATAAGTTCCATGATAATGCATTCCATGCCCTTGCAGATCAGGCTTGTCTGACTGATGGGACGGTAGTTCCCGGGATCCAACACGGATCTTCCCTTGTGGAGTGGGATAACTGTAGCTATGCACCACTAAGTGGGCATGAAACCTGAGGTGAGGCTATGATTAAACATGACACTTAGGTGGGGTGCCAGTTCATTTTGTAGTTCATGTAGTACACAGCCTAGGATGTCATCTGGTCCCATGGATGCTGTATTCTTAGCTTTGGAGAGTGCGTTTTTCACCTGTGTGGCCATTATTACCGGAATTTGGCAATCTTTTGGTATTGAGATGGGCCCTTTATGGGGTGAGAGGGGGAGTGAAGATGGCACTAAATCGATCTGCCAGGGTATTGGCAATATCCTTGGGATCAGCATATTTAATGCCATTCTGTTGTAGCTCAGAGCAGATCTGAGCATTGCCATTTAGATTCTTGACATAACTATAGAATGCCTTGTGGCTGTCTTTGGAATCTTTGGCAATTTTATTTTCGTAACTAGCTTTTGAGGATTTTATGAGGGATTTCAGCATCTTACTGAGGCTGGTGAGGGAGTTTTTTGCATCCTGGGATTTTCCTCTTTTCTTCAACAGTTTCTTCCTTCTGTTGTATAGTTTGTTTATAGCAGGGGACCACCAGATTAGCTTCCTTTTTTTGAAGAAGAGCATCTTGGTTCTATTTGGGATGGCACGATTCATGCACAAGTGGATATGCTTGTACAGTGCCATAGTGTAGGATTCTGCAGTCGAACTTCCAGATTCCGTCTGCGTGGGTGTTGTGAAGTTTGTCACTTCTGACTTCAGTAGCATGAATTTGGCTTTGGAGAAGTTTTTTAAGGAGGTTTCCTTACTGGAGGGTGGGGGTAGGATGTGTATGTCAAGGGTGATTTGCTTATGGTCAGACCTGACCAATGAGGGGGTGACCACTGGTGTGTAGCATCTATCTCCCATGTTGGTAATGACCAGGTCTAGGATATTAGAGCCCCTGGAGGGACAATGGATTAGTTGATCCAGGGCATTGGAATTTATGAATTCCAAGAACCGTTGGGAAAAGGAGTTGTTACCCGAGTAGTTTTCCCAATTAATGGCAGGGTAGTTAAAATCACCCAGTATTAGGGTGTTTGGTTGTATCTTAATATTTTCCAGTATGTTTAGGAAGGTGTAGTGAGAATCTTGGGGTATGTTTGGGGATCTTTAGCAAGCTACAGTTTGGATTGCAGTCTTACCTAGTGTTAGTTGCACCTGGAGAATTTCAAATGCATTGTGTTGGGCTACTAGCCTGGAGGTGTGAATATCCTTGGTGAATATGGACACTTCTCCACCTTTAGTGTTTCAGTCTTGGTTTTGTGGCCGAAAAGTGTGGTAAGAATTGTAGCCTGGTATTGCAGGGTTGCTCTCTGGAGCCTTGAACCAGGTCTCAGTCACTGCACAGATATTAATGTTCTCCATTTTTAGGAGTGCCTCGAGAGAGTGCATTTTGAGATTTAGACTTCTAGCATTGAGTAGCATTACCTTCAATATATATTGTAAAAGTGGCCTTGTGTTACCATGTGTGGCCTGCAGAGTGATACTGCTTGGTACTGTTATTGTATCAATATATCCCCTCACAGAACTATGGACATGCCCATATGGGCTGTCCCAATGCAATGGTATGTGTTTTATGGTCCTGTGGCTGGCTGCTGGCCTCTGAATGCCTTCCCCTACAAGATCTGCAGATGCCACCTACCTTAACACCACTAGCTAGCTGTCTAACAAAAGATAAACTCCATGGCACATGCAATAAGTACTGTACACTATAGTGTGTAATACTACTAAGTACTAAGTAGGAGTTCTAATCTCACAACATTTAACGTGTGTGTGTGTGTGTGTGTGTGTGTGTGTGTGTGTGTGTGTGTGTGTGTGTGTGTGTGTGTGTGATATCTCTGCTGTGTTGCCTTGCCACCCTGTGCTGCTGTATTGCCGACGTGTCCATAGTTGTACCACTCACACGCCTGGGATAAAAAACATACACAGATCCATGACACACCTGTCATTCTGTAACACTACTGCAAGTATACCATCAGGCAAGAAAGATACACAACATTTGATGTGTAGTCCTGACACATACCCACATACAGTACCTGTCATGGCCCACAACAACTGCCATTGCATAACACTACTACTCTACACAAACACATGTAAAGTTATATAGTCATCCTGGGAATCAGACACATAAATGCAGGACACCGCATCGATGGCATGGATGGCAGGGATGTGGCACAGGTATCATCACATGCAGAGGTTGTGGTATGGGGGTGCCAGAGGACTAGGCAGTGACAAACAGCTGACAGCCTTTGCGTGAATTAGGAAGGGGTGCTGTTAACATGGGCCCTGGAGAGGTGCTGTGTGTGTCTGTAGGTGACCTGCATGTGACAGTGGTGTGGGAGTGTGTGTGCGTACATAGTCAAGCCCAGTGCTAGGCCTACACATGTTATGGTGGCCAGCTATGGACTATACATGGTAGAGTGGAAAGTTCATAATTTCCGGCCATGAACATAGGAAATGGCTTCACCAGGACTAGGACGGGCACCATCATACCCAAGGTCCGATGCAGTGCTAGTACCTGATGGTGATTGCTGTCTGCTGGGCTTATGTCCCCCACAGGACCACCCAGGACCACATGCCCATGGTCTGCCATGTCATGGAGTGGACAGCACACTTCCCTCTGTAACACTGAAGGTACTGCTACTACGGGAGCATGAGTGTGCAGGGCTACATGAACTCTCAGCAGATGGTGTTGCTGACCTACCTCCACATATCTGATGCCCAACTCCAACCAGATGTTCCAACACAGACAACATGTGCTCAAAGACAGACACTGTCGCAGCCCACCATCTGTCCACTACATCAGTGAAATGATACAGGGCATCACCAATGTGGTGGAGGCAGTCACAGATGTCAGACAGTGCTGAATCCATACCTCTAAGCATTCATCTGGTGTTGCATTCAGAACATGTCTGTGCCTCCATGACAGTCTGAAACATGCAGTGAGTGACCTGTGATGTGATACCTGCGACAGGAGGTGGATGCACAGCAGTCCTCCTTCGAGCACCTCTGTCAATCTGCCTGTGTGGGACCTTGCCTGATCTCTGGCTATGGCCAGTGTCTACACTCACTGATGCCATAGTTCTCACACTGTCCTGTACTATGTCTTTACCCTCAGACTGTCCAATATCTGTGGCCTCTGGTGACTGGTAATGCATGGGCATACTAACGATGTACTTGGGCAATGGCTGCAGAAGAGGGATGTCAACCTCTGGGACATATTCAGCCCCCAACAACCCCACCTGTGTCTCACTATGGCTACCATCATCATCAGAGTCTGATGAGACACTGACATCAGGTTGTGAGGGGGACAAACTCCAACCCCCCTGTTCACCTGTGAGAGGCAAGACAAAAGCAGTACATAACCACCTGCACTATTATGTATGGTAATTCACACAGACTCATATAGATGAGGATCCACAATTGCAATACATGTCCCACATTTTCTCATCTCTGATCCCATGCACAACACACATACTCACAACAACATACACAGACAAATCAGGCCCTGTAGAACATGCACGTCACCTACATCCACTTAATCTTGCCAGTACAATACACCTGTGAGGTATGAAGTATGGCAGTGTATGTGATAGAACTATGCATAAAATCCAGTGCAACTATCTTGAGAATGACTTGCCAGTTGCAGTATCATTGCCTCAGGTGTGTACCATCTCCCTAGTTTGTTTGAATGGGCATCTTGGAGAATTGCTTTATATATAACAGGCTGTGTAGTTGCTCATAAATATAAGTGCAAACATGTTAATGTTGGTACAAATACACACCTGTCATTCCCTATGTTATGCACTGTAGTTACGTGCTCCAAAATGGAACATACAACTATTCTACTCTGGCCAAGCACAACAGTTGTGCATAAGGCAAAATGACACCCCTTAATTTTCATAGGGTATATATGATCCGTAAAACAACATTGTCACACTTACCAGGTACAGGACCACTCCAGCCACACCTGATGGACCTATGAAAAAGTGAGGTAGAGGTACTGTCAGCAACACCAAATGTTGGAGTGTTACAATGTGATATGTGCTTATATGTACATGTACAGTAGCTAATGTGATACTGGCCATATTGCTGATATTCTCAGTATGTGTGCACAAGTGTGGTTAAAATCCAACCCCCCCCCCCCCAAATGCAGCTCGACCTGACACCCATGTACTGGTCTGTAGAGCCTGCCACAATGATTGCTAATGTATTATACTGGTGAACACAGTGAGCTTACCTGGACATTCCTCAGATGTGGACTCTTTGGCACCCACTTCCAGGATGTATGGTGTTATGGATGCTTGGGAGCCATTGGTTGATCCTACATTCACCAGGAATTCCTCTGTGGCTGAGAGTGGTTGTTCTATTGCAAGCCATCCACTGGTGGCAGCACAATCCCTGGCAATGGCACCTGCCCTTTGACGTGCAGCAATGACCATATCTTTGGCATGGTGTCTGACCTGCTCCTAGGTCCTGTCCTGTTGGCCAATCTGATTAACAGCCCTCACAAGGTCAGCCCACAATGCTGCCTGCTGTTCTTGATTTTGGCGAAACCTTGAAAGCAAGATGTGATGGTGGAGTCTGATGGCATTGACTATGGCATCATTCTTTGCAGATGAAAATGGTGGATGTCTCCATTGGTACATCATTCCTGCAAGACAGCAAGAGGGGAACACATTACAGGACCTGTCCACTATGTACACACCCTATACACCCATAATGGCCTGCACTATCCACTGCTCCCTCACACAGCATACCTCACAGTCTGGCAACACACTACATGTGTGGCTGTTACCAAGATAGTAGGTAACATCCCTGTCTGTTGTGACAGATTCCGCTGTATGTCTCTACACTAATCACTGCAGTGTACTGTGGTGTGTCCCCTATGGGCAAATCCCCACTAATATGTCATGTGGCCACTGTTGGACCAATAGCAGTGTGCTATTACAACAACTATATGGGAACAGTCCAACAACACCAGTGTGCCACAATGACAGACAGCAATGCACACTTGCTGTAGTATATGTTCCCTGTAGGCATCATACCTCTCAACTTTACAGATGTTTGCAGAATGTCACCATGTTTGCTCATAGATGTGGTCCTTTTTGCACAAACATTTGGATGTCTGACAAATGGTTGTCAAATCATTGATGGTTGCTCTCAGAAAATTAAGACAGAATCTAACTGTCACCTATCAGACCTCTCGGAAAACACTTATGCTACAGTAATAGTTGTTAGTCTATTCATACTGTAATTTGTATGGCCACTATGTATACTCTGTCAATGACTTTGGGCCTTTGTCCCCCCACTAATTATGGCTTTGTCCTGATTTCTTACTGAAGGGGGTTGAGAGGTATGTTAGGCATAGCTCTCAACCAGACAAGGACGGATGTCCACAAAACAGGGACTTAGCCAGTGAACATTAGGGACATTCAGGGGCACTTTTACAATGTTAGTACTATTTATGTGTGACATTGACAGACTGAGAGGAGGTGAATTACAGTACATAATTTGATGTTACAGGAGTGTGCACCCTTACTTAGTGTCACTATGTCTTACATGTAATCCACTATCTTTACTACAACAGTCAACCATTGTAGGAGTGATTGACAGTGACAGAGCAGAGATGTGATTCAAAGCAGGGACAGTTGAGTGGCATGGCTATAGGATGTGGTGAGCAGAGTATCATTGACATGTCAGTATCATAGATCTAATACAAGCCTACTGTTTTAATCTCTATTCCCCATGCCTCTATCCTCCCATCTGCATCCCTCTTTATGGGGAAATGCAGTACATACCTGGTAGAGTGATGTATTCCTTTGTGTGAAGCATTCCTCTGCAAATGCTGTGCACATACGCTGTCTCTGTGAATAAAACCACATACAGACCTGTTCCCTATAAGCAGTTGTGTCCCTTTTGTAGGTAATGCTCATTAACAGGTAATTGCCTCTGCACCAATTGCATCCTAAACAGCTGAACTGCACTATCATTGACCAATGACATGGCACCAGAGTACGATATATAAGGCCTTCATGTAGGCCTTGGCCACTTTCTTAGTTTTTGAGATACTGAAGTGTGGAGACTACAGCATCACAGAGGGTAAATACTTTCCACTGTAGAGATGTATGAAGTATGTGCACAGTTTTGCCTCATATGTTTGGGCAGTGTGTCCCATGATACTGTGGTCATCTGGCAGTTCAATGGCAAACAATGTGGGTTAAGATCAGTAAGGGGAGAGAGAGACATGTGAGTGTCACCCTTTCTACCCGTCAGAATATGCATGCTAATGTTGTAGCTTCTATTCTATCTACTTACTCGCTATCTTTGTAGGGGCAAATTGTGAAACATGTCCTTATCTCTGGGCCTTTACCCCGCACTTTATGTATGGATGTGTCGGGATCACATGTTGTAGGGGGTTGTGACGTATGGTCGGTCTGTAGAATGTACCTTAACATATAAAGGTGCATGCACCAGGCTGCAGCTGATGCTGCAGGCTAGGACACATTGGGGGGGAGTGTGAACACTTTGGTGGCCAGCAAGCTGTATGTGTAACTGTCAACAGTGTCAGCCCTGTTACAACAGAACCAGGGTGAAGGTACCGTTTACAGTCTAATTGAGGCATGTGCTTAAGGTACAATTGTTATGCAACAGTGCCAGTAACAGAGTAGTAGACAACATAAAGGTAGGCTGTATGAATACAGTGCCTGCATATAGTGCCTGAATATAGTGCCTGCATATTTGAACTGCTTCTTACTGAAATTGGTACACCTTGTTTGCTGTAGCATAGACTAGATCCAGGCCTGCTGAATCTAGCTTTGTTTGTATAACTTGAGCACTAATCCAGGCATTCTTTAAAGTATTCAATTGTATTTATTACTGCTTGGTAGTAACTTGATTAAAGTGTAGCTATCATTTTAAGTCTTTTGGATTAAGCACTTGGGCTTCAGACCAGTTGTTTTACATTAGGAAGGTTTTTGGCCTGCACTGTGGTGGCAGGACAGGTAGCTTACATCCTTCTAAGTTGGGAAATGCTGATTGAGAGCTCAGTGTCTGTTATTCTAAAAGTGTATTAGTTCTGGTTTAAGCACTTGGGCTTCAGGCCAGTTATTTTACATTAAGAAGGTTCGTGGTCTGAACTCTTGTGGGAGGAGAGGCTGGACTCTGCCCTTCTGAGCTGGGAATTTCTGGTTAAAGGCTTATAGTGTCTGCATATTTGAACTGTTTCTTACTGAAATTGGTACACCTTGTTTGCTGTAACTTAGACTAGATCCAGGTCTGCTGAATCTAGCTTTGTTTGTATGCTTGTTGTTTGTTTGCTTGTTATTTCCCTGAAACGCTAATTCCACCTAAAATGCAGCTTTTCAACGCTTCTGTGGATCCCTAGTGATATCTGCATTGCTTACTGTACTTATTTCCTTGTTTCACTTGAAAGAAAGTTACTGTTTGTCGTTTTTGCATTTAAGTTACCTGTAACACATTGCATTTAAGTTACCTGGCACTTGCTCACTAAAGCAATTATATAAGTCAGCACTAAAAAATTAAAAGCACTACACCCTCACAAACTCCCCTTGAGTACCTTGTTCCCCATTGGCCCTTTTTTTCAATTATAAAGGAATCCCCAATACTATTCTAGCATGTCCAAAGGTCAGTTGTCAATCTCCTCTCTGGTCCAGCTGGTAAATCTGGGAATCTTGAGTCAATGTTACAACTGCCTCATGTACACAGACAACCCTCTCCTCCTCCCAACAAATTCCAACACATGTAAGAGATGCAACCATATAGCCAAACTGGAGGCTAAGCTCTCTCAACTCAGTACTGGCGTAACCAGTCAGGAGGAGAAGGAAACCACAATCACTACAATTCCAGTCTCACATAGACCTACCACGACAGCAAATCAAACACATAAACACACAAAAACATACTCAGAGGATCTAAATAAAAATCTGCCTAAGCAGCAGAGACCTCCAAAGCAGACACTCACGCAACCACTACCCCAAAAAAAAACACTTGCAACACATAGCTCACAAAGCCAGTGTGCCGAACAGTCACAGCTCTTAAGGCTAAACAACACACCTGATACACTTGTAATAGGTGACTCTATCGTCAGGCATACTGACGTCCCGCTCACCAGGCTGAACAAGGAGAAGATCACGGTGAGCTGCCTGTCGGGCGCTAGGATCTGTCACATAACACAAGTACTCAGGTCACTCCAAGGGAAGTACAAATATGACTCAGTCATTGTCCATGCTGGTGTGAATGACCTGACACATACCTCCCTGGACTACATGAAAAGAGACATAGAGGAGCTCTCTGAGCATGTAGCCCAGGTCGGTATGACCCTGACCTTGAGTAGCATCTTACCCTCACCAAGAATGATGCCACAATATGAAGACAAGATGATCAATTTCAACAATTGGCTTAAGTATTGGTGTCATTCAAAGAGGATCCAATGCCTGTCAGCCTGGGATGACATGCTCGACAAGCTACGATGCTTCGCTAGGGACGGCTTGCACCTGTTACCCCTGGGCTTTCTGATATTGGCAAAGGCTCTTGCTACCCCCATAGTGCCTTTTTTAGGCAAGGCTCAAAAGACAAACCCACCTCCATAGGCATCACAAGGGATAAGAAACTAAGAGTAATGCTACTCAACGCCAGAAGTCTAAACCTCAAGATGCATGCACTCAAAACTCTCCTTAGCATGGAGAACATCGATATCTGTGCAGTAGCAGAAACTTGGTTCAAGGCTCACGAGAGCACCCCAGCACTACCAGGTTATACCTCATACCATGCTTTTCGGCCCCAAAACTTGGACCGAACTACAAAATGAGGGGGAGTATCAATATTCGTCAAAGATACCCACACCTCCAGGTTGGTGGCACAGCACAAAGCATCAGAGACTATCCATGTGCAACTAACAGTGGGTAAAACTGCCTTCCAGTTTATAGCCTACTACAGACCACCCTCCCAAACCCAGGAACCCCACTCAGCCTTCCTGAGAACACTGAAAAATATGAAGGTCTCTCCAAACACCATTATATTGGGCGACTTCAACTACCCAAGCATAGACTGGGAGCATTACTCTATCTCCAACACCCTAGCCCAAAGGTTCCTAGAATTTATAAACTCAAATGCTCTGGAACAACTTGTTACCACTCCCATAAGAGGGGAAAACATATGGACCTGATCATCACCAACATGGGGACTCTATGCTCCAGACCAGAAGTGTATCCCTCACTGATAAGATCAGACCATAAACTAATCTCACTGGATATTCACATCCCAACCCCACTCCCTGCCCAGAAAACCACAGTGAATAACTTCTCTAAAGCAAATTTCACACTCCTCAAAACTGAGGTGGAATCCTTCAAAGCCCCCGGGCCTGTGGAAAATACGGCCCAGACCACAGAATCCTTTATAAACACATTTTATGAACACCTTCAGGAATTCATGGATCATGCAATCCCATATAATCCAAGACCCAATCCTCCAAAGGCAGTCATCCTGTCTGGTGGACCCCAGCCATAAACAAACTAAAGAATAGAAGGAGGAAGCTACTACATGATAGAGCAAAATCCCAAAAAGGGAAGGCTTATCTGATCAGTTGATCCAAAGAAAAAATGCCAGCACCAGAGAAGATCTGAAAATTCAATATTTAATGAACTGAAACTAGACCGGTTTCAGCACAAAGCTTTCTTCAGTAGTATGTTACATGAGTTTCAAAATGTCACCTGCTTAAATAGCTTCAATAGATCCAAAAAAGAATGACATCACTTCCAGTAGTTAACAAAACCAAAAAATAAATGGTTAATCTAAATATTAATATGGTAAAAAACATAATATATGTTAACATAGAAAATATAATGATGGTATTAATCAGGTCTTAATAGTTCATCTATGTTCATATATATAAATACAGTACTAATGTTATTATCATATATTAAACAACTGTACTAAAGAACATAATGATTGATAAGCAGAAAAATGAAGACCATCATTACTACCATGATATGATTGGGAATGTCATCCAGATGTAATAATATCTCAAAAGAGATAAATAAAAAGTATATTATAGAATGAGGGATACTAGAAAAAAGGCATTGATCATAGTTTATCATTCAGTCCCGGAGGGAAAAGCCCCCCAAGTTTAATGATCCATCGTTTCTCTTTCTTGTTCAAAATGTCATGCCACCCTGTTTTAAATGATCGGTTACCAGTTATACGATCAATAATGATGAATGAGAATTTGGCAGTAAGATGCTTGGTTGTATGTCTGTATAGTGCGTTGGTTATTCTATGGTTTCTGATGTCCCCTAGGTGTTCAGAAATCCTTATGCGGAACTGCCTAGATGTTTGTCCAACATAAAATGCCTGACAAGTACATATGGCAAGATAAATTATCCAATCAGAGCTGCAGTTACCAAAGAATTCAATATTGTAAATGTGACCAGTATTTTTACTAGTAAAACTGGCAGTTTTAAAAATGTAACTGCAAAAACTACAGTGACAACAGGGAAATATACCTATGAGTTTGCCCCTGTAAGTGTCCCCTGGGTGAGTGTGTCATCCTTAATGCTTGCTCTTTTATAGTGTGAAAAGTGAGAACCAAGCGTTCTACACTTCCTATATGAAAAATAACACCGTTCCCCCAGGTAGCCTTCCAAAAGAGGATGTGAGTTAAGTATGTTCCAATGATTATTGATAATATTTATCAGGTTTCTGCTATTCCTGCCATAAGTGGTAATAAATCTACATGTATCAGAATTTTTCTCTCTTTGTCCCGTTTGATATTGTAGAAGGGAGTCCCTAGGTTTGTTGCTGCTCCAGTTGGCCGCAGAATTGATAATCTGTGGGGAATATCCCCTGGACAAAAATCTGTTAGTTAAGTCCTCATGGTATGTGATAAGATCATCCTCAGAAGAACATATTCTCTTAATCCGGAGAAATTGAGATTTTGGTATATTTTTAATAATATGTTTTGGGTGGAGGCTGTCTGCATGTAGAAGGGTGTTGTATTGCAGGAATTTTCTGTGAACAGAAGTTTTAAGTGTATTGTCAGATTGTCTTGATAGATGAACATCCAAAAAATGTATTTCCTTCTGATGATACTCCACAGTGAATTCAATGCCCCAGATGTTCTCATTGAGATACTCAACAAATTCCCGGAGATAGTCATTACCTTCTTTCCACACTAGCCAGCAGTCGTCCAGGTATCTTCTCCATATATCAATCTCGGGTAAATATATGTTATGCATTGGATCATAAATGATCTGTTCTTCAATAAAACCCATAAAGAGATCTGCGTAAATGGGTGCAAACGAGACACCCATGGCCGTGCCCTGAAGTTGCCAGTAGCAATCCTGTTGAAAGTAGAACACATTTTTGGTAAGAATGTGCTCAGCCAAGCATACCAGTAATGTATTCAATCCTGGGGGGTACATGTTGGATTTATTTAACCAAAACTCCAAGGCCATTAAACCTGCCCAATGTGGAATGCTGGTATATAAAGATTTTACATCTAGGGGTGCACATTAACCATTCAGGTTCCAATTGAGATTCAGATACGATCTGCAGGAATTCAGTGGTATCCTGGATTCTAGCTCGGATGAGTGGTAATAACGGTTTGAGTTTTTCAGTGAGAAAAATGGATAAAGGTTCAGTAAGTGACCCAATGCCAGATACTGTGGGTCTACCAGGTGGCTTGTGGACAGATTTATGAATTTTGGGTAGTAAATAGAGGTATTGTTTGGCAGGATCTTTGACCATCAGATGTGTTTTGGTTTTGTCTGAAATGATACCTGCTTCCACCGCTTGCTCCAAGAAATCATGAATTTCACGTTGAAAACTGGGTGTGGGGTCAATATCCATTTTCATATAGTGATGATGGTTAGATAGTTGTCTATTACCTTCATCCCAATAATAATCGGTGTCCATAACGACCACCGCACCCCCTTTGTCAGCAGGAATGATGACAATATCAGTGTTATTTTTGAGTTGTGTTAAAGCTAGTTGTTCTTTCCTGGAGAGATTGTGCCTCATATTCTCATCTGAACTGAAATGAATGTGTATATCCTTTATTACAGCCTGCTGAAAAACAGCAACATGTTTATCCATAGGAGGATTGAATGTTGATTTGTGAAATCTGAAGTCAGATGATCTTTGAGTATCATCAGATTTGTCCTGTTGTTTGAAAAACAATTTGAGGTTAATCTTTCTACAAAAATCTATAGTATCAGATACTAATGAACTCTCATCAATAAAAAATCCGGGGATAAAACCAAGACCTTTATTGAGTAAAGAATATTGGTCATCAGATAAAACATGCTTGGAAATATTTAGCACATTGGTACATGGTTCATTTATTTCACTATTGACATGAATAACTCTTCTAGACTTGTTACCCCTATGTTTCCTTCCTGCCCGATGTTTCCTACCCCTAAAGGGACATCAGTTGTTCTTCCCCTTTTGGCATGTGGTGATTCCCCAGTACTCAATATTTCTGTGTCTGTGGTGGAGGATTCCTCACCAGAGGTAGTGTTACTTAATCCTGTCTTTTTCAGAATTGACCTGGGCCTCTTTTTTCATACAAAGGAAGCATTCCTGGTGCCCTGAGCGAACCTGACTCCCCTCTGCGACTCAAAATGTCTGCCCCTCTCATAATCCTCCTTATCTCAGGCAAATTTGTGAAGTTTTTTGCTTTTCAGATTATTCTCCAAAGTGGATATCTCCTTTGATAATTTGCTCAGACAATTTTGAAAGTTAGTATTTCCTTCAAACTGTTTGAGGTTGTTACAAGTTTTTTCCACTTCCAGAATATTGGCATGTACAGTTCTCTCATAGAATGATGCCAATATATTAACTCTGGCCATAGCGGCCTCCTGTTGTGCTAGTTGCCAATCCTTAAGCAGGACATCATCTGGTTTACCAACCAGTGGTTGGATTTTACATCTTAATCCCCTGGGGGATATTTTCTGCACCTGATATGCTTTAAACAATTTGTGGTGCCAGATGTTTGTTCTCAGCATTTAGATTTGTTTGCCTAGCTTCTGAAATAAATGTTCGCAACCGTCAACTGGATCAGTTGTTTCTAAATTATTAATTTCAGTCGGACCAATACCAATTCCAAATATCTTGAGATCATCCTTATCAGAACATAAGCCAGATAATAATTTCTGAAGATCCATGACAATAGGTTGCTTGAACTGAAAAAATAGAGCAATACAACCAGACCATACAAGTTATGAAATTGTCAGAGCAAATTGATCAAAATATTATTAATACTCCAATCAAAGATATCTATACCAGCCAATGACACATTTGATCACAGAGGAGTCCAGGCCCTGGGCAGTCAAATAATATAAAACCAGGTATGTATGTCCTGACCAATAAAAAGACTACTATCTATTGTTAAAGATGTCAGAACACCTTAGAGGTTATTGTTCATATAGTTTGATAAAAAGAACAGAAGACTGTGTATGACCGAAAGGTGATCAAGTATCGAATGCTTCCATTCATTGGAAAGAAAAAGTTACAAAGGAGTGATGCAAGGTCAAATAATGGATGAGAAGTGAACCCATCCTAGGAACCATAGTAGTGACACCTAATAAATCCACAATCGATCCAATAAGTTCACAGTGACCCAGACAAGTGTAAAATGTCTATAAAATTACTTGCATCTAGTTATTATACCATATGGTTGAATACATTCAAAAAATGGCCAAAAGTATCTGTCTAATCACTAATCAGTCTCAACTTGAAAACCGTAACCCCAATTGAAAAAAGAATGTACCTGTTCAAATTGGTAGGTTGTATCAGCTATTAAATCCTTGGTTATTCCAACTGAAAAACCCAAACGGATATCAGGAGTTTCTAGAAATGTATGCAAACAAATGCTACAATATAGAACTAAATGCCCCAAGAGTAATCACATGAGTATAGTTCAGCTGGTATTATAAATGCATAGACATATATGTTATTAATGCCCATTAGGTTTAGTCAGACAGACTATATACTGATCTGATGAAAGCATTAAACATATCATAAGGTCATCAAGTATGCATGAACCTGTGAAACAGTTCCCATATAAAAATATTGTGAAATGTAAATTGTGTCAAAAGTTATGAGACGTAGCTCAAGCATACATTTGTCAATATGAGACTTTTTTTAAAAAAACTGTCAAAGGCTGGAACAAGCATATATAATAATAATAAAAGAAAAACAAGCATTGATTCCTTCCTATACATGAACTCATAGAACCAGAACTGTAAGACCAATTCCTATATAAACAAGTTGTAAAAAGGGGATTATGTACTTAATAAATGCTCTTTTTATAACAAAAATATAACTGATACAAACATGTATATATATGAAACCACTAGAAGTCAAGTATGAACAGGAACAATAATCTACATTGGAAATAACAAAACATCAAGCATAGATTTCTTACTGAGCATCAATATAATAAGATCAAACTGTTTAAGCATATGCCTAAAATTAAGGATAGATACACCAAATTATTATGACTGAAATCTAAACAGTCATGTATCTGGCACTAGTGTCTGTTCATAACAGTTCAACGGTCCCGTAGTTACCAGTGCAATGCTGTATGCAGATTGCCAAAAAATGTCATTCCCAATATGTATTCAAAGGCCCTGTCGGTCCCAAATGTTACAAGCACAAGGAATAAGGATAATCCATCGGTAATGATCCTCCAAATGTAGATATTTTAAAGTCTATAGCCAAAAGAAGCATATTGCAGCGTGTAGTTATCAAAAATAGAAAAATAGTACCTGAAAAGTGATGTCAATAGTCCAAATTGAACATAAACCAGTAGCAGCTTAAAAAAGCGCTGAGAACGCCAACCCTTCAAAGGCTGTCATCAGTTAGATGTCAAAAACAGAAAAACAGTACCTGAAAAGTGATATAGGCTGCCCAAATTGAACATAATCCAGTAGCTGCTTCGAAGAAACGCTGTAACGCCAACCCTTAATATACTGTCACCAGTTAGTTGACCCATGTATAAGCGCCATATGTTGGGATGAAGAAAATCACCAAATGTAGATAAATAATATATCCAAAACTCCGTATCGCATAGCTCCAACCATAAAAGAGAGGTTTAGAGAATACAGAAATCAATATTTAGAGATGTAACGCTGAGAACTGGCATCCACGTGCAGAATACAAGAACCCAAATATGCATCCAGAAACTGGTAACCAAAAACGGATGAAATTCCCAACCTCAAATGGTCGACAATGTTAAATATTAACTCATAAGGGAAGTTATAAAGCCATAAGTAACGCCAGTGTCCAGTGAAGAACCCTCAACGACAGACACAGAAAAAATGGCGACACAAATCCAAGATCCTCAAAACGCCAACAGCCAGCAAGAAGGGAAGTAGTATGTAGAAAAACAGCTAGCAAGTACGGCAGGTGCCAGGCAAGCAAGCTGAGTTGATCCAAAGAAAAAATGCCAGCACCAGAGAAGATCTGAAAATTGATCAGTATTAGCAAAAAACTATAGGCACTCATAAAATCGTCTAAGGCCAGCTTCAAGAGAAAAATTGCACAGGACACTAAGGATAATCACAAGGCTTTCTTTAGTTATGTTAGGAACCTGGGTGGGAATTCCCAGATATGCTCAGAATTAGTCCCAAATGACAAAAAATACACCAAACCCACAGACATTGCCAACATCCTAGCTGACAGGTTCAGCGCAAACTTCTCCGCCCCTCCCCACCAAAAGGGCAAATATCTATCTCAGCAGAGTGTTGCCCCCCTGACATCTCAGATGCTCAGGTAAGAGCCACCCTCTCCAAAGCAAAAAACACAGCATCAATGGGACCAGACGGTGTCCTGGGCTGCGTCCTTCATGAACTCCAAGAAGAGCTAAACCCAAACATAAAACTACTGTTCAATCTCATCTTTACTACAGGAAATGTACCCAAAGAGTGGCGTACAGGAAGAGTGGTCCATCTCCACAAAGGTGGTACCTCAACGGATCCTGGAAACTATTGCCCCATAAGCCTGACTAGCTTGGTCTGCAAAGCTATGGAAAGGATCATCATGGACCTCATAAATAAAGATATTGGGGACCTACAGACACTGGATCCTACCCAGTTTGGCTTTGTTAAGGGCAGATCCTGCCTCTTAAACCTGGTTGATTTCTCTGAAACAGTCACCAAGGCCATTGACGTGGGGAAGCTGGTCCACACAGCCTACCTGGACCTCGCAAAAGCCTTTGATACAATACCCCACTCGGGCATTATAGATAAGCTCACCAGTTTAAATATAAACCCCTCTGTCACTAGATGGGTTGCAAACTGGCTCAAGGACAGAACCCACATGGTTAGAATTGCTGGAGCCATGTCAGACTCCAAACCAGTTACAAGTGGCATCCCATAAGGCTCAGTCCTGGGACCTCTTTTGTTCGGTATATATTTCTCGGAGGTACAGGTCAACACAGAAGGACTGTGGCTGACCAAGTTCACAGATGACTGCAAACTGGGCGCCATGATTGACTCTCCAACAGACACAAGTATCCTCCAAAAGGGCCTCATAGAAACAGACAACTGGTGCCAGAGCCATGGCCTCAAGCTAAACGCCAAAAAGTGTATAGTCATCCCCTTTGGCAAAACCAAAGTGCCCACAAATTACCACATAGGTGGTAATCCATTAAGTACAGAAGAAGTAATTAGGGACCTGGGGACCCAAGTTGATTGCAATCTCTCATTTGACAACCACGTGGCCAAAGTGGTTAGAAAAACATTTTATATAGCCCACCTAATCATGAAGGGATTCACATCTAGATCAGGGGAGATCATCATGCCTCTTTACTCATCCCTTATCAGGCCCATAATTGAATACAATGTCCCTTTTGGGATGTACCTTACCAGACACCTGCAGCAACTGGAAAGACCCCAAAAGTACCTCACCAAGAGGATCAAAGGGCTCAAACAGATGCCATATGCTGCCCGGTTAAAGAAACTCCAGCTCTACTCAGTGGCATACCTCCTGCTCAGAGGCGATCTGTGCCTGACATATAAAACCATGTCCAACCCGGAATTAATGGACATGCTGCACCTCAGAAAATCCAAATCCCATCGAGCTATGCGCTCGAGAGACTTGAACCTCAGCACTGAAATAAATAGGACATGCTGGAGGGACAGATTCATAACCCAGAGGCTCCCTTCACTCTGGAATAAAATCCCAGTCCAGGTTAGGCAGAGTCCCACATTGACTCTCTTCAAGAGGAATCTTGATGAGTGGATGGGAGATCATAAGTTTACCCCAGGTATCACTTCTGTGTCACTGTTAGACAGAGGCACAGTATACTAACCTCAAAAAAGGGCATAGCAAAATTAATTTAAAATGGGTGGCAAAAGCCAAACACACTCTGGCTAGGCTTATAAATCCCCTAGGGCAGATAGCCTAGGATGAACCTATGAACCTATGAATATTTGCAGTGTGTACCTACCTGCAAGCCTTTAACTTGCAAAACTGGGTAGCAGATAATTCAGTAGCAGTAACCTATGGGGAATAAAATTGCATGACTCAGTCATTACTTGCTGTCTTCACAACAATGTAATTGAAGTGCAAAACACTAGGTAAAATGGCTGCATATTAACATATCTTGTTGAACTACCTATTCTGTTGGCCTTATGCCATAACTGTTACTGGCATGCTGTTAATATACTGACTGTTCTGTTATTTATTGCTGTGTTTCACATAATATGCACTGAAATGAACTGGAGTTATTTCCAGTGTTCTGGCATGCTGTTATTACTACAACAATGGTTTTGTTCATAACTAACCTATATGTATTGCTTCACCTCCATAATCACAGCACGTCAGGATAGGCTGGTTCCTGCTGATCCACCTACCCTACCTCAGCTGGCCATAGCACAGGGTGCCAGCACATCTGGGACCCAAGCTCATGGTGCCTCCTCTGCTGGCCCTGTACCACCTTTGGGTGGAACTGCCTCAGGGGATGGGGCCCATCCCCACCTGAGAGTGGTGGCAGAGGGGTGGTAGTCACCCAGGATCGACAACTGGCCATGGTGCACAGGATTCTTCATAGCAGTTATGACCAATGCCTGTGCTGGCTCGAGGGCAGACTCAACAACCTGGTGGGGCCTGCTAGCCCTGGCTCCCATGTTTCAACATAGTCAACTCTGGGGCAGTGAAAGAGCAGTGCGGACTGCCCTTGGGTGGAGACCTCAGTTACACTGCTGCCATCTGGAGGCACATACACTTTGGATTCCACAACCCCCTCCCCATCCAAGGTGTTACCCCTCTCATTTGTCACACACTGCCACTGTCCACTGTCTTGTCTGTCTGCAATTGCCTCCTCTCCTACCCAGCTTACCTCCCCACATGTACCAATATCCTTTCCCTAACACTCCAGTCTCTCCTTATAACAAAAAAAAAAATGGGCTCCTGTACCACAAAAAAAAAAAAAAAAAAAGAAATACTCCATATATAGTGCTCCATTTTGCATGTGTCCACTGAACTAATTTGGTCCAATTATTTATTATTTATTTATTTATTGCATTTTTTTAATCGGGAAAGTCAATGGGCCTGGAATGAGCCCATTTTCATTGGAGCCCTGGGAAGAAAAGCCCCACAAAATTACATAAAAAGAAAAATATTAATGCACAAAGAAATATTGAGAAGTTCTATTGCATTGAATGAAACAGCTAATAAAACAAGAAGGAGATTAAAATCATGGAAGAAGAGAAGTCGTAAATGGCATGAATGAAATATAACCCCAAGGTACATAGCATATATTCAAATAACGCATGAATGTAGTATCTGTAGGTCCATAGCTGTGGGGAGGTAAGTACAGTCATAAGAATAGGGGTAAATACAAGGGCTATGGGGGAGGCAGGCTAAAGAGACATGGAAGCAGTAAGTATGTGGAGTGAAGGGAAGGAAGTGGTAGTAATCAAATAGTTACAAGTGTAACACCAGGGAGAGAAATCAGGAGTTGGGGTTGTGTGTTGGGGTGCAGAAGCATAACCAATGTGAGGAGGAATGTAGTTTGAGGGATTCTGTAAATGATGCAGGATTGCTGATAGTTCTGAGTGAAGGGGGAAGATTATTCCATGCTTTAGAGACAGTATATGAAAACAATATTTGGCCGGCTGTGAGCCTAGGTTTCTCTATGGATAGTAACATTTTGCTTTCAGACCTGAGATTTTGGTTAGGATAGTACATGGTCAGTATGGAGGAGAGAGAAGGACAGGTTTCTGGGTGGTAGATGAGCTTGTGGGCTGTAGTTAATTAGAGAAAAGTGAGATAGGGAGGGGATTCTAAACAATTTAGTTGATGCATAGAGGAACAGGATGGGTACAAAATTTTGCATGTGTAGCAAATTTAGCAACTTTGTTGTAGCAAGAGTCTAGTTTTGTTCTCAAGGAGGACTGTAGATTGGTGAGGATGGGCGCACTATATAGAAGTGTTGGAAGCAGTAAGGATGAGGTCAGAGCCTTTTTTGCCGAGAGACTAAGAAAATAGTTGTGTCTATACAGGGTGCCTAGTTTTTGATGGGTTTTTTGATGTTGCTGTAAATGTCAAGGTCGAAAGTTAATTTGTCATCAATTATGACACCTATCAGTTTAGTACTGCGGATGACTTCAATAATGGTGTTGCTTTGGGAGTGAATGGAGAATAATGACTTGTCAACTGGGTTGGATTTTGTGGGGGTAATTGTTTTATTGGGGTTGAGGGCAAGATGGTTCTGGGACATCCAGGTTTTGGTGGAAGTAAATGCTTCTTGAGTGAGATGTAGTGCAGTGGCAGATTTAGAAGAGCAGATTATAGTAGAGTCATCTATATATTGGATAACAGTACTGTGGGTGAGAGAGGAATGAAAGTTGTTGACAAATATGCTGAATAAGAGGGGTCCCAGTATTGAGCCTTGGGGGACACCTGTATTTGTAGTTATGAAAGGGGAAGAAGAGTGTTTCCATTTACTAGATTGCTATCTATTACTGAGATAGTTTGTAAACCATTGTAGGGTAGGGGGAGATAGTCTGAGATCAGAGAGTTTAGTAAGCAGAAGAGAATGGGAAATAGTGTTGAATGCCTTTGATAAATCTAGGAAGAGTGCTGAGATGAAGAAGCCAGCATCTCAAGCTCTATTTACAGTATCCAGGAAAGAAATGAGAACAGTGTTAGTACTATGTCTGGGCCTAAAGCCATGTTGAGTGGGGGAGAGGATTTGGTGCTGTATCAGATGACTGAGGAGCTGAGTGTGAGCACATTTCTCAAGTATTTTGGAGACTGGGGTGAGAATGGCAATAGGATGGAATTTAGAGATGTCAGAGGTGTTGTTGCCTTTATAAAGAGGAAAGTTAAATCCTTTCTTCTAGAAATCTGGTATGCAGAATTCCTGAATGGACCTGTTGAGGAAGATGCTGATAGGATATGCAATGGAGGAGGCTGAGAGTTGTAACTATTCTGCAGGTAAGTTATCAGAGGAGATGGTACAGGATTTGAGAAGTTTTTTGATAGTGGAGGTGGGAATGGGTGTTAGTGTGAAAGCAGGTAGACAATTTAAAGGGGAATGTACAGATGGAGATTGTGATGGATCAGTTATAATAAGTAAGAAGGTGATAGTTTTTTTATGGTGTCGATAAAGTAGGTGTTAAAGAGGGAGGCTATCTCAGAGGGTGTTTTTTACGGGTTTGGACCTAGGTTGTTAGTTCCAGGATGGAGAAGGGAGTTGATTGCCCCCAAGAAGTTCCTGGGGTTTGGTCTATGTTGGTCTTGGATAGCCTGGAAGTATTCTTTTTTGTTTTTGATAACTAGGCATTTAGCCTGATTGAGAAGTTGTTTATACTAAGTGAGGTTAGGCAGTGTTTTTTTTTTTTTTGCCAAGCCTTACAGGCCTTGTCCCTGTAGGACATAACTTGTTTTGTGTACTTTGCAAGACAAATAGCATGTTTTGCTTGATCCTTTTTACCCGGAGTGGGGCAAGACTATTTAGAATCCTATGAAATGTAGAACGGAAGAATTCTACAGCTTCTTTGAGTGGGAGAAATTTTAGTGGGGTCCAGTTAGTGTTCTGCAGGATGACATTGAAGGTGTCTGGGGAAAATGGGATACATCTATGGTGTGTTTATATTGGTGTAAGTTTGGTATGGAGCTGGGTTTATGTATTATGAATGCCGGAGAGTGATCACTAATGCTATTTCGGAGAGTCCCTGAGGAGGTGATTTCTTCTGGGTCAGAAACCAAAATCCAATCCACGATTGTGCCTTTATTTACCTTAGTGTTGGGTCTAGTAATGTCAGAGATAAGCTGAGTATAGATATGAAGGTTAATATCTGTAGAGGGGTTATTATTGGAAATATCTAGCCAGTGAATATTGATGTTGCCTAGGACGATGATTTCATTTTTTTATATTGTTGGCTGTCCAGGCAAGAATTTCTTCAAGAAGAGGAGTATTATTGCCTGGGGAGATATATATGACTATGATGCAAAGGCTTTTGGAATCGTTAAATTTTAGGAAGGTAAGAGTTGGCCTGACAAAACATTTATGTTGTCCTCACTTCTGTCTCTGGGGTTTGATTGCCCAAATTCATCCTCAAAATCTGTCAACATGCACAGCTGCTGCTGTACAAGAAATGTAAAACTATTGTTCTTCCCTGCACCCTTTCTGCACATCCCTACCTGCCTTTCACTATGATTTTCACCCTACTTGCCCCCATTTCACCACTGTTCTATCACCACATTTTTCTTTTCTTTTTAATTTTTTAGTGTGGGTTTGCACAAAGCTAAGCGGAGTGCAGTGATGCGGAGTGATGTGCAGCAAAGCGCAAACCTGCTTAAATGAGCTTTAAACTGCATTAATGATACTATGTATTTCTTTCAGTGTTAGGCACATGTATAAAATAATCTCCCCTGCCATGAATCAAACTCAGGTCCCTTTCAACTAAAACATTAACCCACTAGGCCACACAGATCTTAATTAAAGCAGGTGTTTTCAGGAAAACATATTGATTGCCAATGACAGACTGCAATTGAACCTAATGGGAGAAATGGGAGTATACCTTTAACTCTGATGCAAAAATACATCAGTAGACAGCCAAATAAATAATAATGGCAGTATGTTAGGCCTAGGATAACAGGTAAATGTTCCCTTTTATCTGAAGCATCTTTAAACACACCTGCTAAAACATCAGTGGTACAGTACCTATGTTCAATTGGGAGCCTGCTACAAAACAACTGCTTGTGAAAACCATGCACATACCAATGGATGCAGACTTGTGTCACAGCTGTATGTATGCACATATATCTGGCAAATGCACTTGCAGCACACTGACTCAGTAGCTCAGTCTGTTAAATGCCTTGCATACAGAACATTTTGATTTTGCCACATACAGTCTTGGGTTTGAATCCAGTGCGTTGTGCTTAAATTCATTCTTGTGAGCACAGCAAGCAGTGACTGACTCATGCAATTTTAATCCCCATAGGTTACTGCTATTGAATTATCAGCTACCCAGCTTTGCAAGTCTCAGGCCTGCAGGTAGGGACACACCGCACATATCCGGATAGCCTAACTATATTTCGCCTACTAATCTACTATTGGCACAGTTGCATAACAGATGCACCTTAAGCACATGTCTCGATTGGACTGTAATGGGTATCCTTACCCTGGCTCTTTTGTAATGACAGGGTGACACAGCTGCCACCATTACACATACAGCTTGCAGGCCTCCAAAGTGTTCACACTCCCCACCCCTCTTTGTGCCCTAGGCTGCTGCAGCAGCTGCTACATGACTGTATGTTAAGGTAGCTGCAATAGACTGACCATAATTCCCAACCCCCCTATAAGAAAAGATCCAGATGCAACCATACATAAAGGGGGGGCAAAGCCCCAGAGATAGGTACATGTTTCACCGTTTGCCCCTACAAACATAGTATGTTGATAGAATAGTAGCTACTGCATTACCATGCATATACTGACAGTTATGAAGTGTAACACTCACATGTCTCTCTCTCCCCTTTCTGACCTCAACCCACAATGTTTGCCAGTCACCTGCCAGATGACCACTCTGTCATGGGACACTGAGCAAACATATGAGGCAAAACTGTGGACATATTTCATACATCTCTACAATGGACAGTATTTGTAATTACCCTCTGTGATGCTGTGGTCTCCCCATCTCAGTAATGTCCATCTCAAAAACTAAGAAAGGGGCCAAGGCCTAC
The DNA here is from genome assembly GCF_019279795.1 of Protopterus annectens. NCBI lineage: Eukaryota > Metazoa > Chordata > Ceratodontiformes > Protopteridae > Protopterus > Protopterus annectens. Next base: position 1,600,288,074 of record NC_056725.1, on the reverse strand, counting down.
ATGAAGGCCTTATATATTGCACAGTGGTGCCATGTCATTGGCAAATAATAGTGCAGTTCAGCTGTTTAGGATGCAATTAGCAAGTCTGAGCCACAGACTGGTGCACAGGCAATTACCTGTTAATGAGCATTACCTAGAAAATGCAAGTAATTGCTTATGGGGAACAGGCCTGTATGTGGTTTTACTCACACAGACAGTATATGTGGAAAGCATTTGCAGAGGAAACATTTAATAAAAGGAACACATCACTCTACCAGGTATGTACTATATTTCCTCATAAAAAGGGATGCAGATGGGAGGATGAAGGTGTGGGGAATAGAGATTAAAACAGCATGCTTATATTAAATCTGTGATACTGACATGTCAGTGATACTCTGCTGTTCAACACCTACAGACATGCCTTTTAATTGTCCCTGCTTTAAATCACATTTCTGGTCTGTCCCTGTCCATCCCACTTACAATGGTCAGCTGTTATAGTAAAGATAGTGGATTACACCTAAGACATAGTAACACTAAGTAAGGGTATAGAGTCCTGCAATATCAACCTATGGACTGTAATTCACCTCCTCTGAGTCTGCTGATGTCACACATAAATATTACCAACATTGTAAAAGTGTCCTGAATGTCCCTGATGTACACTGGCTAAATCCCTATTTTATGGAAATTCATCCCTGTCTGAGTGCTATGCCTAACATACCTCTCAACCTCCTACAGTAAGAAATCAGGACGAAGGCATATTTCATAGAAGGACAAACTCAGTGACTGAGTGTATATATTGGCCACACAAAGTAAGAATGTGATTATAGTAACAGATATTACTGTAGCATAAGTGTTATCTGAGGGCTCTGACCGGTGACAGATTCTGTGTCAGTTTTCTGACAACAACCATCAATCAGTGGACAACTATTTGTCAGACATGCACAAGTCTGTGCAAGAAGGACCACAACTTTGAGGAAAACATGGTGATATTCTACAAAGATCTGCATAGCTGAGAGGTATAATGCCTACAGGGAACATATACAACAGCAGGTTTGCATTGCTGTCTGTCATTCTGGCACACTGGTATGGCTGGACTGTCCCCATATAGTTGTTGGAATAGCACACTGTTATTTGTCTTATAGTGGCCATGTTACATATTAGTGGGGATTCGCCCATAGGGGACACACCATAGTAAACTGCAGTGATGGCTATAGAGACATACAGCAGAATCTGTCCCAGGACACAGGGACATTACCCATTATTGCTACTATCTTGGTGATAGCCACACATGTAGTGTGTTGCCAAACTGTAGCGCATGACGTGTGAGAGATAGTGCAGGTCGTTATGGGTGTGCAGGGTGTGTAGATAGTGGACATCCATGTATCTGGTCCTGTAATGTGTTCCCCTCTTGTTGTCTTGCAGAAACGATGTACTGATGGAGACATCTTCCATTTTCATCTGTAGAAAATGATGCTATACTGGATGCTCTCAGACTCAACCATCAAATCCTGCTGTGAGGGGGTCACCACAATCATGAGCAGTGGGAAGCATTGTAGGCTGACCTGGGCTGTTAATGATATTGGCCAACAGGACAGGACCTATGAGCAGATTTGACAAAGGGCTACAAACATGGTCAATGTTACACATCAAAGGGTAGCTGCTGTTGCCAAGGATCATGCTGCCACCGGTGGGTGGCCTGCAACAGAGCAAGCACTCTCAGCCACAAAGGAATTTCTGGTGAACCTAGGATCAACCCACAGCTCCCAGCCAAACATCATGTCATACATTCTGGAAGTGGGTGCCACAGCATCCACATCAGAGGAGCATCCAGTTAAGCTGATTGTGTTCACCAGTATAATAAGTTTACAGTCATTGTGGCAGGCTCTACAGACCATTATATAGATGGCAGGTCAATCTACATTGGGGGGTTGGCTTTTCACCACAGTTGTGCAGACATACTCAGAATGTTAGCAATATAACCAGTGTCACATTAGCTACTGCACATGTGGATATACCCACATAGAATCTTGCAACACTGCAACATTTGGTGTTGCTGACATTACCTCTCCCTCACTTTTTCACAGGTACATCAAGTGTAGCTGGAGTTGGTGGTCTTGTATCTGGTAAATGTGATGCCATTGTTTTACCAGATCAGATATATCCTATGAATGTTAAGGGCTGCCATTTTGCCTTTTGTTCAAATGCTGTGCTTAGCTAGAGTACAATAATTGCATGTTCCATTTTGGAGCAATTTACTACAGCGCATAGCCTAGCAAATGACAGGTGTGTATTTGTACAAACATTAACATGTTTTCACTTATAATTATGAGCAACTACACAGCCTGCTATACATGCTGCAATTACTCCAATATGCCCATTCATACACAATAGAGAGAGGGTGCATACCTGAGGCATTGCTACTACAACTGGCATATCATTGTCAAGATAGGTGTACTGAGTTTTATGTGTAGTTCTGTCACATACACTGTGATATTGCATACCTCACAGGTCTATTGAACTGGAAACATTACCCAGATGTAGGTGACGTGAATGAGATACAGGGCCTGGGTTGTCTGTGTATGTTGTTGTGAGTGTGCGTGCTGTGCATGGGATCAGAGATGAGAAGATTTGAGACATGTATTGCAGTTGTGGATCCTCATCTGTATGATTCTGTGTGGATTACCATACATAATAGTGCAGAGAGTAATGTACTGCTTTTGTCTTGCTTCTAACAGGTGAACAGTGGGTGTTGGAGTCTGTTCCCCTCACAACCTGATGTCAGTGTGTCATTGGACTCTGATAAAGATGGTGGCCATTGTGATGTACAGGTGGGGCTGTTGATGGCTGAATCTGCCCCAGAGGTTGACATCTCTCTTCTGCCCCATTGTCTCCACACACAGTCAGTATGCCCACACATACCCAGTCACCAGATGCTACAGATATTGGGCAGTCAGAGGGTGGTGACATAGTACAGGACAGTGTGAGAATTATGGCATCAGTGAGTTTAGACACGGGCCATAACCAGAGAGCTGGTGAGGTCCCACACAGGCAGAATGACAGGGGTGCTCGAAGGAGAACTGCTGCCCTTCCACTTCCTGTTGCAGGTGTGACATCGTGGGTCACTGGCAGCATGTTTTGGGCTGCCATGGAGGCATAGGCATGAGCTGAATGCAACACCAGATGGATGATTAGGGTTATGGATGCAGCACAATCTGACATCTGTGCTGCTTCCATCGCATCAGTGATGCCATGGAACGTTTCACTGATGTAGTGGACAGACAGTGTGCTCAGTCAGTGTCTGTCTTTGAGTGGAAGTTGTCTGTGCTGGAACATGTGGTTGGGGTTGGGCATCGGACACGTGGACGTAGGCCGGGAAAACCATCTGCTGGTAGTCCACGTGGCTGTGCACACTCATGTTTCCATAGTGGCAGCACCTCCAGCACTACAGTGGAGGTAAGCTGTCCACACCACAATGTGGCAGACCATGGGCACATGGTCTTGGGTAGTCCCTTGAGGGATACAGGCCCAGTGGACAGCAGCCACCATCAGGTACTAGCACTGCATCTGACCTTGGGCATGGTGCTGCCCATGCTACTCATGGAGAAGCCAGTTCCCAGGTTTATGACTGGAGAAAGTGAACTGCAACACTCTACAGTATAAGGTCTACAGCTGTACACCATATGCATGTGTAGGGCTAGCACTGAGCTTGACTGTGTACACGCACACACTCCAACACCACTGTCACATGCAGGTCACCTGCAGACACACACACACATCACCTCTCGGTGACCCATGTCACCAGCACCCCTTCTTGACTCACACACATGCTGTCAACTGTTTGGCACAGCGTAGGCCTCTGGCACCCCCACACTACACCCTGTGCATGTGATGATACCTGTGCCACATCCCTACCATCCATGTCATTGATGGGGGCCCTGCATATATGTGTCCGATGCACAAGGTGACTATATAACTTTACATGTGTTTGTGTAGTGCAGTAGTGTTATGCCATGGCAGTTGTTATGGTCCATGACAGGTAATGTATGCTGGTATGTGTCAGGACTACACATCAAACGTTGTGTATCTTTGTTGCCTAATAGTGCATTGGTGGTAGTGTTACAGAATGACAGGTGTGCCATGGAGCTGTGTATGTTTCTGTCCCAGGAGTCTGAGTGGTGCAACTATGGACACATGGCAGAAATACAGTGACACAGGATGACAAGGCAGCACAGCAGAGTTATGATGTCAACAAGGTAAGCCAGTATATGTGCATGACTCCCTAGGTGCATATGTGTACAACATTGTGTCAGGGATAATGGGGACAGTCAACATCATTTTGCTTTCATACCCTGTAACACACACTGCTACCCTTGATACATGTCATCTGGGTTTTCTTCACATAGATGGTGGTGGGCATCAATTATGCTTATGTAGAAAAGGACAATTTATGGCAAGTGGCTAGTCACAAGGCCATAAAATGCATAACCAAAACACAGGGGTAGGCCACATGGGCATATCTCTAGTGCTGTCAGGAGGCATATTTGCAAACATACACAAAGTGGATGCAGTGAGATTAGAACCCCTACTTACCTAGTATTATACACCATAGCTCACAGTACTTATTATATGCACCACAGAGTTTTTCAACTGTTTTATTGTGAGCCAGTGCTCCTAAGGTGGATGATATCTGCAGGCCTAGTACAGGAGGGAATTTAGAAGTGAGAAGTCAGTCACAGGGTCATAAAATGAATATCATTGCATGCACAGACTTGGCGGATGTGAGATTAGAACTCCTACCTATCTACTATTATACATTACATATCACAGTACTATCCAATGTGCCACAGGTTATGTCTAGTGTACATGTTGATGCAGGTACAGTACTTGTGGAGTACGCAAAGTTGCCTTGTGTTAGACAATCTGTGTGGCTTGCAGAGTGACACTGCTTGGTACTGTTATTGTATCTAGTGTCCTAGGGGTGGGAAACCTGGTAATATCCCTGCTATGTTTGTACATTTACCAGTCTGGCCATATGTGGCTGTTTGCAGTTTGATAGGCAGACATGTGGCCAGGGACAATATGGCATGTCTAAGGACTGCATTGTACACAATGTACATTACACCACCTGTCTACCTATGTCTGTCTGCAGGGTGACAACCTGCAGACTCAGGGGTATGAGGGTGTGTAGATTATGTACTGTTGTGGCCTTGGTCTGGTGCCATCGGACAGCTGTTGTGATGTGTACGTGCAGATAACCCCAGCATTCAGGGGTATATGGGAACAGTCGTACATCCCTGCCCATATCTATATCAATGGTGTATAATAGGGTTGTCTCCTTAAATGTAGTTGTGTGTGTAAGTGATGTAAATATGTTCTGTAGAAGTATGTGGGGAGCCTATGTATCACTGTACTTTATATAGTTATATATACATTGTATCATATATATATATATATATATATATATATATATATATATATATATGTATAGATATGTGTGTGTGTGTGTGTGTGTGTGTGTGTGTGTGTGTGTGTGTGCCACATTCTGATAGATTGAAGTAAATTAATACTGACATATATTTGAGTTTCAGACTCCATGCACAGCAGGAGAGTTATGCAAATGCAAGACCTGTTATTCAATCCACATTCTATGCTTGTAGTAGCAATTATTTAAAACCCAAGTTGTGGTCCTTGGTCCCACTTTTATTCACTTTATTTCAACAGATTTCCTGCTGTCAGAGGTTGAGAGGTATGATGTGACTGGGGTACATGGTGAAACACTATACATAGGGTGACAGTCTGAATATCTCCCTGTACATGTTTTTGCAAAATGTCCACCATTTCGCCCCATATCTCTGCCATGTTCCTCATACATTTGTGGTATCCCAGTGCTATACTGTACATCGGTTGCTGACTTTTTGTACCTACTGACACATTAAACTGCTGGCCTTTACATCCTGCAACTAATCTGACCTGTTGCAGCCTGCTGCTCTTTTCTACCCACCTGCCAGGTTACTCAGAGTGTGTATAATGTCTCTCTGTAGGTATTGCCCTTTCACTCTGTCTTTGTCCAGCTTTCTTGCCGTAACAGATTGAGGGGTTCTGACAGTATGTGGGACTACCACCATATGTGTACCTCACATGCAAAAGATGTTGGATACTGCCAGATTCAAACCATCAACACCATTATACATACTACTCTCCCTGGCATACCGAGGCAAACCAGCCACCAGATAGAGAGGTTTCCTCCCTTATGCTGTCAACAAGATAGGATAATTTTCTGGTCTACTGGTGCATTATTGCAGACTTACTGTTACAGCAGTTGTAAGGCAACACTGATGTGTTTGGGGTGGGGGGTGATGAGCTTATGCTTTGCTGGCATAAACAATCATGTGACTTGACCTGTCACTATACTGTTTGGCATCTTGCTGGACTAATATCATGGAGTTTCCAGCCATGTGGTCTAATGGTCAATATGGGGCACATACTAGTAATTTTTTAGCTAAACATATTATAGAGACATTAGTAGAACTTAAATTTAGATTCAAAGTAATAGAAGTGGTAGAAAAGAATGGTCAACTGGGTGATATTTGTAATGTTACAGAAGACAAGGAATTATTCTGGATACTATACATACACGCAGGTAATGAAGGAGGCTTACATTATGTCCCTTTAAAACCTAGACTGAAATGTAGGAGACCACGTTTGTGATGAATGTAATCAGATCATGTGACTTTAATTTTTTTATTGGATCTTTGAATTTTAAATTTTAATACATAAATAAATGTTTGATTGAGTACATGTATTGTCTGATAAAGTAGAATTATCTCTGTGAAAGTGCTTGCAGTGTTTTTTATGTGGTCTTATTAAACTTTTTTGTTATTCGTTAATATGTTTGTTTTTTATTATTAGAAGAAGGATGTTGCCTTCTTAGAGTTAATGCCAATTTGGTCTGCATCCCTAGTTTGGCAGGAATGGTGGAGGGGAAAAGAGAGTTATTTTTAACTCTGATAATGTTGTAGTGGTTCAGGTTTTACAGGTGAAGAAGGGAAAGTCGCAATGGTTACTGTTCGTTTTATGTAAGTTAGTTTTACAGAGTTTGCTGATTAATTTGTCTTTTTACAAGTGTGCATGTGGCAAGTGCTGGGAATGGGATTGCTGACAGTTTGTCTCACCTTCAGTTTTGCAGGTTTTAGCAGCTAGCTTCAATGGCATTGGAAGAACTGAGGACAGTGCCAAACGAAGTATGGAGAATTGGGTTGAAGTGACCAGGAGGTTGGTGGAACAGTCCTGGGCAGTGTCTACCAGGAAGGCATATGGTAGGGCATTGGGTGATTTTGATAGATTTATTTTTCAGCTGTCTGAGGAGAAGGGAGTCTGGTCAGAAGAATTATTATTGGAATATTTGGCCTAGACTCAGGTACAGAGTAAGCAGTGCAGATGGTTAAGGTGGACTTGGCTGCAATCAGTATATTTGCTTGGGTGGCAGGTTTACATGATTTTACTAAGTCCTTTGTAGTTGGGCATATGTTGAAAGGATGAGGTAAAGTTGATGGCTTGAATATGGATGTGTGGGCTGGTGACAAGGCAAGTTTTGAAGGTTTTATTACAGGCTTAGCTTTGGTGAGTAGTGAGTCAGTTGATTATGTTTTATAGGTGACATGGAGATTGTGGATGTATTATCAAAAGGTAAAAAGTTAAAAAGCAAACTAGAGAGAAAAAAATAAATAAAAGCAAATTTTTAAAATAAAAAATAGCAAAAAAAGCTAAGTATAAAAAAAAGAGAGACAACTCAAAGAGAAAACCTTGGTAAACTAGAAAAAAAGTTAGAAACAGAGGAGGAAACTCCCCAGACATTTCAAAATCCCTGAAAAATGATGGACCTACAAACAATATACTGGCACTGGAAACTACAGATCCTCCCCACCCACTCCCTCTATCCCAAAGGTATCCACATAGAGATTTTAAACAGGAGAGAAGCAACCCCCAAAACGAAATGCAGCCTCAAATCCAACCAACGCAGCCAAAGCACCCGGCCCGGTGCTCCGGAAACGGGGGTCCCTCCAGCCACCACATCCTCAACCCAGTGATTCTTAAGGACAGCTATTTAATCACAATGTACCCCGTGGTCCTGACACCATTGAGTGTTTTTCTGATACTACCTCAGGAGTGCCACTTTCACAATTGTGGACCCGTTACCCAAGCTTGACAAGCATTAGACCCAAAATGGACCATGAGGATAAAGACAATGGGATCATAAATAATGGACATAGAAATTGCATAGCTTTTGGACAGGCAGAATTTGCCAAAGGCAATTTGGGACTTCTTGGACTTTGTCCAAGTTTGGCTTTGTCAAAGGCAGATCAGCCATTTATGAAGAAAATGCTTTTGGAAAGCAGTCAATACAGCCCCCCTGGAGGGGATATAATAAAAACATACTATACAATATTGGTTGAAAAACTCACTGCTTACCTCAGCAACTATCATTCCAGCCTCAACAGGCAAAATGCTAGTTGCACCATGGGAACAGACTCCTGGCGCCATGTCAGACTCAAAGCCTGTAACAGTGGGGTCTGTCACAAGTGGTGACTCCTGGCCCCACCAGTCCTGGGCCCATGTTGGCATCTACTTTGCTCACTACAAGCACAACACAGGAGGTTTATGGCTGACACAAAGTTGGCTGATGACTAAAAAAGGGGCCATGAGAAAGGCTACATCACAGCTAGATAATAGAAGAAAGGTCTCACAGAAGCGGATAAATGGTGCCAGAGCCATGGCATAAAAGCTTAAATGCCAAAAAATGCATAGTCATACCCTAGGAAAAGTCATACTAGCTACCAAACAAGTGGCCAGGGACTGCAAATAGGTGGCAAAGAACTCAGGACAGAGGGGACCATGTAGGTTGAGTGTAGTCAATTCGACACCATGTAGCTAAAGTAAGTAGTTAGGAAGACCTTCTGCACCTCCCACAGAATCATGTCTATCATCATCTCAGGGTCATCATCATGGTCAAGTCAGGCTCTACTCATCACTCATCAGACCAATGATTGACCAATGATGCCCACATATGAATGTATCTGACACGACTGACCCGCAGCTTGAGAGACCCAAAAGTTCTCCTTAAAAGCAATAAAAGTCCAAAAATCTGTGTCCTATGCTGCCCGACTGGCTGCTCAGCTTCAGTACTCACCTCAGAGGTGACCTAAGAGGGCTTCATTGCTTAACATACAAGGCCATGTCATCACCTCAAAAAGAATATGTTTCACCTCAAAAATCTAGATCCACCAGAGCCAAGAGGAGACTTATAACGACCGACGGGATTATGGGAGGGACGTGCTGGAGGGATAGATCCATCTCAACTCCCTATGCTGTGGAGAGGAACAAAATCCCGGTATATGTGAGGCACTTGTTCAACCTTGTTCTTGACCACTTGATGGATGGATGATGGATGCAAAAATACCCCAGGGGATTACCTCAGTGTCACTGCGACAGACAGACACAAAAAAAAATAATATAGTTCCCCATACTTAAGGTGGTGTAAGCCACAAACAAAAGAGGCTTGGCTAGGCTTGTAAATGCCCTCGGGCAGATAGCCTAGTATGAACCTATGAACCTATGAACCTATGAGGCATTCAGAGTGTAAGAAATGTTTGGGTCATTGGACTGGGGGGTGTCATCATACTGCCAGCTGCAGTACACATATGGTTATGCAAATCTAAAACGGATCAGGTTGGGAAAGGCACTCAAATAGTTTTGGGGAAAGATAGGTGTGACCAGATGTCTCTAGTGGCTTGGGTACTGAAACTGTTGGTCTCTCATAAGGGGAGCCCACAAAATTTGTTTTTTAGGTCAAAGGGAGATAAGGTGTTAATGGGTTGTCAGTTCATATATGTAATGAGGAGAGTGCTTCACTGTATGGGTTGTGTGGGTGAGAGGTTCTCCACTCGTTCCTTCTGTATGGGTAGAGCTTTGGATTTAGAGAAGGAAATTAGTTTGGTTGAGGTTATTAAGAGGGTGGGGCACTGGTCTTCAAATGCCTTTTTGTCTCATATCATATAGTGCTTACTGAAGTTGGTCAAGTAATTATATATTTTTTTTCTTCTTTTTAGGTAAGAAGATTATCATCCTAGGCTACTCGTATGTTTATTGGGTAGTAAAAAGGGGTGCAGTTAGGACTAAAGGCACAGATTTAGATTTTCATCATTTTGGGTGGAGAATCAGATAACACAGTATTAGAGGCCTCAAGTGGAATTGGCTTATGCAGGTGTTTGTAGGTATACAATCATAGATGGGGCTTCCTCAAGTACTGGTGGTACATTTGGCAGGTAATGACTTGGGTGTGATTCCAAAGTGGCAATTTATATACTGGATAAGGGACGATTTGGTAGTTTTAAAAATGTTGCATCTGAGGATGTGTATTGCATTGTCTGAGATTATACCCCGTTTGTTTTGGAGGTACCCTAATAGTTCTAGGGTAGCAGAGTGGGCACAGCAATTTGTTAACTGTAGGTGGTGAGGCAACTGGTTGCATTTGGTATACAGATCATACAGCACAAGGGTTTTGATGATAGGGACCCAGTATTGCTCAGAGAGGATAAGGTACACTTGAACAAATTTGGATTAGATCTGCTTAATCTGCACTTGCGCTTACTTTTGGAAGATTTAGTGAAAAGCCTGCATTAGGCGAGGAGGAACAGTTTGGGTCAGGCTGGTGGGACGAGAAGAGGGGCAGATTTGTCCCTCTTCTGTTCCTCCTCTGATGTTTGGGTTGATGTAAGGATTTTTGGGGTGAAAGGGAACAGTTTGGACACTGCTTGATTATTAAGAATAAGTGAGCGGAGGTATGGACACTGCTTATTTGGGCAGGGTGAGTGGAGATGCATTGCCCTGATGATTGGTTAAAAGGATATTTTTCTTCTGATTAATAAATTGAAATGATGCAAATAGGTTATGATGTTTATGAAGTTAATAAAGGTTGTCAAAGGTCGATTTTGTGTGTTGTTTCTTTACTGAAGTGGAGCATGCCAAAAGAGGTTTGAGAACAAACCAATTTGTCAACGGACACCTTCAGTATTTAAATATTAAGGTGAGAAAGTGGGGGTGTGGGGGTTAGGTTTGGATTGAGGGCGTAGGCAAGGGTTTTAAGGTTAGCATGGAATGGTGGGATTAGCTAAGGTTGGGAAATGAGGATTAATTAATTAAGGGAAGGTTTGAAGGAGGTGAGGTAGACAGAGGGTGGGGCTTAGAGTGCCTTTATGTATGGGTAGTTGAGTTAGAGATCACATTTTGGCGTGATCTGACTACCCTCCTTTCCCTCCTCCTTTTTCTGGGTGATCTGGGGTAGGTAGGATTGTTTTACAAGTGGGGAGGGGTGTATGTGGAGAAGAGGGGCTTTTGTCCCTCTCCTGTTCCTTCTCTGGTGTTTGGGTTGATGTAAGGATTTTTGGGGTGGAAGTGAATTGATTTGAAGCTGCTTGATTATTAAGAATAAGTGAGTGGAGGTGAGGACACTGCTTATATGGGCAAGGTGAGAGGAGATACACTGCCTTGATGATTGGTTGAAAGGGGGTTTTTCTTGTAATTAATAAACTGAAATGGTGCGATAAAGTTATGATGTTTATGAAGTTAATAAAGGTCATTAAAAGTCAATTGTGTGTGTTGTTTCTTTATTGAAGTGGAGCATGACAAATATATTTAATTATTATGCTTTATTTTGTAATTTTTTTTCTTCAAATGGAATAAAACATTTTAAGTAAAACAAATGAAAAAAAAATACTCATTAAAATATATGTATTTAGAAGAAGCATATGAACATCTCCTTCTGTTCCAAAGAATGATTTAATTTTAAGCATCAACATTAAATACAAAATAAAACAATGTAAACATTTCATCAGTTGTCACAACCTTGAACACAGGGTATCTTTATTTGAGTTTTTGCTTTTTCTGCTCAGGCTTTATAGAAATTAATTAATTCAGCCACGGTCAAGTATCGGAAAACTGGCAGGTAACTACATTTAACAGAATGTTTCTCTTCTCTCATATAAGAGCTCAGTGTTTTTCCCTTTTTCTGGTAACTTCATTGGAATACTGTGTGGAAACGCCATGCTTTAGCTGTAGCTTTCTAAGACAGTGCTGTGTATGACGTTTGCTGCATTTTATTGCATGACTAGCTATGCAGCGAGTTTTTTTTTTTTTTTTTTTTTTTTTTTAGGGCATTGATAGTAACATTACAGCAAAACGGTGCTAAATAATCGGACTGTCTCTATGATTCTTCGCCACTTGCCCCAACCCTCCTTCCACAACTAGAGAGAAAAAATAATAATATATATATATATATATATATATATATATATATATATATTTTTTTTTTTTGGTGACTGTATCAAAGTGCTTGCTACAAATATAATAAACAGTTGCTACAGTTTAAGCCACACAGGGAGCTCTACAGAGCTCAGGTTTGACCACAAATGCCATACCTGCAATATGCACTAAAGAGTGACTGCGATTGGCTGATCATGCCCCTGAACCTTTACAGCCAGGACAGCAGTCCCCTTCACCCCACCCTAGCTATGCTACTGCCTTCCTTATGGGGAGTTCCTCAGAGCAAGCCTGGAATTCAGAAAGGATGACCATAAGCCAGAAGACTTATTATCAGTGGCTACCCCCTCCTGTTAACCTTTCTGATTCAGATACTGCCTTACCCCTCTGGTTTCTCACAAAAGAAAGAATCAGCTTGGTGTCCAGGAATGGTGGCCATAGTAGAAGCTAATGAGGCAGTTGGGGGGAGCAACTAATGCTAAAACCACACACTCTTCCCTGGAAATGCCACTGGCTACTGATTTATACTACCAAGTGATTTATGGAATCACTCAGTTGCATAAATTACCAGTCAGTGAAAAAACATATTATTATGAAAAGACAGTGGCCACCCATTGACTTCAAGGAAACAAGATGTGGTGCAGATAAGGTCAATGAAGTTCAGCAGAGATGTGGAGATAGGGGGTGTTTTACTGTGTGTGTGTGTGTGTGTGTGTGTGTGTGTGTGTGTGTGTGTGTGTGTGTGTGTGTGTGTGTGTGTGTGTGTGTATGTGTAGTAGTGTGTATGCATGTCTGTAGAGGCAGGAATGGAGTTAAATGAGTGTGTGTGTGTGTGTGTGTGTGTGTGTGTGTGTGTGTGTGTGTGTGTGTGTGTGTGAGAGAGACAGAGAGAAAGAGAGAGAAAGAGAAATAATATGTGTTGGTACGAGGACCATAACTATCAAGGGTCCCTTATTTGTAGAATGCCCCCTGATTTTGCCTCATATTTTTGATCTGTTACTCTGGGGGTGTTCTGACAAATTTTTAAGGATGTCAGTAAAGACTGTCATAACACCATTTCGTTTTGACATCATTCTTTAGAGGGAATTACAGCTCCATTTGTGGATTTTGGTTTGGTTTTGTTTTCATCCACTTGACATGTTCTTAGTGTACAAGGATGTCAATCACTAAATTATTAAAGATAATTGTGTTTCAGACTTCATATCTTTCAGAAAATGCATGTTGATGCAAAACCTGTTACTCTAGCAAACATCTAAATGTGTAGGAGATATATTTAAAATTGGTCACTGAGTTTGGACCTTTGTCCATCATTAATTTTTAATCTTGTCCCTGCTTGTTTCACTAAGGCTATAGAGGGAGACATGTTATTCCCCTGTCTTGCCTTTTGTTACTGTTCCAATACAGAATATGCTGCTGACAGTGTATGCTTTTTTCTTCAACAGTATATTTGAAATGTTGGATGCCCTGTCTTGTTTTATACCTCATCTTCATTCATTTACAACAATCAGATCTTCCAGTATACAGATTCAATGAAGTGGCTGTAAATGAATGAAGGGTGTGTGTGTGTCTGTGTGTAGGTAGATATATATATATATATATATATATATATATATATATATATATATATATATATATATATATATATATATATATATATATATATGGGTTTATGTTCTTTACTCAAAAGTACGGTTCATCGAACCTTATTTCCGTGAAGTGAGGGATAAAATTGATCAGTCACAGCTTGAAGTTATGGGAAAGAGTAGTGGAAGCTAGGTTAAGAAGGGAGGTGATGATTAGTGATCAGCAGTATGGTTTCATACCAGGAAAGAGCACTACAGATGCAATATTTGCTCTGAGAGTGTTGTTGAAGAAATACAGAGAAGGTCAGAAGGAGTTGCATTGTGTTTTTGTTGACTTATAAAAAGCATATGAAAGGGTGCCTAGAGAGGAGTTGTGGTATTGTATGAGGAAGTCGGGAGTGGCAGAGAAGTATGTAAGAGTGGTACAGGATATGTACAAGGGTAGTGTGACATTGGTGAGGACTGCGGTGGGAGTGTCAGATACGTTTAAGGTGGAGGTGGGATTACATCAAGAATCAGCTCTGAGCCCTTTCTTATTTGCAGTGGTGATGGACAGGTTGACAGATGAGATTAGACAAGAGGACCCGTGGAATATGATTTTTCCAGATGACATTGTGATATGTAGTGAGAGTAGGGACCAGATTGAGGAGACCCTGGAGAGGTGGAGATATGCTTTAGAGAGGAGAGGAATGAAGGTCAGCAGGGCTAAAACAGAATATATGTGTGTAAATGAGAGGGAGGGTAGAGGAATGGTGAGGATGCAGGGAGTAGAGTTGGTAAAGGTGGATGAGTTTAAGTACTTGGGATCAACAGTTCAGAGTAATGGTGAGTGTGGAAGAGAGGTGAAGAAGAGAGTACAGGCAGGACGGAATGGGTGGAGAAGAGTGTCAGGAGTGATTTGTGACAGACGGGTACCAATAAGAGTGAAAGGGAAGGTCTACAAAAGGGTAGTGAGGCCAGCTATGTTATATGGGTTGGAGACGGTAGCATTGTCGAAAAGGCAGGAGTCAGAGCTGGATGTGGCAGAGTTAAAGATGTTAAGATTTGCACTGGGTGTGACTTGGACGGACAGGATTAGGAATCAGTATATTAGAGGGTCAGCTCAGGTTGGACAGTTTGGAGACAAAGCAAGAGAGGCGAGATTGCATTGGTTTGGACATGTGCTGAGGAGGGATGCTGGGTATATTGGGAAAAGGATGCTAAGGATGGAGATGCCAGGTAAGAGGAAAAGAGGAAGGCCTAAGATGAGGTTTATGGATGTGGTGAGAGAGGACATGCATGTGGTTGGTGTGAAAGAGCATGATGCAGAGGACAGGAAGAAATGGAAACAGATGATCCGCTGTGGTGACCCCTAATGGGAACAGCCGAAAGAAGATGATGATTACTTCCGCAGAAGTGCATTTTGTTGAAAATGGACTTTCGGGGACAAATAAAAAAACCTAAGCATAAAAAAAAAACAACACATTAAACACTGATATGCCCCACTGCACCCCCTACATCCCCACTGTACTACGATCACAACAAAAGTTTCCTTAGTTGTACATCAACAGTATATGTTGATGTACAACTAACGGTACATGCTAAGGGCATGTTTTTTTTTGTTGTTGTTTTCTTTAGCGAAAGTGCATTTTCGACAAAATGCACTTTCGTTAAAGTAATTTCGTCAAGAACCGTACTGTCGATAAAACAAGGACCCATGCATATATATATATATATATATATATATATATATATATATATGTGTGTGTGTGTGTGTGTGTGTGTGTGTGTGTGTGTGTGCGTGCGAGCAAGTGTTGCTTCCTGTATCTTGAATTATCACACAGCTTCATTCCTTTCATCACAGTTAAACATCTGAGGTATATAGTATAAATACTGAGGCTGTAAGTGGTGAGCACATCTATTTCTGTGTGTGGGTGTGTGTGTGTGTGTGTGTGTGTGTGTGTGTGTGTGTGTGTGTGTGTGTGTGTGTGTGCAGTTGTAGCTAGCAATTCTGCCACCCATGCGATTCCCTATCTGCCACTCCAATCAGCTTGAAGCTGAGCACCAAAATAAACTGTAGAAAACCGCTTGCCTACTGTGGGACCTTGAACAAGTCACTTAACCAGACAGTGTTTAGGAGCAACTGGGAATTTAGGTTAAACTGTAAGCCTAGTATCTACATATAAACCTAAAAGTTGATGACTTGGCAAACAATTCATTTACTGATATATTGGACCAGTCTTGCATGTTTATGAAAATATAACCCCTTAACTGTCCATAATATTAATAATTTTGGCAGGTAAAATGCCATTCTTCTTCCATAAATATTAATTAATCAGGGGAGAGCTCTGATCCAAACAAACTCTTTTCAGGCCTGCATAGACAGAATATCTTCAAGTATAAGCTAATAATGTCAAGCACAGAATAACTGTGAAGTACAAGTTATAAATGGCAACACTTCATGATTACAGGATACACACATTTGGAAAGAAGACGACACAGGCATTTTAGTCAGTATAACATTAGTTCTACATTTTAAAACCAAGTGTCTGTATGCCTGTGAGAAAATCTGACAGTGTTAAAGTCTGCATTTGTGGGGGAATATCTCTGTACTTTTTTATTAATTGTAGCTTGGATTTAATTTTCCCACTTCTAACAAATAACAATATTGACCCCAAAACTAGTATGATTTTGTTTAGTGGATAGTAATATTAACAGTATATGCAATGAGTATACCTTCTTAAGCCATGTTTTGTATATGGCACTGGGATCTATTACTGCAATAAATATATTTTTAGGTATCCTATAAGATAGGGGCAGAATGCTGGGCTACAGCATGGTTCTCTGAAATAGTCTGCATGCCGACTGTCATCATTTCTGGCAATTCCCTTCTTCTAGCTTAATATGGTAGATGACTACATGTTCTACAGGGTTACAGCAATAATTTGTTCATAGTGACCTCTAAGGCCTTGTTGTCCAGATATGGGCAGGGAGTGATTTGAATATTAGTATCAGTGATCTGGAAATTTTAAACAACTGTAGTCTATCTCTGCAGCTATGAGTTTGATTTCAGTGACAGTAATAAGCAAATAGTCTGACCATTCCAATGTCTTGGGCTTCAACATCGATTAACCCTATCCCTACACATATTTTCCTACATACCTGTCTAGGACAGAGCTCCTCAGATTTCTAACAGTGATGAAATCCTTTCAAGATCACAGAAAGTTAATATCACCTGTAACAATCACCCGTGCTTGTCTTATTTTGAATTAATTGTATTAATTTTCCTTCACTTCATAATGGACATTTTTAGCAGTGGATAGATGTAGCTAATTATAATCAAGCTCAATATATAAACTAAAAATGAGTTATGACTTGGTTCCATCACTTCCTCCATAATTATTCAATAACTGTATATGTCTTCTGTGCCATTTCCTACCGAGTTTTGTATTCTTTTTCTTTTTCCTGTAGGAGGGAGTGAAGATATTATGCAATTTAGTCCCATCTGTTTAATTTGTGGGAGTCCATATTTAAAATATGGGTTACTTGTACAGTCAGAATGTTTGTAGATAGAACCTTGAACCACATAACACACTTTTGTCCTTCTTATGAGACTGCTTAAGGTACTAAAATTTATACTTAGCAAGTGGCTTTCAGAATATTTAAAATGTGACTGGTCAGACCACATAAACAATGGTATGATTATCCTACATAAAGAACATTTTAAAAAACAGTGAACAACACAGACTGAATGAATAGAACTGTACTACTGTAAAATCTTTTTGCCACCTCAATTTCCATTTTTCTGACTAAACTACTAGACTTCACATATGCCACCATTTAATATTTTCAAATGCCATCATTCTGTTGATCT
The DNA here is from genome assembly GCF_019279795.1 of Protopterus annectens. NCBI lineage: Eukaryota > Metazoa > Chordata > Ceratodontiformes > Protopteridae > Protopterus > Protopterus annectens. Next base: position 1,600,270,344 of record NC_056725.1, on the reverse strand, counting down.
CATTTGTTCAGTAATTTTTTTGATAGATGGCAGAAACTCACTTAATTTTATTTTTTTAACCAATTATTAAATATTTATTTTACAATGTATAAAACATAAACCACCACGGTATATGAGGATACATAATTCTTTATTACAAAAATAACAAAAATGCAGACGGTAAGCACTTTCGTGACTAACGTTGCTTCTTCAGACCATTAAAAAAGAGATATCTCAACACATTCTTAAATACATATATCAATAAAATATCATCCAATAAAAATCAAAACACAATTAAACAATAAACAGTGAGTATTAATGTTCTAATATCCATACTGTATCAACCCATCAAATATGGCTTTAAAATCAACTAACCTATCAGATGCTTACAATCCTAACTAATCTCAAGCATTAAAACACATTCACTATGATAGGATACAGAAACCCAATCCTAAATACTCATTGCAACATATTCATTGAATCAAATTATGTATCTGCTCATGTCTACCAGTCGGGGTCGAATAAAAGTAAACTATAGTTCCTCATGTTAGCTCTAATTAAACAATATGGCTGGCATGGAATAAAACGACAAAAATAAAAATAAAATGATCAGTGCATATTTCCTTTATGACAAATGTTGTCACTTCAAATTTAGACATAAATAAATCCAGACAAAATATTGGAATGGGAAGGGCACAATCATTACAGTTAGCCAGGTGGGAAGAACACAGTGACAGCTGACTGCAGCACTACATTGTTGGGTAGTTCCATTAGAAATGAATACAGTATCTGTGCACTCAGGGGGATTGTTGTATGGCAGGGATCATATCTTCAAGTGACAGGATTGAAATAGCACTATGTGACCACCATCAGCTAGCCATATCCAGGCTGGAGCTCTTCCACTGTAGAATTGGAGATGAGCTTCAGGACCTTGTTGGGCCACACTGAGGAGGCACTCCATGGATAGCACCTGTTGGACGCCTCTGCCAACCACCAAGGGTCACATGCCATGTGCAAACATGTGACACCAATGGTGCATCTGCAGCATAGTCAGATCCAGAACTAGGCAACCTAGGCAGTTGCATAGAGTCCACAGACTGTAAGGGGGGATGGCCAGAGGATTACCACAGTTACTTTTTCATTAAACAATTAAAATATTGTTTCTTTAATACCATGTCTTCTTCTTTAAGAAGATACATGCACGCTGTATATATGCGAGTGAGGGTATGCATGTGTTTTTAGTATGACATATGCACACCAACATGGATATACATTCCTGTTGCATTCATTCATCCATGAATGTAATACAAACACTTTTTGTGTGGAATTTAAAGTAATTGCTGCAACCATTCCATTGCAGACTTGCCTTGTTGCTGCTGCCATTCTGTTAGTAGGTTGTTGTGTGCATGTGTTTGTGTGTCATACCTCTCAAACACTAAGCAGAAGAAATGTGAACAAAATAAATGGGGGGGGGTACAAATATTCAAAAACAGACACGGATTTTACATATTGCTCTTATAAACTCAGAAAGTTACGAGAATAAGAGGTTCTGTGTTAATATGCATTTGTCTAAAGGATATGAAGTCTGAAACTCAAACGAATGTCATTATTTAGTGACTTCAGTCCTTGGGTGATTTGCCAGAAAACCAAACATTTTTTTTCAGCACCAATCATAAAATGTAAGGGAACAATCCAAAAATGTGAGGCAAAAATCTGCACAATTGAGTTGGGTGTGTGCAAAATTGCCATAATTATGGATAGCAGGTTAGGCAACTAACTTGCTCATGCTCAAACCTGTATTTTGGTTTTCTGGGAAATGAGGCTGAATCCTATACACTAACTACCAGACTGCTGAAGGAATTGTCAGTTTCAGTGTATTTTCAAGGGAAGAGAAGTTTACTGATGTTCATGCTGTCTGTTTTCAATGTGCAACTGTTTTGTTTAGCAAATGGCAGTTGATGTTTGTGGTAGTGACCTGGAAAGCAATGATAGTAACATAGCAAGTAACATGCTTGCTTTTGGTGCAGAAGGCTGTTGGTTCTATTCCCCTACTATGAAGATAGATTGCTGATAGTAGGGTGTAAATCTGGGTGGGGGTGCTGCACTTTTGATTGTGTTCTTCTTTGGATGAGATGCTTGTAACTATGAACTTGTCGGTTTGCCTGCTCTTCACTACAGCAATATTATCAACTTTTTTAATGTAACATAGCAAATTAATTCTTCACGGGCAGTGGGAACTGAATTTGTAGATGAAATACTGAAATGTAATGTTATTTACCATTTACAACCTCTTCATTACTAACAGATCTCTTTAATGGTGGAATTATTCAAATTAATTTTACTTTTGCAAATATTGTGGATACTGACCGATATTGGTGGATTGTAATGTCAGAAGTTTGAGTGGCCTTTATGGTTGAAATGCTTTGAAATGGGTAGTTTTGTCATTACTGGTTCATACATTTTGTTTCATTGCCTACTCGAAAATTGTTCAATACTACAAAGTTAAAATACACTCTGACAAGTGGCACTGCATTATAAAAACAATATAATTTAATACAATCAGGAAGATGAATCAAAGAACAGTGCATGTTTGCATTGTCCTAAAAATGTGTGCTAGGAGCTTGTGGTTTGAAAACACCCCAATATTAAACTTAATCCACCATCGGACAGATGCATTTGCTTGGAATGTTGGTTTAAATGCCATTTCATAGGTTCATAAGTATTTACTAGGCCAATGACCACAAGGGCCTTTTTAAGCCAAGCCATGCATTCCAAATCTCTGACAAGTTCTGATAGCCTTGATAAGTGTAAGCATGGGCCTGGGAGATGTACCATTTGCATGTTACCTGTCTGCATTAGAGACATGGGTGCCAAACCAGGGAAGAATTTCCATTTTCCCATCCAGTGGTCCAAGTTGCACTTGAATTGGGTTAGGGAGGAACTCTGCTTCACATGAATGGGGAGCCTGTTCTATAGACAGGGTGGTCTCTGGGATACATACCTATCTCGATGGCAGATCCTATTTATATCACAGGCATGGTTTAAGTATTTAAAACAAATAATTCTAGTGCTGTTTGTTTTGTGGATATGCAGGAGGTCCATCAGAGTGGGGTCTGACAATTCTCTGTATGACAGGCATAGATCTCCCCTCAAAAGCCTGTAGGAGACATAATACAGGGATAGGGCCTTGAGGTGGTCTACATAGGACATATTACTTATGTCCTGTATTGTTTTAGTGAGGAACCTCTGTGGAAGTTCCAGTTGTTGGATATGCCTGGTTAGGTACATACGAAAGGAGGCATTGTACTCAGTGATAGGTCTGATGAATGCCAAATACAGTGTAACATTGACTTCCTTGGACTTAGGTGCCATACCTTTATTTATAAGTTGTGCAACATAGAATGATTTCCCCATCACTGTAGATGTGTGATGATCAAAGGCTAGACTACTATGTGTATTATTAAGTACCTGACTACTGGGTCAACTCTAAGAGGTTTGTTGTCAATATGATAGTTACCATGGATGGGGAACTTCCCAAAGGATACCATTATGCATTTCTTGGCATTTAGTTTTAGTCCATGGCTCTGACTCTAGTTGATTGTCTGTGTCAGCTCCTCCTGTAGAACATTTGTGTCTATGAGATTCAGTGACAACTCCTAATTTGTAATCATCTGCAAATTTAGTCAGCCAGAGACCACTGACATTGGCCTTGACTTCTGAGAAGTAAATGCCAAAAAGGAGCGACCCAACAACCAATCCCTGAGGGACTCCTCTTGTGACTGGCCCCAATTCTAACTTCCTAGGTCCTTACTTTGAGCCAGTTGCCTACCCACTGGGTGACATATGGGCTTGTATCTAACCTTTTGAGTTTGTCAACAATGCCCGAGTGGGGTATTGTGTCAAATGACTTGGCAAGGTCAAGGTAGGCAGTGTGAATGATTTTGCCCTCATCCATTGCTTTGCTGACCTTCTCAAAGAAGTCCACCAGGTTGATTAGGCATGGCTTGCCCTTGACGAAACCAAACTGGGTTGGGTCCAGTGTCTGGAGGTTTACTATATCTCTATTGATCCTCTGAATGATTATTCTTTCCATGGCTTTACATATAAGACTAGTGAGACTTACGGGTATGTAGTTTCCAGGAGGGTCTGTAGATGGCCCACCTTTGTGCAGAGGGATGACTGTTGCCTTTCCCCATGCATGAGGCATGAAGCCTGTTTGGAGGCTACAGTTACATACTAATTCCAGAAGCCCTGATAGGTCCTGTTTCATGCTATTTAAAAGGCATCCTGGGATACTGTCTGATCCCATTGATGCAGTGTTCTTGGTCTTAGAGAGAGCATTAAGGACTTGTTCCCTAGTGATAGTAGGGGGAGTTATATTTGATGATATTTCCTGAGGGAAGGTTGAAGGGGATAGAGGAGTACAGTTGAAGCCAAATTTTTATCATCCTGGAGGTTTGCTATATCTTCTGGCTCAGCAGAGGTGGTTCCATTTACAGAGGGCTCAGTATAGGTGGCTCCATTTACAATGAGCTCTGCACACAACTGTATATTACCTTTGAGGTTGTGGCCATATCTACACAATGCTTTGTGGTTGTCCTTGGCCTGGGAGGGCAAACTTACCTCAAATTTGGCTTCGGTAAACTTTATTTGTCTTCTGAGTTATTTGTTTAGTTTAATGGGATTGCTTTTATCCTGCTGGGTGCTGCACCTCCTACTTTTTGCCATGATTTTTTCCTGCTGTTATACATCTGATTGACTTTGCAATTCCACCAGAGTGGATTGTTTTTTAAGTTAGTTCTGTACTTCTTCCTGGTGGGTAGAGCTGTCTCTATGCAGCGATTAACATGGTTGTACGGGGTTTCTGTGAACAGTTCTGCATAGGCAGAAGTGTTCTCAGGGTTTATGCAGGCTTGGAATTTTGCCAGGTTCACACTTAATAGCTGGAGGTTAGACTTAGAATAGTTCCTGAATATTCCTGGTTTAGCTGGGGGTTCAGGTTTTATTTTTACTTCAAAGGAGACAATTTTGTGGTCTGACCTTACGAGGGAAGGCATTACAGCAGTGGGTGTGCAGCAGTGTCCCATATTAGTGAGGACCAGATCCAGTATGGTTGCACCCATGATTCATGTGTTGACTGTCTCATCCAGGGACTCTGTGTTTACAAAATCCAGGAATGTCTGTGCATGTACATTTGATGTCATATAGCATTCACAGTTAATAGTGTGGTAATTAAGGCCACCCATGAATATGGTATTGGGTTGGATGGTTAGTATTTCTAATAAGTTTCAATACATGGTATGGGTTTCCTGGGTCATAGAGGGGGACCAATAGCATGCAAGGAAGTTTTATTGGATTTTACCTATGGTGATTTGAAGCTCAAGTGCTTTGTCCTGTTTGACCAGCCTTGAAGAATACTTATTTCTGATGTAAATAGAGATACCTTCCTTTACTGACTGTAAAGTAGCTGGTCTAAATTTGTGGAAGGCATTATAACCTTGCACTGTTGGTGTGCTCTCTGCAGCTTTAAACAATGGGTCAGCGACTGTACAGACATCAGCATTCTCTGGGGTAAAGAGAGCTTCTAGGGAGTGGAGTTTTTTGTTTAGGCTCGAGCATTGAGCAATAATAACCTTTAGATTTTCTTGGTATTGATTTGCTATGTTGGAAGTGCTTTCAGTTTGGCATTGCCTAAAAAAAAGGCACTATGGGGGAAGATAGTGTTTTAGCTAATATTTGAAAGCCTAGAGGGGACAGGTGCAGACCATCCCTGGCAAAACAGCATCGTCTGTTGACCATCTCCTTCCATATTGACAAATATTGCACCCCCTTAGAATGACACCAGAAACTAAGCCAATCATTAAAGTCAATCATCTTTTGTTCATAATGTGGCATCATTCTTGGAGAAGGTAAAATGCTGCTCATTCCTAGGCTCATACCAGCCTGAGACACATATTCCAAGAGCTCTATGATGTCTCTTTTCATATAGTCTGGGGAGGTATGTCTCAGGTCATTTGCTCCCACATGGACTATGACTGAGTCATATTGGTAATTGTGGTCTAATGACCTGAGTGCATGTGTAATGTGGTGGATCATACCCCCGATAAGCAACTGACCACACCTTTCTCTTTACTCAGCTTGGTGAGAGGAACATCAGTGTGTCTCATGATGGAGTCTCTAATGACTAGAATGCTGGACTGTGTATTGACTTGCCTTATGGGCTTACAGTTAGAGGCTCCATGAGATGTAGCTCTATGTGTTGAGGTTGGTGTTTGTTTGTAAAGAGTGTGTTTGGAGCTGCTGAGGGTATTTCTTATGTGTACTTTGTCTAGGAGGTCTTTGTGGTTTAGTAAGGTTATTAAGTGCCTCAGTATATGTGGGTTCATATTTCTGCTTTGGATTGTGCATGATAGGTACAGCATGTGTACTACTGACAACCTTACTGACATTAGGAGTACTTTTATGTGAGAGATTTGCCTCCAGTGACATTGTGTAAATACATCTCTCAGATACCATATCAGTTTGAGAATTAACTGATTGTCAGTAAATATGAGGTAGTTTCTACATTGCATCAGAATGCCCATATCGACCAAGCCAGTAACAGAGACAGTAAGAAAGTTCATATCCCTGGCAACAGACCCTTTTTTATTGATTAGACTGTTGGAGTGAGAATATCAATCACTGTCAGGAGTACCCAGTTTGCAAGTATGTGGACTGTGCTTGTCACTGCAAACTAGTTGTCCTGTATGCAACTGGATATTGTAGAAATTTCAATTGTGCTTTTCCAGGAAAAATGTCACTCAAGATGTCTGACTCTGAAAAGAGCACTGCCAAACATGTGAGTGGAAACTAATATGTAGACCCTGAAAATTTAAGGATAAAATATTTAGGCAGATATTTTGAAGTTAGAAACAAATCAAGAAGTACTTACTGAAAACAAAGAATTAGCTTGTCAAGAATGATGAAAAGAGGGAAGTCACATGAATGGCTACTACTAATGCTGGCCACAGCCTGTCTGGTGATCCACAGTCTTGTCCCAGATGATGCTAGGGTCTGTAGGCTTGTAACCTTTATCTGGCAGATGCCTCAAATAGCAACCAGACCAATCAGATACATTAAGCACAGACACTAATCTCCAAACAGAATATCAGGATTAATGCACTCTGCTCCTGCTCTCATCAGGATCAGAATATGAGCACAGATTGCAAGATGTCACCTATAAAGCAGTTATTAGGCTTTCTGGTGATCAACAGTCTCCAGGAAATAATGTCACTGTACTTCTTCTCTCACCAGGAGAAAACAGAATCACTAATCCCAAGATGACTACTGAAAGGCAGAAGGTGGGCTCTCCAATAACTGGTGGTCTTGCAATAGTTGCTTAAAGGTAAGATGAAAAAAATGTTTATCCTAAACACTGCAGTGTGCACTTAAGTTTCAGCTGTATAAAAAGTGGAGAGCCACCATTTTTAAAAGAGCAAGATAGATTGAAAGGGGGTGGGCCCTTTTGTATTCTGGTACTATGGAATACAGTAGGATGGCCAATAAATTTAAATAGTTGAAGGTGAGTGATTTCACAAAATTATAATTTTGTGCTTACTCACATAAGCCAGTAAAATGAGAAGAGAAAATGAGATATACGGTCAAATTAACATAAGGGGAAGCAACTAGAAAGACAGTGGTGTTAAAGAACACAACAGTAACAGGGTGGGAAAAATCCTGAAAATTCTGTCTGACTCACAAGAGACAGAGCTGTGGTCTCTTTTCAAGTTTTAATATGCCGTTAAAAAAGAATACAAGTAAAACACAGTGTAAAGAATACAAATCACAGTATATAAAATAGAAAAAGACAATAAAGTAATCCAAAATGCAAGACATAAAAAGCAAACTAATCTTTCCCCTCACAGCAAGCTATGTCAAAGTCTGGATGAGCCTTTCCAATAAAGCTCTGAAATGTTTTATTTTACCACTTAAAAAGAACGTTTAGTTCCTAGCTCCACACCCTCAGTTCACAGATGATTAACCTTAAAGGATGTGTTCTAACTTATGTGTGACTCCTTAATTGACCAGTTCTAATTTCACTCTGACTCACAAGAAACAGAGCTGTGGTCTCTTTTCAAGTTTTTATATCCAGTTAAAACCAGAGTACAAGTAAAACATAGTGTAAAGAAAACAAATCACAGTATACAAAATAGGAAAAGGCAATAAAGTAATATACAATACAAGAAATAAAAAGCAAACTAACCTTTCTCTCACAGCAAGCTGTGGCAGAGTCTGGGTGAGCCTTTCCAGTAAAGACATGTTTTATTTTATCCCTTAAAAAGAATGTTTAGTTCCTAGCTTCACTCCCTCAGTTCACAGATGATTAACCTTAACTGATCTGTTGTAAATTATGTGTGACTCTTTAACTGACATGTTCTAATTTTTGACTGACTCACAAGAGATAGAGCTGTGGTCTTTTTTCAAGTTTTAATATGCGGTTAAATGCAGAATACAAGTAAAACTCAATGTAAAGAAAACAAATCATAGTATATAAAATAGAAAAAGACAATAAAGTAATCCAAAATGCAAGAAATAAAAAGCAAACTTACCTTTCCCTTCACAACAAGCTATGTCAAAGTCTGGGTGAGTCTTTCCAATAAAGCTCTGAAATGTTTTATTTTACCCCTTAAATAGAACGTTCAGTTCCTAGCTCCACACCCTCAGTTTACAGATGATTAACCTTAAAGGACCTGTTCTAACTTATGTGTGACTCCTTAATTGACCAGTTCTAATTTCTCTCTGACTCACAAGAAGCAGAGCTGTGGTCTTTTTTCAAGTGTTTTATATCCAGTTAAAACCAGAGTACAAGTAAAACATAGTGTAAATAAAACAAATTACAGTATACAAAATAGCAAAAGGCAATAAAGTAATATAAAATACAAGAAATAAAAAGCAAACTAACCTTTCCCTCACAGCAAGCTGTGTCAGAGTCTGGGTGAGCCTTTCCAGTAAAGCTCTGAAATGTTTTATTTTACCCCTTAAATATAAGGTTTATTTCCTAGCTCCACCCCCTCAGTTCATAGATTATTAACCTTAACTGACCTGTTCTAAATTATGAGTGACTCCATAATTGACCTGTTCTAATTTCTGTCTGACTCACAAGAGACAGAGCTGTGGTCTCTTTTCAAGTTTTAATATGCAGTTAAAAGCAGAATACAAGTAAAACATAATGTAAAAAAACAAATTACAGTATACAAAATAGAAAAAGGCAATACACTAATGCAAAATACAAGAAATAAAAAGCAAACTAACATTTCCTTTACAGCAAACAGTGTCACAGTTTCAATGAATATAAGTTTTAAGGGCAGATAGGTTTACTGCAAATGATGAGTATTTTCACTATGAGGCTGTATTGTTTGTTTAGCAAATGGCTTTCAGTGTTTGTGTTGTAAAATTTGAAATAAAAGTTTTAAATTAAGTCCAAATATCTGTAATCCTTGATTAAGTAAAGAAGAAAATGCTATGCAAACTTACAGGTTTGAACAATGTTTATGGTACCTTGAGAGAAATAGCCAAATAAGGGGACACTGGAATTGCTGCAGGGGGAAAAGGGTGATGCTGCAAGGGGGTGGAGACTGCTGTTGGTGGTGGGGTTATACATTACCCTGCCTAGGGCCCAATTTGACAATGATCTGTTTATGTTCCATTCTTTGCTGAAGTTCTTGTTCAAATCTGACTTTACTGCCACATCATCTACATGTGACAGCTTTATTATTCTGCCCCTTACCAGTATGTACTGCAGTGTGCTCAGAGCTGAACCATAATGTGCACCCATTCCAAATGGGATCCATTCCTTGAGTCCGTACAGTTGTCATTGGGTTCTAGTACATAACCTGCACTAATTCTGCCAATGTTTCTGAGACTTTGAATCATAACAGGACTGTCTAAATCAGCCTTTGTGGGACCTTGTTCTATGTTTTTTCCACATATTTGTATGCCAGTTTAGACTGTATCCTCATCTGTAGCCTCTTCTCAACTAATTGGACTGTGTCCTCATTTGTAGCCTCTTCTCAACTAATTGCATCACTGCAAATATCAGGGAGGGTATGCTACATTCTAATCTGAATCTGAACTGCTCATCTCCCACCTTACATTCTACTATGCTGTGTATTCATTCATGAATCAACCTTTCCAGAAGTTTTATGAAGTACAACAGGAGTATAATACATCTACACTGTCCAAAGTTGTCCGGTCATCTATGATATGCTTTCTCTCTATACAGCTATGAGGACCCTCACAAACCATTTTTTCCCTATCTCATCCAACATCTTGATCATATCTGCTGTGACTTCATTTGAGCCTCTTGCTTTCCCTGACATCATTTTCTTTAGTGCTATTTTACTTCTATGGTGGGCTCCTCCTCTCAGAAGCTGCCAATAGTATTCTGTCCATCTGCATTTGATGTCCTGTTGATTGGTGAGCAGGTTGTTGTTGGCATTCCTTATGAAGATCTCTGATGACTAACTTCTTTAGCTTTCTCTCTTTGCCTTGCAACCTGATAGAGTTTTTTATGACATCTACTGAGTCCCTTTCCTGAAGCTGGAATGAGTGTCTGTGATGACCTGTTCTTTACTATTGCAACTGCTTTGTTAGCCTCCTTGTTAGTCAAGCAGTATTCCTTCTTAGCCTTATCCATCTTTTCTATCTCTCACTTTTTCTCACACTCATTCTTTCCCTTGTTGACTTACTGGACTTCTGCATTTCTCCACCAGCCGTCCTTGTCTACCTTGTTTCCAAACCTGGCTCAACCACATATCTGTTCTGTAGACCTGTTTTGAAGTGCTACCTATTTCCTCTTTTCCTGACATGCTAGAACCATGAGTAATGCCTTGAACTGTTGTGCTCTCTCCAGTTTACATCCAGGTCTTCAGCCTAGTGTCTGTTGACCTTAGAAACGTCTCTGACTACTTCTTGGAGCTGATTGTGGTGACCAGTAGTTTGTGCTGTGAGCTGACTATTATATTGGAGAAGATTTTGCAACTGATGATTCCAACCCACTGTCCATTCCTTACTAGGATGAAGCTATCTAAGCTCCATATTGCCCACTCTTGGTTGTGATCTTGTAACTGTTTCTCTTGTTGAATCAAGCCATTTGCCAGATAAAACTCTAGAATAACCTCTCTTTCTTTATTCCAGTTGACCTAATCATGTGAGCACAGGCAGTCTTCATATCCTTACTGTTTGTCCCAATATGAGCATTCAGGTTATCTGTTATCAACAGCAACTTATGATGTCCTGATTTATCTTGTAGGTCCTGCAACTGCTGCCTGAATGCACTGTTTTTTCACTATCAGAACCATGCTATGAAGCATAGGATGTGATTCTGAATAGTGCCCTATCCTTACAGTGGAGTTTTATTGCCATGAGTTTGTCAATAATTCTGACGGCATCCCCTACTGTCTTCTGAAAACTCTATCTCACCACAATTCCCACTCCATTTCTAGTCTGTTGTCCCCCCTGCGTAGTAGACTCTAGATCCCAGACCAAGTGGCTTTGCTGCACTGCCATTCCATCGTATCTTCTGGATTTAGAAGATGTCCAGCCTCCCCCTTTCCATCATGTCATTCACTTCCAACCAAGCAGCATTCAGTCAGTGAACTGATACTACGTGCAACAATCCTTAGATCAGATTTGACAGGTTGACTGGTTTTTGGTCCATCTTTTGTTCAACAAAGCTATCCCAGGTAACCTATGCTGCACAACTGGACACTGACAGGCCAGTAGTTTGTTGATCCATGGCTAGTGGGGTCTATGCCAGGCCTACATTGTTGGACTGGGTCCCTTGTGTAAGTCACAGTATCTGGGTCTTCAACCCACTTATCAACTGCAAATGCCCAATCTTGACATTAGTTTACATGACCAGAAATGATGTAAAGTTATTTTATACGCAGAAATATGGCTAGCTTTGACCTGGTGCGCAGACAGTGACCCATGTTCTCCATCCTAGAAGATACTGCACACCACAGCTGATGCCTTTCAGAGTTGTTCTATACAACTCTTCCCCAATAAGCACAATCAACAGCCTGTGCTGTGGCCCACAACTCCATTCTTGGTTGACTTTGAATTAAAAACATCCAGTATGTTTTTAGGAGGTTGAAGGCCCTCACTCACGCATTGTATTTAGGTCATATTCAAACCTTGTGAATTGGAGACAAAGACCTTACCCTGTCAATTGCATACCTCTCTCTATAGATAGCTAGATAGATGATACATATATATATATCTATATATATATATATATATATAAATATATATATATAAATATATATATAGAGAGAGATGTAAAAAGACTAAAAAATGACTGTCCACAACAGGATAATAGTTGAGCGCTTTCTTTCATTTTAATGCAAACAAATTCTTCAGAGCTGTGTGTGTATGTGCAGACACATGTCTATATATATATATATATATATATATATATATATATATATATATATATATATATATATATATATATATATATATATATATATATATATATATATATATATATATATATATATATATATAAATAAAACTCCAGCGAAAGCAACCATGCGACAGTTCCTCTAATGGCATTTTAAAGACTCCTGCTTGTAAACGAATACAAACACAAAGCCAAAAGTATAAAAGTAAAACTCCAAGAATAGCAACCATGCGATAATTTCGCTGATAATGTTTCAATAAATCCTGCTGACAAGATAAGAAAATATATACATCCAAGCCACGGAGAAGTGAGTTTGCCTTCAGAAAAAATCCACTGTTTCAGATAAAAACTTCTTTAATAGATAGTGCACTCTCAGTCAAAGGTAAGCGCTTTCACATTAGCTTCATCAGACCATGTAGGACTGAGTAGTAACAAATATTTAAAAAACAAATACACCAATCAGATGCACGCCTATTGTGTGACATCACATCCTCTAAATTCATATAAAATTCAACTTCAGATTAAAGTGACTAAAACATCTTATAATAATATATTGAAATGCTAGGAATTCATATAAACTAATCACATATCAAATAAAATGTATAAATAAACTCAAGTAATGATTGAAATAGACAGTATATGTATGGAACAAACACTGGGTAACATTGATAACATACCATCAACAGATAAAATGCCATATTCCAACCATAACCGAATAAAATTATATAAAAAATATAAAAAATATAAAAATAGAGAGGGTATAGAAATAACATGTAACAAACCTGTATTAATTATCTAACTTTAAGACTTTTGATACGCAGTGCTGGTTTGATAGAAGTTTAAGGGCAGATGCAGGTAAAGGGTTGAATGATGGTATGTTATCAATGTTTGGTGATGCATTGTTTGTAATTACCACAACATTTTTTCACATGTTGTTGGTATTGCCTTTTGTTCATATATTTTATGAAGTCAGAAAGTTTTTATTATTATGAAGATGTTCTGACTTCTTCTGAGGCCTTTTTAACATCGTCCGTGATGACATGGACTTCCTTAATATTTGAGTAACACCATTTATATGATTTTCATAATATGTTCTTTCTAGTGTATACCTTTATATGTAATGATGTTTTTAGCAATAACGTTTTAAGCATGTGTAATATGCATGATGTGCTTAGATTTTCAGAATTACTCCACATTCATCGATTTTCAGTTAGCTAACAGTTTAACGTACTTGTTGAATGTCTATTGACTAGCACGCGTTTAAAGTTGTGGATATAATGATGTTGGGACGCACAACTACATGCTGAGTTGTAGTTGATGTGTATGTTTATGGACGTGGAGCGGTGCTTGTGACTTTTTTGTAGATATCAGGAGTTGTCTCTCTGACACAAAGGAATATTGAGCTGAAGGAACTGACGTGTTTTGTAAACTTTAATTATTTTTCTTACATTGTTGGTATTGTTTTTCGTTTATACATTCTGTGAAGTCAGAAAGTTTTTATACTAAGGTTCTGACTTTATGCAAAGAGCTTTTCAAACATGTTTTGTGATGTTATAGATTTTTCCAATGTTTGAATGTAATACTTACATGATCCTTGCTTTAGTGACATAATACTTTAAGTGTATATCTGTATATGTACTGACTTTTAAAGTAATGATGCTTTACGCACCTTTTATGCACAGCGCACTTAGATTTTTAGTATTATTTTGGATGTTGGTATTTTATTCGTTGTTTTTTTAGGTAATAGATAGTATATTTGTTGAATGTTTATTGATCAACACGTGTCCATGTCGCGGGTCTGATGATGTTGGGACTCATGTTTACTTAGTAAGTTATATTTCATGTGCATGTTAGTGGACGTTGTTTTGCGTTCTTGATCTTTTTATAGATATTAGGTGTCGCGCTTCTAATATAAAGTAATATTGATATGTAGGAATTGTCTACTTGTTCGAGTGGAAGGGTATGTATTTTCGAAAGGGACAAGTTTTCTGTATGAGGTTGATTAAATGTTTAATTTAGGAGATACTCAAAGAACGTATATACTCATGGATTTTGCTACTGGCTTTGAGTATTGATTTTGTTTATTCATTGATGTCCTTGTGGACCCTAGCCATCTGCGTCTTACAGTGAAATAGAATATGTATACGTGGGGGTATTGAGTTTTTACCCAGTGTTTGTTCCATACATATACTGTCTATTTCAATCATTACTTGAGTTTATTTATACATTTTATTTGATATGTGATTAGTTTATATGAATTCCTAGCATTTCAATATATTATTATAAGATGTTTTAGTCACTTTAATCTGAAGTTGAATTTTATATGAATTTAGAGGATGTGATGTCACACAGTAGGTGTGCATCTGATTGGTGTATTTGTTTTTTAAATATTTGTTACTACTCAGTCCTACATGGTCTGATGATGCTAACGTGAAAGCACTTACCTTTGACTGAGAGTGCACTATCTATTAAAGAAGTTTTTATCTGAAACAGTGGATTTTTTCTGAAGGCAAACTCACTTCTCCGTGGCTTGGATGTATATATTTTCTTATCTTGTCAGCAGGATTTATTGAAACATTATCAGAGGAATTATCGCATGGTTGCTATTCTTGGAGTTTTACTTTTATACTTTTGGCTTTGTGTTTGTATTCGTTTACAAGCAAGAGTCTTTAAAATACCATTAGTGGAACTGTCGCATGGTTGCTTTCGCTGGAGTTTTATTTCTACATTTTTTGTTTGGCGTTTGTTCCAGCTTAGCATTTGCTATAGGGGAGCAGTTATTTTCACTGTCATTGTTCTTTTATATATATATATATATATATATATATATATATATATATATATATATATATATATATATATATATATATATATACATATGCATATATTTACATATATATATATAGAGCTAGATAGATATTGATTTAGATATAGATATATAGATATAGATATGTACATATAGATATCTATATCTATATATGAATCCCATAATACTTAGACCAAAATGTCAAAATTGCATATGACTGAAACCTGAATATGCCGAATGTTATAAGACTGAAAGTTCAAAATACCAGTTTTCATAAAATTGAAATTTAAGGTGCTAATATGCACAATACTGACTAATTTCTAAGTAAGTAAAAAAATGGTGAATGTTTTGTACACCATACCTGGCAATTTTGTAAGTGTTTACTTTCCTATAAGGTCACAAAAAGTTCTGGTTGTCGATGTATATATTAACCTTCTAGAAAGAACTATTCAGACTACTTCTGCTTAGTTTAGAATTCTGCACTGGTGGAGGGAAGTAAATGTAAAGATATTGTATTAGAACAGTACCTCCCCAGTCAGTCTGCATAGAAGTGGGCAGTAATTGTGTGACTGACATTACCCTACAGCTGAGCAGGACAGAAGATTTGCTTATTTCTTCACTGTAGTGTGATCTTGGAGTTGGTGTATTTAATTTGCAGGGGGTGAGAGGTGGGAGTGGCACAGCCCCCATGCAGGGGATGCAGAGGGGCACAGCCCCTCTGTAAAAAAAAAAAAAAAAAATTGTTGTAGCTAACCTGATGACTCTCTGATGAATATTCATGCGTCTGGTGAAGATATCATCATGAATATTCATTGGAATTTCTAATATATAAGTGGGTATTGGATGGTGAGCAGGGTTTCGGTGAAAGTTGGTGCTGCACACATTTGAGGTTATGTTTTAATACACAGCTAACGTAACGTCTGCGCATTTCGGTATTATAACCATTGGTTTTGTAAGGTTTCAGGATTTTAACAGTCAGTATTATCAACTGTCAGTCATATGAGATTTTGTCATTCTGGTCTCACTATTATGGGATTCGGGATTTTAAGTTTTCGATGCTATGAAGTAGCTCCATATGTATATATATATATATATATATATATATATATATATATATACACACATCTCTCTCTCTCTATATATATATATATATATATATATATATATATATATATATATATATATATGCACACACACACACACACACACACACACACACACACACACACACACACACACACACACACACACACAAACACACACGTCTACCAACAGAGAGTACATCTGATATAAGTAAGTCTTCCACACGCTCATGTATAGAAGTGCCCTCTGCTGTGTCATAGTCTTCTGAAAAGTTCCATCTCATTCTATTTGTGCATTTCCATCTCTGAACTACAATGACTATAAAGGTTCGCAGACAGCTTTGGGCAGCAAATTGTAAATGAAGTCGTTTTTTGAGTATTTGGACATTTATCACAATATGATGTGCCATGCGGAAAATATCCTTACTTTTTGACTCATAACAGTGAAAGCAACTAGAAGGTTTGAGATTCAGGTATTTAGTAAATACAAAGTATGCAGATTTACCGAAGCCTTTTCTTTATTTGCCACATTTCTGTTCAGGGACTCATTTATGGATAATGAGTAGAGGATGTACAGGGGAAAGGCAAAGGCTTCACTCCATGTCTGAGTCCAAAAGCCCATCAGACTACAGTTTATAATAACAGTGTTGTGACTTCATTGCAAGCTGTCGTAAACTTTGTTAATATTCGGAACTAGTCAGTATACTAGAGGTATAACTTTCTATGTATGCAGTACAAATGAGTTTGTATCTGGTCCATGACACATCTGAATAATAAGCAGGGAAGATTTTGCCTGTTGTAGCTTTTTTTAAATGAATAGAGTTATTTTTTACTTGAAAGCCTAGGCAATGTGAAACTGCTCACTGTGATTTTAGGATTTCTGGCATTAAAGTCAGGCTCTACACAGCAGCTGTAATTTCTCCACAGGCTGTGTGAATTAAGCATCCATTAATGTGCACTGATTCAGTGGGAGAGCACATGATGCATAGCTGTGATTTCACAAAAGTACTGACAGTATATTGTTACCAGAAGGTTGGGTTCTGAATAAATGTATGGTACACTGGATAAAAATAATGAGTTGAGGAGAAAGAGCTTCAGGGAACAAAAGCAGTAAGAAATTCTGTTGCTCCATCATTCTTTCATCTCCTTCAGGACTAGATAATTTTACCCTGTAATGGCTGTTAATCTCCATTACTTTCAGCATATGCATGTTCCCATGTAGTTAAGCTGACAAAATAATGATGGTTCTGTATTTTACTCTAGGTCAGTAAGACTTCCCCTGCCACTCACCTGAAAATGTGAGCACATTTTAGGTAGCAAACTTTTTAAACTTGGGACCCTGCAAAAGTAAATTGTGGTTGGACAAATTACTGAATATAAGTTCTTTTTAACTTTTAATGATTTCATTTCTGGTAATAATTGAAAACTGAATTGTATGCAGTTCCATCAAATAACTTGCCTTTCATTATTGGTACCCAAATTTAATTAATCTGCATAGTTTCTGAATTTCTGAGTTAATTACAATTGATGTACTGATTGCAGAATGAAAACTAAGTGTGCCCTGGAAATATATTCTCTTGCATCGATAGCCCTAACAATTATACATCCACATTACCTCCTGTTTCTAGCTTCCTACATTCTTTTCCCTCCACAGCCTTAATATCCTACTCCCTTATTAGCCTTCTGACCCATTTATTCCACTAATAGCTAATTGATGCCACACTGCCATCTGAGGAGAGAGTCAGGACGGGCTGAGCTGTGATCCCTCAGCTGTGTTTTTTTTTTTGTATTATTTCATGTTTCCCTGAATGGATTCTTGTCATCACACCCAACATGCAATGACATCAGTTGTATGTGATGCATACACATCACCACAGAGTCCTCCATGGATGAACTCAGTTTTCCTCTAAACTCAAAGGGTAAAAACCTCTAGTCTCTACCATGAGATTTTGTACTTGTTGAAAACCCCTCTTCCCCATGGATGTGGAGCCAGAAGAACTGATGGTCATCAGCATTCCCCAAGACTACTCCAAGTCTGACTAATCAATTCCACTGCAGGTCACCTTGCCTGCAGTCTAGGTTTCATCCATCTGCACCACCGAGCTGGGTTGAATGCTTTGTTCCATGCTTAGTCAACTCTTTATAAATCTCAGCACATATATAAGTATTTCCAAGACTTTGCCCATACAGTCATGACATTATCAATGGGATCACTATTACCTGTAGCTCAGTTCAGGAACATTAGAACAGGCTGATGTAAATGGTCTATGATGAGGCTACCCACCAGTAGAGCTGCATATCCACTCACAAAACTGGATTACATCACGTGGATTATGTTGTGGCTTATTATGTCACTTGTGTGAAGGGTTTGCAGTAAAGTATCATAGCTAATGGAATATGTGCGTATGCATAGTAGCCGTCTCCTACTATCTCTGCACACTTGCAGGTAGAGAATACATGTTTCCCAGCATGATAGTAAGTAAGGAATGATAACAACTTAACTGAATAGAATGTAAATTATGTTATAGGAGTATGTTACTAGTGTCTTAATTTCCTTTCTTTTATTTTTGCTATGAAAAATCTTTACTTTTCCATTTCAAACTCATGGAAAGCTATTCATGTAAGTAGGCATCTAATCTCTTTTAACATTTTTTCTGTTATGAATGACTTTGGCTTCTACATTATTTTCTGTCTGTTGCTGTATTTTGGCTCTGGTTTATTGTCTCATTTTTATTTATCTTTTCTCACAATTCCTAACACTTTCAGAAGATGATGGATTGTGTCTTGCCTTTTTTCCAGACCAATTACTGAAATGGTTAGGGACATAACATGTGGTGAGAGTACCTTTGAGCAATTTGGAAATCAATATTATTATTTGAGAACTACATGATTTGATTTTACAAAAATATTTTTTTCAGGAGAATATTTCAAACAAAGTACTGGCATGGCTGATGACCACAAGAGTGCCTTTCATCCCAACTTTTTTAACTTTGTTTTAGCCAAATGTGGGAAATGTGTCTAATGCAAATGCAATTCATTCATTTTTTATTGCTGATATATTAATAATGTTTGTGTGTGTGTGTGTGTGTGTGTGTGTGTGTGTGTGTGTGTGTGTGTGTGTGTGTGTGTGTGTGTGTGTGTGTGTGTGTGTGTGTGCACACGTGCGCATGACCATGTTCCAACAATGAAGTATTAAATAGAAGTACGGTGTTTTAGAAATGTACCACAAGCAATATTTCTAACATGGTTAATTAATTGAATATGCAGACAAACATGAAAGAAAACAATCCCCAGGATTCAATAAAGTCTGTGCAGGAATAGTGTTATTCCTGCATAGTGTGAATGGTATCCACTTATGCATAGCCTTAACAACAGCGCGCCTTGCATATTAATGAAGACGCACTCCTAATAACAGCTTTGCAGACAAAAACACTATTGAGTGCAGGGGGTGTGTTCCAGTAGTGCTCGCACGTCCAAAACGCCCCCTGCACTCTGAACTGCTTTCAGTGTCTGTGGACACTGAAAGCAGGAAATCTAAATAGGAAGCACTGGAGGCCTGTCACACACCCCTGCATTGTCAGTGTGCCAGACGGCACTTTCTAACTGGTGTCAAAGTCCACGGACACTGAAAGCAGGTATTTCAATAAGAAATAATGGAGGGGGGTATGACAGATATTGTCACACACACCCTGCATTGCAAAAGTGCCATATGGCACTGTCACCATACCTCTCAACCTGTCAGAGCCAAAATTCCAGGCAAAGCCTACAATGATGGGGGGGGCATACCTCTCAACCTCTCAGAGCCAAAAATCCAGACAAAGCCTACAATGATGGGGGGGCATACCTCTTAACCTCTCAGAACCAAAAAACTGGGCAAAGCCTACAATGATGGGCAACATACCTCTCAATCACTCAGAGCCAAAAGTCTGGAAAAAGACTAAAATGATGGGAGACAAATAGGGGCAGATTATGAATATTGCCCTTACAAACTTTGAAATTTGTTAGAGGAACAGGGTTGGTATCAATATAACATGTAGGGAAGGATTAGAAGTCTGAAACTCAAATGTATGCAATTATGTTGTGACTTCAATCATGAAATTGCCCACATAGACTTAAACAGTTGATAGATTGACACTTAGTGCATTGCCAAATATGACCTACAAGGATTATTGATACATGTACTTAAAGTGCTTTTATTAAACTTTTTTTTTCCATTCCAAGTAAAGTTTAAACATAGCGGAGCAGGTTTGTGTGCTAAGGACCTTTGCTCAGCATTGCTTAAACATCTCATAGAAGCTAAATAGAAACATATAGCTCAGATCTTTAATGATGAGATAGTCTCGTGCTTAGAGTCCCAGCTTTGAATGCAGCAGATCATGGTTTGAGTATCAAGGGAGGCCCTTCATTTTTACATGGGAAAGCATTGTTAAAGTTATTTTTCTTTGTTTTAAATTATGTAGTAATTGATATTTGTTAACCAGGGTAGTGTAGCTGGTTCAAAATGTAAGTCTGAGTGCATATAACATGTGAAATCGCCCATGCATACATGTGTCCCATACAGTAATGTCACACCACAAGGTAACGTAATGAAAGCACATAGAGGGATATCACGTAAAGTAAATCATATACACTTAATAATATGTCAGTAATGATTAGTTAAGTCATAATTCTGATATTTTTTTAAATGAAAAGTGAGAAATAGGTAGCAGTGGTCAGCTCTGCTTAGCCAGTTTAAGCATTGCTTAGATGTAAATACTAAGCAGCAGTCAGCTCAGCTAAGTGGATTTGTGCACTGTTGCAGTAATCAGCATTTACCCCTTTAAACACTGTTCAACTCAGCTTAGCAGATTTGCGTACCACTTAGCTGAGTTTATCATTTTCAAAATGGTCCAGTGATGGCAAAGGGTGGGATTATGGCCTTATTTAAACCACACAGGTGGGAATACAGCCATAAACTATTGCAGTCTGAACTCTGCAGAAACCATATCTGGTGTTGGAGAGGCAGCACGCTTTTGGGCACAGTGCTGGGGCATTCAGGAGTCCAGGGTCATGGTCAGGATCCTCATAGAAAACCATGATGACAGACTGCTGCAGGGCCAGTACCAGGGCTCTCAGTACAAAGCGGAGGCCTAGTACCATATGGCACATGACATCACCAGTGCTACTAGAATCCCCCAAACTGGTGAGTAGGTATGACATCATTATGCCAACTTAAAGCAGAGGAAGGGGGTGCTCTAGGCCAAGTGGATCCAAGATGCTTGGGCACAGAATTCTCCAATAGTTTGTAAGTATCTCCTCCATAGCTGTACCAAATCTTAGCCTGAGTATGTGACAGACAGGTATGTATAATGTTTATTTGCTTCCCCTACAGCTGCAGCAGAGAGGGCTAGCAATGTTGAGGCCCATGCCAACAGACTGACAAGGCTGTGCTGACAGGCTGGTGAGTACATATATACCTTGCATTATATAGTGAACTAAATAAGATGGAGTACATTGTTTACTGCCAGTAGGAGTAGTGTGATCAGTGTCTAATGATTAAATAAAGATTTGCCAGACTAATATTGATGTACAGAATATGCAGTAGTAATGCGTTGTGCCATATAACTGAAATAAAGACCTATACCACCAACTGTTGTGTTTACTCTGGTATGTTATTGTAGAAATATAATGTGTACATGTTCTTTACAGCAAATATGACTTTGACAACATGAATTAACTGAGGTTGTTCTGAGAACCAGCTGTTATGCAAAACAGTAGATTGTGGAGCTGGAAAACAAGATATAAATGAAATATGAAATATGTTATGCACTAAGATCTGAACCCTGTATAGTAATGTCCGATGTATTATAGTGTGTCCCCTGCTGCATTGCCTTGTGTTAACCTTTGTTTTCTAAATTATATTACTTCAAAAGATTAATTTACAGTACACTAACTATCTGTCATGCATGAATCTCAGGATTACAAGGTCAGATGGTCTAACCCACAGAATATTAGGTAGAAAACAGTTAAACAAAGGACACCAGTTCCCCAGTAGCTCAGTATAATGAGAAATAGCTTTGTAATTCATTTTAGCATGCCCAGACACTGTTCAAATCCAGGGAATGGTACTGAGATGTGTGCATATACACACTCAAGAAATCTTGAATATTTGTAGAAACAGTTAGTGGTAACAGATATGTTCTCCACAGGTTTTACAGGTAAAGAAATGTTTGTAGTAGCTGTATGAAGGGTATACCAATACACCATGTACAACTGTCCCACTGTTCAACCCCTTGCCTGAAAATGACAGCAGGATAGGTACATACACCATGCACACTTCCTTATACATGTCTCTCACATGTCATGCGGTCATGGGTAGTGGTCACTGCTGCCAATCACCTTGGACACAGATACAAATCCAGGTGAAGTATGCCAGTTACAGACTCACACAACATCAATGCAGTGTACCCCTTCTTTGTCAAGTATGTAACCCTGTCATGTACAAGCCACGTCCAGTAATGTAGCCATAGTTCTTCCAGTCTGCCCCATACTATTATAGGTTGACAGTCTAACAGGCATGTATGTGCTACAGACACTATGGGCCATAGGTAAATGTAAAGTGAGGGCAGACCTGTATAGTATTGAGCAGTACTGTTGTAAAAATAGAAGCCTATACAGTTGTTAATGGACTTTTTTTCTCTCCCCCCACCTCTCATCTGCATCAATAATTATTATTCATATACTATGGGTATGTTGTTCTCAAAACCTATTGTTGCGACATGTGTTCTATTATTGTTCATATATTTAATTGGTTGCATATTCACATACCTTGTTCAAATACCATTATTGGTGGCCTGTTGCAGTCAATGTAACTTGCATGCTGTTAAAATGCTTACAGTTGTTCCATTTATGCATGTGTTCTTTTTCCTATGCAACTGTTTTAAATCTGTTGGTTCAGGTTAATTGGAATACCCATGCATGCTGTTATAACTAATTTTGAAATGGTTTGTTCATGACTAACCAATACATCTTGGAAAACTACAACATCATAGCACATTTGGGAAGGCAGATCCCGGCAGATCCACCTGTCCTGCCTCATCTGGCCATGGCACTGGGCCCCAGCACATCTGGGACCCAACCTGTAACATCCTCCTTCGCTGGTCCTACACTACCTTCGGGTGCAACCGCTTCAGGGGACAGGGCCCTGTTTTCCAGCCCCCAGCACAGCCACCTTTGAGGCCATGAAGGTGCAGTAGTGACTGCCCATGAGTGGGGACCTCAGTCCCACTGTATCAACTTGGGGGCTAAGGGGCCTCTGGCTCCCAACCACCCTCCCCGTCCAAGGTGTTTTCCCCCTTCATGTGTTATATACCACCCCTGTCTGCTGTCTTGTGTGTCTTGTCTGTCTGCAAATGCAACTTATCCTACCCAACCTACCTCCCCAAACATACTTACATCCCTTCCCCAACATCCCACTCTCACCTTAAAAAAAAGGGATCTGTCCTGCAAAAAAATATTGCCCCATACATAGCTCTACATTTCGTCACCATGTCCAGTGGCGTAAATCAATCTACAACCAAATTACTCTACAAATGCCTGTTACTAGCACCCCTTCCTGTGGGGTGAGGCTGTAAATTCCAAATTTTCCACATCAGTCACAGCTGTCACTACAGAAAAAATGTAGAGCTACTGTCCTTTCCTACACCTGTCCTGGACATCTCTAGCTGCGTTTCCTAATGTTTTACCTCCTGCTTGCCCCCATTGCACCACTTGTCTATCACCCTTTTTTCTTTTCTTTATTTAACATTAGCATGGGTGTAAGCGGGAATAAGCACCGCTATGTGAAGCTAAGAGGACTTAACTGTCTGTTAGTATCACTTAGCTTCATGTAAAACCACACAAACCCAGTTACAACTGCTTAGAGGTGCTTTAATCACTCTGTCTCCGTCAGCCCTTGTTCTGACCAGCAACAAAATAACCTGCGCTACTAACTCTCAAGCCCAGAACCCTGTGCGCTACCATCACAGCAACATACCACTATACCATCTGAGCTGTGAGGATTTCTAATGCTTTTACAAACATATCATGCATTATGGTATATTAACATTAATGAAAAAACCCATCACTACCAAGTCCTGAACCTAGGATGCTGTGCACTACAATGCTTTTACAAACATATCATGCACTACAGTCTTTTAACATAAGGAAAAAATGCACATCCCTACTAAGCCTTAAACCTAAAACCCTCTGCACTCCAGTCACAGCAACTACCACTACTTCACATGAAATGTGAGACCTGCAAATGCTTCAGTAAATATATCATGCAGAATGGCCATCCATTAGGTAAAAACCTGCGGAATTAGTACTATATATATATATATATATATATATATATATATATATATATATATATATATATATATATATATATATATATATATATATACTCATCCTCTTAATGCAAGACATCTTCAAAAAGCCTGACAAAGTGGGGAGATAAAGGGCAAACAATAGTGACATATTTGAAATATGGCTGTTATAGAAGTTTGCTAGAGTATCACGGTTTGTTTTAACATATATTTTCCTATAGATTTCAGGTCTGAAACACAAATGATTGTCATCACTTAGTGATGTCAATGCTCACATCATCCCAGTGATTTGTCAGATACCCACAACTGTTGTGGGGAACAGACCAGAATTATGAGCAACACATCTGGACGGTGTATAGCAATATGGGCAGTGGTGAGCTATGACTGCAGTCATGTAACAGAAGGGAAAAAACACTGAGAGCTGCTAACCATTTCACCCAACACCTTCTGAACTACAGTCAGACCAACACAACCTTACTCCAAATCAGCTCTGGGGAATTACTCATGCATTTGCAAATATATCATGCACTACAGGGATGTAACTGTATGGAAAAGCAGACATTGGTGAAAAATGTTCACAACCATGTGTACCATAGTCACAGCAACATGCCAGTACATCAACTGAACTCTAGCGTATAATGACTATTTGAACAAACATATCCTGATTGCCAGACACAAACGACAGTGACACATACTGCCCCAAGTCACAGTGTACTGGGAATTCTGAGGTGTTACAGGACATTTCATAGTCTGCCCCTACAAACATATACAGCTAATAGACCACCAGCAACCGTAGAAACATGCACAGACAGATAGAAAATGCTCTATGACCCTCACATCTGCCAATCTCCCTACTCACCCAACAAACATTTACACACTACACTGCTACACAATCTTGACAGTCTGTTAACAATGGCCAGCCATACATAAATCTCAACTGTACAGATTTCCACAGAATGACCAGGGTATGGGACCATATTTATGGCCACTGCCTCATACCACTTCTAGGAGTCTGCTAAGTCACTGGGATGATATCAGGAGTGAAGTCACTAAATAATGATATACCATACCTTTAAACCTCTTACTGTAAGACATCAGGACAAAGCCTGACATACTTGGGGGACAGGAGGCTGAAAAGAGGGACATATCACACATAATGGTGTTACAAACTGAAACAATTGCTGGTGTTACAGGGCTTGTTGTAACATAACTACTCTGAAGGATATGAAGTCTGAAACTCAAATGGATATCATTTACTGACTTCAATCCTCACATTATTCTACTGATTTCTCAAAAACAGAAATTGTCTGAGGAACAGACCAAACATAAGAGGCAAACCTCTGGATATTCTGCGGAAATCTGGACAGTTGAGAGGTATGTCATAGACATATCACTGTCAGATGTCAAGTCACGCAGAAAATTCATGTCCAGACAAACCCTGTTAATCTAGCAATCTTTTATGTGTAGAACAGCAATACTTACTTACAATCTGTACCCGATTCTGGAACCTTGTCTCCCATTTTGTTGGGCTTTCTCCACATTTCTTATTCTAAGAGGTATTTCCACCTACCTTCTGTGAAGCTGTAGCCCCCACACCTCCATAATGTCCCCCTCACAGGCAAGGAAAAGGGGCAAGGCCCACATGAGGGGCATAATTATAGCACTGTGTTGCTATGGCATTGGCTAATGGAAAGACAACACAGCTGCTCTGGATGCAATTAGCAAGTGTGAGACACCAATTGGTGCACAGTACATCACCTGCTCATGAGTATGACCTACAAAAGGCAAACTGCTGCCTATGCAAAACAGGTCTAAACCTTTCTACACAAAGACAGATTGCGACTACACAAACCTAAACATTTGCATTATTATGAGAAAGCACTTTAGCACTATAACAGTTATGTCAATCATTTAAGCATGTAATGGAATGCAGAAGGAAGGATATAATAATGTGAAATAGAAAGTTAGACAATAGGTCTCTATGAGACTTGCTGGACTCACATGTTGCTGTCCAGCACCTACGGCCATTCCTGATGACCTTGTCTGCAGTGACATAGATCACAGCCCTGGCCCCTGAGTCACCCCAGCAAAAGTCAGCTCACATATGATTACCACTGGAGTGTCTGTTGTCCAATATTGACCGTGACCCTGTTAGGCCAGCTACCTGGGATGTTGAAAATATCCATATGTCACCTGTGAATGCTACTATGATACATATGCTTGTCTTAGAAATGTAAAAGACCTATATAGGGTATGTACATAGTAAGCAACTGGCGCAGAAGTGTGTGTTGAACTGTATGTTATATACTGAGCTCATACATTTCAACTGTCCATAGTTTTGCAGACTGACCACATGTTTGCCTCATATTTGTAGTCAATGCCTCATACAGTTGTGTATTGTCTGGCAAATCACTGGCAACCCAGTAAAGACTGAAGTAATAACATAATAGCATACATTTGAATGTCAGATGTCATATCCGGTGGAGTATTCCTGTGAATGCGAAACCGTCTTTGCTAGAAACTATGTGTGTTATAGCTAGATTTATAAAGTGCCACTATTTTCCAACCTTTGCCCACTATTGATGTGTGCCTTTTTCCAGATGTCTTGCTCAACAAGGAGCTAGGAGTCTTAGCATGAAACTAATGTCACTGCAAGCTTACCTTGTCCTGGAGGATGCTGACATTTGTGTAGTCATTGAAACCTGGTTTGCAGCTGTGGAGAGCACACTAACCTTTGCAGGTTACTCATTCTACCATACTTTTAGACTCCAAATGGAGGACTGCAAAGCCAAAGGAGGTGGAATTTTAAACATTATCATACACATACACACCTCCAGGGTGGCTAAACAGTATGACGCATGGGAGACATCCCAAGTACAGTTAACTGTTGACAAAACACCTATTCAAATCATAGCTAGCTACAGACCTCAACCATGACTCTGCACACCCACTATACCTATCTGGACTTGTTTGAATCTGTCAAGATTCAACCCTCTACTCTGCTCCAGGGTGACTTTAGCTAGCCAACCATAGTGTGCATGACCTATTAACATGAACACACAAAGATTCCTCGGCTTTGTCAATACCAATGCATTGGATCAGCTGGTCAACACCTCTTTGACAGATGTAAATATCTTGTACCTGGTCCTAACCAACATGAGTAGCCACTGTAGCACTCTTACAGTGTTATCCTCCTTGGTAAGATCTGACCAAATAGCCATCACTTTTGAGGTGACCATCTTCCCTGTCCCCCCCATCAGGCTTAAAGAAAATACGCTTTCCAATACTGACTATAAATCTCCTCAGAGCAGGTATAAGTAGCTTTACAGCCACCGTCCTGTCAGTTGGAACTAGCAGTACTGTCCAAGCCTACACCACAATACCATGTGAGCACCTACATAGCTGTATGGACTCAGCAATACCTGACAGGACAAAATCATCTCCGTCAAGGTAAGGTAAACCTCTGTGGTGGACAGTAGCAATACACAAATTCCATAATATGTTGAAATAATTGCTGGTCAGGGCCAAGAAGGCAGGTGCCAAATTGGAAGCAATGTCACCTTTGTCTGAACAAGCAAATAAGGTCATAGATGAATTATCCTAAGGCTAACTTTGAGTGCAAATTGGACACATCCACCAAGGCCAATCACAAGGCCTTATTCACATATGTCTGCTATCCCAGAGGCAATACCCAAGTCTGCTCTGTAGTGGTGGTCCATAGCACCACATACATATAAGGCAGAGATATAGCCAACCTGCTGCAGACAGGTTAAGTGTAAACATCACCCCCCCAATTCCCCCATCAGTATACATGGACTTACACAGCACCTGCTCCCTCCCCTCATCATCAGAAAGCAGGTCCGTAATACCCTCTCAAAGGCAACAAACTGAAGTCTCCATAGGTTTGATACCATCCCTAGCTGCATCCTACATGAACTCAGGCATGAGCTCTTAGCTCCATTACACACTGTAGTCAACCAAAGTCTGAGCACCAGTGTCATCCCATCTGCACAGAGGAAAGCCACTGTCTTCCCTCTATACAAAGGGGGAGCAATTCCCTGACCCAGCCAATCATATGCACATCAGCCTAACTAGCCTGATCTGCAAGGGCATGGAAGGCACTATCAAGGACTTTATAAACAGAGGCATATGCAACCTCAAAATGCTTGAGCCCACACAGTGTGGTATTGTCAAAGGGGGATCAGGCATGTTAAACCTCGTCGACATCTTTGAAGCACTCAACAAACATAAAGACAAGGGGAAGATGGTGCACACTGCCTATCTTCACCTAGCCCAAACCTCTGACAATAATCCACATGCAGCCATGATACATACACCTACACAGCTAGGCATCAACCTGTATGTTACCAGGTGGGTAGCTAACTGATTCAATGATAGTACCCACTTGGTCAAAGTAGTGGAAGCCACCTCTAGTAATAGACTCTTACAGACTGGTGTACCCCAGGAATCAGTCTGAGGGTCTCTACTGTTTGAGATATATGTTTCTGAGGTACAAGACAAAGCCATTGGTCTGTGGCTGACCAGGGTTACAGATGATTGCAAACTGGCCACTGTCTTACATTCCCCTACTGATGTGAGCATCCTCCAAGAGACCCTTACCCAAATTAATGACTGGTGCCAGAAGCATTTCCTCAAACTGAATGTCAGGAGATGCATCATTTCCCTGTTCTGGTAGATGTCATACAGACTAATTATGACACTAATAACAATGTACTGAATATGCAATCAGGTGTGAGGCAACTTATGCACCATGGCTGGTAGCAACCTGATAATTTCCCACCACATTGTCACCATTGTACGGAAGGATGTCTACATGGCCCACCTCACAAATATGATTATGTCATCCAGGAACCAGGAGGCCACAACATTCCTGTACTCCACCCTTATCAGATGCATTACTGAGTACAATGGCTCCTTTGGCATGTACCTTGCCAAGCAAATGTAGCAGTTGCATAGACCACAGATGTTCCTGACCAGGCAAATCCAGGGTCTGCAACACCTATCCTATACAGATAGTCTGAAAGCCCTGTCCCTGTCTGTCTCATACAGACTGATTGTAGGTGACCTGTGTCTGGCATACAAGGCCATTTATAAATCAGACCTGATGGCATTTCTGCATATCCATAAGACAAACCCCACTCATGCAACCCACACTCAAGGCCTTCACCTGGTCTGTGACATGAACAGTACTTGTTGGCAAGATAGTGCAGTATTCCACACAATACGCTGTCTGTAAAATACACTCCCCCTCCATGTCTAGTAGAGTACCTCTAAAGCCTTCTTGAAGAAGAAGCTGGAGGACTGCATGAGAAATGGAAAAGACACCCCTGGGATCCCACATGTGTCCCAGCTAGACAGGGGAAACAGGTGCTGGCTTTGAAGGGACATGGGAAAAAGTCTGGACTAGACTTTTGAGGGCATCTGGGCCAATAGCCTAGTGCCATCTTATGAACCTATGCATCTAGTACTTTACATGTTTCTGTACGTATTGCAGACTGTCCTGCAATGTTGTCTGAAATGAATCCCTGTGAAAATGAACTGTGTAGGTACTGCATTGATAGAGTATTCTCTTGTTCCTTCATTAGTTATCACATATAGTTAAACTTGTCATTGCATCTGGTCTGTATAGCAGTAAGTCAGCTCTTACAGTGCATGCATATGCACTTGATGACACTGTATAGCTCACTCTGGTAGCCTTGGTCTTGGTCACACTTACCATTCTGCTAATAGGCCCATCACACAGTAGGATTTGACACCCTTTGTTGAGGGCCTTACATTAGCTGTTAAAGAGATGGATTGTGGCAGTTAGAACTACCGTAAAGTCTGGCCTGAAGGGGTCCATAGGTAGTATAGCTGTGCCATACTTCACCAGGAGTGTGAGTGTGTGTGTGTGTGTGTGTGTGTGTGTGTGTGTGTGTGTGTGTGTGTGTGTGTGTGTGTGTGTGTGTGTGTGTGTGTGTGTGTATATATCAGGAAAGATTATACTACATGGTATTAATTTACATTTTCCTCACAGGTGAACATGGGGGTTGGTGTCTCTCCCCCTCACAACCTGATGTCACTGCCTTATTGGACGCTTATGGTGATGGTGGTCATAGTGAGGCACAGGTAGAGTTGTTGTGGTCTGAATCTGTGCCATTAGTTGGCATTCCACTTTCATCCACAATGTCCTCGCATGCAGTCAGTATGCTCACACATACCCAGTCCCCAGCAGCCACAGATAATGGACAGTTGGAGGGTGGTGGCATGGAACAGGCTAGTGTGGTGACTATGGAAATTGTGAATGTAGACACTAGCCATAGCCAAAAAGCAGGCAAGGTGGCACACAGGCAGATGGACAGAGGTGCTCAATGGAGGACTGCTGCCCATCAAGCCCCTGTCACAAGTGTCACAGCAGGTGTCACCAGATGCATGTTATGTTCCATCATGGAGGCACAGGCACATACTGACCACAGCATCAGACAGATGCTCAGGGTCATGAATGCAGCACTTCCTGGCATGCATGATGACCTCCACAGCATTTGTGATGCTGTACATCATTTTGCCAATGTTGTGGATAGACGGTGTGGTGAGACATTGTCACTTCTTGAATATGCAATGTTTGTGCTTAAGCATGTGGTGGGAGTATGGCATTGGCTATGTGCGCATAGGTCAGCAACAAGATCAGCTAAGAGCCCACATGGCCATGAACATTAACAGTCTTGTAGTGGCAGTACCACCACAACTACTGAAGGGAGCATGCTGTCCACACCACACCAGAGCAGCCCATAGGCACGTGGTCCTGCCCAGTCCCATCAGGGATGTGGATCTAGCAGACAGCAGTCACCAGCAGAAGTAGTACTGTATCTGGCCTTGGGCCTGGTGGTGCCAGTGAGACTCCTGGCAGAGCCAGTTCCCATTTCCCTGGCGGGAGATGGTTAACTGCACATCCTGCCATGTATGGTGCACAGCTGTCCAACATAGCCTTGTGTAGGGCATCCACATGGCTTGATTGTATGCATACAAACATTCACATATCTGTATCACAGGCCAGTCACCACCAGATATGCACAGCTCTTCTGCACTGTCCAGTTGAACATCACCCCTCCAGACACACACACACACATGTCAACCATATGGCCCAGCCTAGGCCTCTGGCAATCCCACACCACACCCTGTGCATGTAATGATACCTGTTCCACAGCCCTGTTATCCATACCATGGATGCAGGGTCATGCTAATATGGGTCTGATGCACAGGGTGAATATAGTACAGTGTAGTAATGTAATACTGTGTAAGATGTTGTCTGATGGCAATAGTTCTGGGTACACATCGAGGTGTATTTACCTTTTTAGCCATGATGCATTACTGCTATTAGTACTGTTGACTGACTGTAGTATCACGTACTGCATTCTGTTTGTGTTCCAGGTGTCTGTTTGTCTGCAGTCTGTGGGCCTGCTGACAGCAGCAACTATGAGTATGGTGGAGTGAAAACACAGTGACTTTTTCATAGTCAAGGTACAGCTGTATATGTACATGTTTACCAGGTGTGTTTACATGCAACAGTGTTTGAGGGACAATTGGTTTGGACAGTGTGACCTTGCATACATACTCCTTGACAAAGCCAGCTAGCCTTCATACCTTTCACCTGGGTGTTCTCTAGTAGCACAGGCTCATACATACAGAGGAGGTTACTTGAATACTGGCACTAGGTCCTTCAAGGGCTTAACCATTACTTTAACTGCAATAGATTCGCATATCAGCACCTGTTGCCCCTGCCATTTCTGTCCCATCCACTCACTTTTGATGCAGTTGTTGAGGGTATGCATGGTACTATGTATGACAGGTTTGAGGTATGTATTCCTGACACAGGTCAGCCTGTGTTAGTCTAACTTGACAATCACCAGCATGTGTGTCTGCTATCACATATGCAAGTCTGGCCTCTCATGCTGGTAGTGCACACAAAGTCACAGTCCTATACATGGAGTAGCTGTTGAAGGGCTGAGCACAGCCCCTACCTGCCCAATCTTACAAATGATAGTGCTAGATACATAACACTAATACCACAGAGGTAATGTAGTGTTGCAGTGTCTGGCACTAATATTCAAGTAGGTGGCAATTGCAGGGGCTGTTAGGATTGCCAATGGTGAGTTCAAAGGCCCTTAACATGGTAGAGCCATCTGACACACACAGGCTCACATGCACATATGCACACACACACACATGCACACACACACACACACACACACACACACACACACACACACACACACACACACACACACACACACACACACACTGCTGCATGAGGACATGCATTGAAACACACATGCACATAAAATTGGCACTTTTCAGAGTAGATGACCTACCCATCTATTTATGTACAATACACAGTAATACGACCATTGCATGCAGCACAGTGACTTTGTGCTAGAAACTGTGTAACTGTGCTTGTAAGGTGGATGACATCTTTATGGGCTGAAAGTAAGTTGGCAATGCTGTAGTTCACAGGGTGGAAGAGGCACACAAACTAATATAGCCATCACATACGCACAGTAAAGACAGCCACAGAGGATGTGCATACAGAAACACAAACAGAGTTGCCAGTAGACATATTAGTAACCCTCTGTATCCACTCATATGTACTATAGTGCTACATACACATGACATGCTCTACATAGATAACAACAAGCAATCTTGCAAATGCCTTCATGGATGGTGGGAGCGTGATAGAGTGACAGATTTTGTTTCAGCCTGATCTGTCATTCAGGTATGATGTCGAAAGCTTGCATGTGTGTCACTATGGTAACTGTAACATATCTGGCAGTGATATCCCAAGAATGCTCATTGTTAGTGGACACAGACCATATATAGGTTGCAGACATCTGGATATTCCATGTACATCTGTACAGATGACTGTTAGGGGCTGTATAGTGTAACATGGTGCATATGAGGCTGATGTCATTAACAGGCTCTTTAAATTAATGCCATGGGTAAGGAGTCAACAGGCCTTAAAATGGTATAACCTACACACACAACAGCCACAGCAGATATGCTTCACGCACACTACTATAGTTGTCAGCATTGAGATAAGAACCCTTATCTATCTAATTATTTGTACTATAGTATTACACAGTTATTGCAGACACCGAGGAGCTTAGAGGGCTGACAAGTGTATACAGGTACTTCTAAGATGAATGACATCAGCAGGCCTTGCAAAGTAGGGCAAAGGGAAGGGTATTGGGTGGTACATGCCTCAAAATGGTATAACCTACACCTGCAGAGGATATGATTCACACACACACACACACACACACACACACACACACACACACACACACACACACACACACACACACACACACACACAGTTGCCTGTATTGAGTTTAGAACCCTACCTATCCAGTTATGTATACTACAGTGATATGCAGTTATCACATGAGCCATGGAGCTTATAGGACCTAACAGTGTCCCAAGGTACATCTAAGTTGAATTACATCAAGAGCCCTTGTAAAGTATGGCAATGGGAAATGCACTGGTTGGGAAGGGCATCAAAATGCATTACTCTACACCCATACACACACCTTTAAACACACATTTACCAGAACTGAGAGTAGAACCACTGCCTATCTAGTTTTTGTACTAAACTGTTACGTAGTTATTACATGCACCATGGAGCTTATAGGGCTGGTGCTCTCCAAATGTACTTCTAAGGGGAATTACATCAGCAGGATTGTTTTGCGCACACACACACACACACACACACACACACACACACACACACACACACACACACACACACACACACACACACACACACACACACACACACACACACACACACACACACACACACACACACACACACACACACACACACACACTTTGTCAGGACTGAGATTAGAACCCCTACCAATCTAGTTATTTGTACTATAGTGTTACACAGTTATTGCATGCACTACAGAGCTTCTAGGGCTGACAAGTGTCCAAAGGTATGTCTAAGGTGAATGACATCTGCAGATGTTGTGAAGTAGAGCAATGGGAAGGGTACTGAGTGGGAACAGCCTCTTAATGCTTAAACCTGCAGATACAAACACACACACACACACACACACACACACACACACACACACACACACACACACACACACACGCACACACACGCACACACATGCACACACACACACACACACACACACACACACACACACACACACACACACACACACACACACACACACACACACACACACACACACACACACAAAAACACAAAGGCAGGTGTGATATTACAACCCCCACCTCAGTACTATTACACAATGGAGCTGATCTTCATGCTGGCATGTGCGGCTGGTTATGATAAGTATGCCACTGTTTGCAGCAGGACATCACTCTATGCCATTTAGGGTATTCCTCTGTATGACTCACTCTGTGTGTGTGTCTCCCTGTGTGTCTCTCTCTATCACTGTCTGTCTGTCTCTCTCTCTTCCCCACATCTATGTGTCTGTATGCCTGACATATTATCTGTTGCCCATATATATGTCTGTGTATCACATGCAACAAATGCAGATATATCACATATGGGCCACCTGCAACTAGCTGTGGGTAATCCTGTCTGATGGGTGTGTGTAGAGACAGTTAAGGTGTACATAGCTGTCTGTATGCAAAGACATATATGCACATTACAGTTATATTGTCCAATGTGGGTTCCAACATGGGCTAAGTGTAGGAGCATGTCCAGTATGGCCTTCTATAGTAAGAGTGGGACTCCGTTTCAGAAATAGTTGTACCCTGGTCCAGGATTTTGTGTGCTACAGCCATACCTCTCAAAAGCAAACAGGAAGTTGTTAGACTTACAGAGTTTGTTTTAGCAAACATTTTCTGACATATCTGATGTCTGAAATGTATTTTGCCATTACCTACATAATACCTCAGATTATCACAGTGCTGTAGAAGAGAAATACAAGATGTATGATGCAGTCCAATATTATGAGCCAGCCTATAGACATTCTTGCCCAATCCAGAAAGTTGAGAGTTGTGGCTACAGCCGATTCACTGGTGAAGCTGTATAAACAGTTCAGTTACTTGGTGATATATTGGCTGGGGATCTCCTGGTTGTGTGGTATTCTTCTTGCCTGAAAACTCATATCCTGGTGTGGGCATACCTTTCAACTGTACAGTTTTTTACAGATTGTCCAGATGTTTGTCTAAAAGTTTCGTCCAGTCTACATAAACTTGTGTTTTTATGGCAAGTTTGTTGCAAATAATTGAAGACTCAAGTTACAAAATAATGACAGACATTAGTGTTTCAGATTTCATAACACTCAGACAATTCCTGGTAATGCAAAACCTGTTATTCTACCAACCTTCTCAGTATGTAAGGGCAATATTTACAACACATGCCTATCATTGGGCATTTGTCCCACTTTGATTTATGACCTTGCCCAGATGTCTTGCTGTCAGAGGTTGAGGGGTATAGGTG
Organism: Protopterus annectens; assembly: GCF_019279795.1. NCBI lineage: Eukaryota > Metazoa > Chordata > Ceratodontiformes > Protopteridae > Protopterus > Protopterus annectens. The sequence goes on along the minus strand of NC_056725.1, from coordinate 1,600,234,202 downwards.
TGGGTACAGAGTACATTCTACTGAGCAGAAATGTCCATTATATGTGTGGTATAGTCAACATAGCACTGTGACTTCCAGGTATGTCAGTGGCAGCGCAGTACAGAGTAATGTGGTGAACCACTGACAGACAGTTCTGTTTAGGTTGATAGGTTGATATGACATTAGTAGGCTATTGGCCCTGAAGGCCTTATAACCCATGCAGATGAGAGGGTAGCCCATCTCAAGACATGTCAGCACCCAGAGCCCCTGTCCAGCAGGGGCACAGGTGGAATCACAGGACTGTATTTTCTGTTTCCCTTGCACTTATACAGAGAGCACATCACTTGGGATATTGAGGCACTTTATGTTGACAGGGAGTGTATTCTACAGATGGGGGAGTGTGTGGGACACATATCTGTCACACCAACAAGCTGTACTGATATCACAGACCAGGTTGATGCTGCACTTACTGGTTGATCGAGTGGGCCTTGACTTCCAGATGTGCAACAGTCCCATCAAGGCAGGGACTGGATTGCTTTATTTGCCAGACAGGGGTCACCTCTGCAGAGTCTGTATGGAACAAGGTGGAGGGACAGTGCTGTTAGCCTATCTGTGTAGGGTAGGTGTTTGTGGTAATGCATTCTCCTGGTGGAGAACCTCTCTGGTCTCTCCAGCTGCTGCATGTGCTTTGTGAGGTACATGCCAAAGGGTGCATTGCACAAAATAATTGGCCTCATAAGGTTAGCATACATGGTTCTTATGACCTCTTTGTCCCTGGGTGTCCAGCTGCCTCACTACTGATTGTGTATGTAGGACATTGTAGTTACTGTGATACTATGTGGGGACATCTGTCTCCCCAAAGGGGATGCTGATGCATCTGCAGGTATTCAGCATCAGGCCATGTTTCTGGCATCAGACATTTGTTTTGGTGAGACCCTCTTGTAGGACATCCACATCACTTTGGGTATTGATTACTGTTCCCAACTTGCAGTCATCTATCTGCCAACTTGGTCAGCCATGGGCCAGTGTTTTTGGCCTGCACCTCAGGGAGATATATCCAATATACCAGAGGCCCCCAAACCAGTCCCTGGGGTATGTCACTCATTACAGGTATATTGTTTGAGCTGGCTACCCCTATTATGATTATGTGGGTTCTATCAATGAACCAGTTTGATACCCATCTGGTAACATATGGATTGTTTTATATATATATAGTATAGTTATTAAACCCTCCGATAAGGGGGGTAAAATAGTGATTATGCATGTCCAACAATATTATACTATGTGTATGGATCATTTGAATAACAATGAAGTCTATAAGGTTAGTAACTTGAATGAATATAAACAGGCAATGAAGAATTTTGAGATGTTGATACAGAAAGGACATAGCCTGGGGTATTTTTCTAAAGGTGATCTGTATAGAAAATGTAATTGTGATTATAGTGAATTGGCAGTATTTTACTGTCTTCCAAAAATCCATAAAAATATTAATAACCCCCCTGGCAGGGCTATAGTATCAGCAGAGAAATATTTCTTATCTAATATTGGTTGCCTGTTACATGAAATTTTATTACCATATGTGATAAAGTTACCTTCTTATATTAGAGATAGTATGGACTTCTTGTTTAAATTATCAAATATAACATGGTCAAAGACATGTATTTTATAACACTAGATATGTGTAGCTTATACATCAACATCAAACACAATCATGGTTTAGAAGCTGTCCATTATTTTATTGGAGATAACCCTAGGGATAATTATATAATGGAATTACTTATTTTCTGTCTTGAAAATAATTATTTCACATTCAATAACGTTATTTTTCATCAATGTCAAAGTTCAACCTTGGGGGCTCCTTTATTTATTTTTATTTTATTTATTTTATTTTACATTTGTTGACCGGGCTAGTCCAGCTGGATAATTTCCATTTTCAGTGGAGGCCCGGGGAGAAAAGCTCCACAGATTAAAACAAGGTTATAGAAATTGAACATTTACAATAAGTTCCTGTGACATAGACATTGAGTTACCATGCATACTTAATAGTCTAGATCAAGAAATAGAAAACATATAGTGCTATCTACGTATTGAGAAAGGCATTAATTCTTTTTAAAACTACACTCCCTTCAGGTCATTTCATACATATTAGTGTATATACAATTTTTTTTTTTTTTTTTTTTTTTTTTTGAGAACAGTAGAAACTGTACAGTCATTAGGTCGTTTGTGATCACAGAGAAAGATTGCAGTTTTGAAATAAGGAAGTATGATAGTAGAAGGTAGAAGGTTGATTAGTCTGGATTGGTACAAGAGCAGAGCCAGAAGTTGTTAAGATGTACAAGAAGTTGTTTTTTAAAAAGATCAAAGGATCCTATAGAGGTAATGTGTGAGGGGAGGTTATTCCATATTTTGCCTACTGAGTTGGAAAAAAGGCAGTTACCTGCAGAATTAGTAATTCGAGTTGTGTTGACTTGTAGCTTTTCAGCAGAGCGTAGTTGTTTCAAGTTATTATAGGGGATTAAGAGGTTACTAAGAGCAGTTGTTTTAGATGGTTGATATAGAATGTTATGTGTTATTAAGAGTTGTTGATATATAATCTTGTTAGGAAGTTCCAACCAGTGTAAGTGTTTTAAGTTTAGACAGTGGTGAGTTCTATACTGGGATGCTGTGGCAAAGCGAGCTATATTGTGGTAGGATGTAGTAAGTTTCTTCAGGTTGCTTTTGGAGAGATTAGTGTAAATAGAGGAGGCATGCAGTAGGGTAGAAATAAGATGTGATTGTGCTAAGGTGGTCTGTGCTTCTGGTGTAAGGTAGGGTTTGATTCTGTACAGTGAACCAATTTTTTTATTAACTGCTTTTATAGTGTTATTGATGTGGTAATCATAGCTACGATTATTGTCAATAGTAACACCAAGCAGTTTAGTTGTAGAGTCTGGGGAGATGAGGGAATTATCACTTGCAGTAATAGAGAAGTTTAGTTGAGAAGATTTGTGGGTAGGTGAGAAAAGTAGTAGTTTTGTTTTCTTGGGATTGAGGAGAAGACATCTTTTTGAGAGCCAGTGTTCGACGGTAGAAAAGGTAGATTGTGTGAGTGACTGGAGTTCAGATTTAGTGGAAGCTGTGCAAATAATGGTAGAATCATCTGCATATTGTATACATGTAGTGTTTTGGATAGATGATTGGAGGTCATTAATAAAGATAGAGAATAAGAGTGGGCCTAGTATGGATCCTTGTGTTACTCCTAAAGAGATAGGTAGTAAAGTAGATAGAGAATTTTTCCAGAGTACTGCTTGTTGTCGGTTTTCAAGATAAGATGAGAACCAGGTTAAGGAAGAGGAATCCAAAGCAAGGGATTTTAATATGTGTAGAAGAAGTGTATGGTTGACCATGTTGAAGGCTTTTGACAGGTCTAGGAAAAGAGAAGAGGTTAGTTTGTTGTTGTTACGATTACAGTTGATGGTGTTGGTAAAAGAAAGTAGAGCAGTGGTAGTACTATGTGAAGGTCTAAATCCATGTTGAGTGTTTGCTAGTAGGTTGTTATGAAGGAGATGGTTAAGTAGTTGTTTGTATATACATTTTTCCATGATTTTAGCTAGTGGAGATAATAGCGCTATAGGACGAAAGTTGATCCCTAAGGTCTCTGCCTCTTTAGCCCCCATGTATGTGAATCTTGCTATGGGTTTATATGAATTGGAATATCTATATCATTCAGAATTTTTCAATAATCATGTACTACATTATTATAGATTTATTGATGACCTCATTTTTATATGTCAAGGAGGTTGTGAAGAAGTTGACATATTTGTGAGTGGGTTACATCAGAATAAATTTGTTTTTTTAATGGTTTACAAATTGCTAGGGCTGTTACTTTTTTAGATATTGCGCTTACTATTAATGATAATGAATTGATTACATCAGTCCATAGGAAATCTGAGGATGGAGGTCGGTATTTATTTGGCAGTAGTTGCCACCCCCCCATATCATGTCCTCACTTCCACATGGCGAATGTCTTAGAATCGAAGACTATGTAATAATGAAGTGGATTTTAATAGAGAAATTAATAGATTACATCACATGTTCATTTCTAGGGGATACAATCGGGAAAATGTATCTACTGCTATTAGTAAAGTTACTGAAGGTAGAAATCAGGATTATGTTCAGAATCATGTTGATATTGTTAATATTCATGAATATAAGATAAATAAATAGAGAAAAATATACTTTGTCACTACTTATAGTCTATTTAGTTCTATACTTATTGATATAGTAAAATATTATTGGCAATATTTATTTAAATATAATGAGCTAGCCAATATTTTGTGCTCATATATAGGTGTATCATACAAAAGAGGCAGAGACCTTAGGGATATTTTAGCACATAATAATTGTATTTTTTTAGCTGACTCTATTACTACTGTCAATATACCTTTAGGCACTTATTCTTGTGGACATTTTAATGTTTGCACATATATGGTTAGAACATTTGATTTTATTAATGGGCATAGATTCTCTCCATCAGAAATATTTAATTGTGAAACACAAGGTGTGATTTATGCCTTGTAATGTTCATGTGGCCTTGTATATATTGGAGAAACTAAGAGAAAATTTAAATGTAGGCTACAAGAACATGTTAATAATATAAGAAATAATAAGATGGAGAGACCTATGGTCAAACATTTTTTTAGAATGTCATAATTCTAATGTGCATGATTTAAAGGCGACTATTTTAGAAAGACTATCTGTAGGATTTTGTTCAGATGAAGTATACAAAAGGAAACTAATGTATAAAGAAAGTTTATTTATTTTGAAGTTTAATACTATGTCCCCTATGGGACTGAATCTTGAATGTAATTGGAAAGTACTGAATTAAATTGATTGTTTCTAATTACATAATCGATGTGTGGGGTTTTATATATTAAGGTGTGTTTTTTTCAAGTTTTTTTTTTGTACTCCTTGAAGGCTTGTGCTGGAGCGCTGAAGAGGTGCAATAAATTGTGTCAATTGGTTCCTGGTTGTTGTATTTTCTATCTGGATATTCCTTTTGTGGTTCTTTGAACATATGGATTGTTGCCTAGTTGACAGAGTTCATATACTACAGGCAAGTGGGGAATGGTGTGTAAGGCTTCAGCCAGGCCATAGTGGCCAGAGTGCATCATCTTTCCCTTATCTATGCCTTTGTTGGCTGCCTCAGCGAAGTCATTAAGAGTTCAATGACATGCCTCCCCTGAGGATGGCAGACTGTGTAGGGTAATGTATTTGGATTTTACCAATGTCCCTGTTAATGTGATCCACGATAATCCATTGCATGGTCTTGCAGATCAGGCTAGGTAGGCTGATGCGTCTTTCATCTCCTGGATCGGTGAACACCACCTTGGTGTAAAGGGGTGACAGTGGCTGTCTGCCACTCAGCTGTGACATAGACAGTACTAAGGCTTTGGGTGTGTTGTGTCCATAATGATGCTGCCAGTTCATGCCTGGATTCATGTGGTTTGTAGCCTGGGATGTATTCAGGTCCTATGGAGGCTGTCCTCTTGACATTGAGAGGGGAGTGATGCTCTGCTCCCTAGTGACAAGGGTTGGGTGTTCAGGTACTGGGGATGTCCTACTTTCCTGATAGGGGGACAGAGGGGAGAAATTTCCACTGAATCTGTCAGCCAGTGGAGTGGCTATATCTACAGCATTTGTGTATGTGGTGTCCTTGACCACCTGTTCTGCACAGATCTGGGAGCTTCCTTTGGGAATGCAGACATATGTGAGGAAGGCCTTATGATTGTCTGTCGTAGATGTGGGCAATTTGGACTCAGAGTTGCCTTTAGTGGATTTCACTGGTGCTCTTATTTGTTTGTTCAGGCTAAGGGGTGATTATTTCCAATTGTGCACCTGCTCCTTCTCAGTCCTGGACAGCAATGTTATCCTTTTTGTATATAGTTACTTTATTGCAGATGTTTTCAGACAGGTTTACTCTCCCTTGCAGACGATGATGTTGTCCTGACAGGTATTCCTGATTTCATGCATCTATATCGCTATGCTGGCATGCTAATTCTGTGTACATTCGGAAGTTGGTGCCTGTTCCTCTACTGGGATAGGTGACTGTTCAGCTGTTTATACCATCCCTCTGGTGGTAGTGATCAACTTGTGGGACATTTTTCTTTTACCAAGGCTAGAGGTGGTTCAGGAGAGATGGTGATATGACATCTGACCTCTTTTCTGTTGGATCTTGCCAGGGAGGATGATACCGTAGGGGTACTGCAGTGGTTGATCATGTTGGTTACTGCCAAGTCCAACATAGGTATCACCTCTTGTGGGGGTATCAAGCGGCTGTCCTAAGGATGTAGCATTGATAAGATGGAGGTATGCCTGTACATTTCTGTTCTGGCATGGTTGGATTCCCAATCAGTATTTGGGTAATATACATCAGCCAGGATCAGGGTGATGGGTGGAATCCTGATAGATTTGTAGAGGGCAAGATATGTGGGGTGGGTGTCCTGAATCAGATCTGTTGGCCTGTAGCTATGTATAATTTCCATAGGGGTCTTGTTGACAGTCGACTGCATGTAGAGTGTCTCGTGTGTGTTAGACAGTTTGACCAGCCTGGAGGTGTTTGTCTGTCTAATATATATTTATATTCCACCTCCTTTGGCTTTGCTGCTCACATTTTGTGGTCTGGCTGTGTGATAGGATGAGTGATCAGGTAAGGATGGGTTTCTCTCTGCAGCTGTGGGCCAGGTTTCTGTGACTGCACAAATGTCACCATCTTTCAGGGTTATGACTGCTTGCAGTGAATGTATTTTCCTGTTTAGACGCTTAGCATTTAGCGGCATGGCCTTGATGTTTTGTTTTGTTGAGTGTTTTATGTTGGTAGTATGGACCCCATGACTTTCCCTACAAAGGCACTATGGGGGAGGCCCTTTGCCAGAGGCCTGAAGGCCAAGTGAGACAGATGCAGGCCATCTCTAGCAAAGCAGTGTGGTCTGTCAATCATACATTCAAAGGCTGCCAGGCAGTGGATCCCCCTGGGATGACACCAGTAAATGAGCCAAGTGTCACTGACAATTATTTTCTGTTTATAATGAGCCATCATTCTGCATGACAGCAGACTGCTGCTTAAGGCTAGGGACATACCTGCATGGGACACATATTTTAAAATCTGAATCATGTCTGTTTTCCTATAGTCCAGGGAGGTACATCCAACTTCGTTCACACCACCATGGACCAGGCCGGAGTGATACCTGTACCTGTTGTGGGGTGACTTGAGTGCATGTGTGATATGGCAGATTATTTCATCTGACAAACAAGTGACTCTGACTTTCTCCTTATCCTGCGTGGTGAGAGGCACATCTGTGTGTCTCCCAGTGGAGTCTTCTATGAGTAATATGTTGTGTGTAAGGTAAGGCCTTAGTGTTTGCAAGACCCTGGCATATGAACTCTGCATGGTCTGTGTTGTGTAGGTTTGTGGAATTTTCATGTGTTTTTGCCTCTGAAGTATCCTTTGTTTTGTTTTTTGTTTTGTTGCACACCTCCACTTACATGGGTGTGTGTTGTGTATTTGCAAGTGATATTTACTGACTCCTTACACTGCATGGCACCTACGTTACTGCACAATCTGTTCTGGTGTGCACATTCTCCATTTGTCTGGCCAGTGGTTCCCCTTCCCCTTATGTGTGTCTCTTTGTCCTTCTGTACTCCAATCACAGGCTTTGTCAACAGCGGCTGTTGTTATGTATTCGTAATTCTGGTGTGAGCGGGGTAAATGCCGTAACATCACACACAAGGTTATGGACTTCACACCTCTGAGTGTACCTATTTAGCAGGTTGTCCATCATTGCACCACTACATTTGCTGTGGTCCTCAGTCGGTTTGTGTTACTATATGTTATTATGAGGCTGCATGTTGGCCTAGCTGTCAAACCATCACAGACTGACATCTGGACAGACCCATATATGACAGTCAGACAAAGGCCCACACATAGGGATAGGGTGTTAATACGGTTCTGCCAAGCACAGACAGTAGGGAGAGCAGTTTGTTATTTGCTTGCTTTCTCTTATGGGTGTGATGTCTGCTTCTCCACTGTCTGCCATTGATGTTTTGACATGACCCCTTCTTTTTTTGAAAATAGTTGGCAGGTGAATGCAATTTTAGGACAAGCAGAACAGATATACAAAGCATACTTGTGCTCCTTCTGTGGCAACCTGTCATTCCAAGGGTATGGATTTCGGCCAGTGACATGTTGTCAGTGCTGACACAGTAAGTTGGCAGCCTTTTATAACCTGGCAGTACACGGACCTTCAGGTACCTGCTGTCCTACTAAGTACCATACCTCCTGACTTTTTAGAGCCAGACATCTAGATAAAGCCATAAGTAATTTGGGTACAAAGGCCTACATATAGGGACCATTGTTAACTACTGGCCTTACAAACCTAGAAAGGTAATACAATAACAGGTTTTGCATTAGCATGCATTTTCCTAAAGGATATGAAGTCTGAAATTACAATCTGTCATTATTTTCTGACTTTAGTCTTTCGTGATTTGCCAGCGATTTGCCAGAAAACCACAATTTCATGGTAAACAGACCATAAATATGATGTAAACCTCAGGACATTCTGCAAAAAGTCTGTACAATTGAGAGGTATGCTAGGCACTGTGCAGGTTAGTCCGAGCTGTGTACTGCCCATATGTGTGGCCCCCTTTCACTGACCTGTCCAGATTTTCTGCACTAACAGATATTAATGTCTGGACAGTGTGTGGAACTCCTTCCATAGCTGTATTTGACATGCAAAATAGTTGGCACTGCAGTTCTTGGAACTTGCACCATGTCAACCACAGTACTGTACCTAGGCCACTAAGACACAACTTCCAGGTCACATCCTGACAGTATTAACTATACATTGCTCATTGACCCCTGCATATTGTGGACATGCAACAAGTTATCAGTTTGATTTGGACAGCCCTGAGAATATGTGCTCTGCTGCTAATACTTTACAAACATTAATGTTACTGCATTTCTATGGGAACATGGGTGTGTGGGGGGCACACCTGTCAACTGTCCACATTTGCACAGACTGTGCTGATGTTCCCTTTACATTTTTGTTCCATTTAGCACAGTATTATGCCTGTGTTGGAGAATACAGGCATATCACTAAAGACCACAGGTTAGATTGTAATGGCAGACATTTGGGTTTCAGACTTCTTACCCTTCAGACCCTTACTGCAACTGCAAGACCTGCTGTGATATCACTGTGTAAATCTCTATGGAAATATTTCATCATTGTCCCTATTTGTGGGCCTTTGCCAGACATTTCGTTATGGTTTTCTATGGCTGACTTGCTGGACGAGGCTGAGGGGTGGTAATGGCACTCTCACATTGATATCCATGCATGTGACCTATGACACCCCAGTTACTTAGCCCCCCCCACATATGCTGCAGTGAGATTTGTCACCTACGGGACTACTGCATCCTCTGGAGAAGCCAATACTGGGCGGACATTTCCTGTTGTCCCACATAGCTGTCAGTTGTCAACTGCTATCCCAGTAAGCCACCCCATTCCCTTGCATGCATGCAGCAATACCATAGTTATGCTACCACAATGTATTACTTCATTCATTTATTGTCAAGAAGACTGGCTTACCTTGTGCCTGCAGCAATTGTGAGGACAGTGCTTGAGGGCTGGCTCTGTTGGATGCACTCAGTGCACAGGCTATACAGGTAGTGTGATGTGTGTGGCATCCATTTCACTGTGTGTGTGAGTCAGAGACAGGTGTCAGTCCCTAAGGGCCTACAGTCTCAGTGTGTGTGCTATGTGTTGCCTCTTTGCCAAGGTCTGGGCATACTGGATATGCCTCCATCTGCCCACAGGAGCAGGCTGAGGGGGTTCCTCCTCCAAGTCCCCCTGTGCCTGTGGGGACCTTGGCAATGGCTGGGGCTGTGTGGTCTTTCCCTCTGATAGTCCTGCTGCAGCAGTTTCCACAGGATCACATTGTGTAGCATGGCACATACTATGAACATGTGGTCACATGTGGCTGGAGAGTATTGCAGGAGTCTACAAGATATATCAAGGCAGCGGAACAATGACTTGAGCATCCGAAACGCATACTCTACAATGTTCCTGGTTTGTGCATGTGCCTCATTATGGCAGTCTTCAGAGTGTGTGTGTGTGTGTGTGTGTGTGTGTGTGTGTGTGTGTGTGTGTGTGTGTGTGTGTGTGTGTGTGTGTGTGTGTGTGTGTGTGTGTGCATTTCTGATGGGGGTCATCACCCACAACTCCAGTGCATAGCCAGCATCCCCCACCAGATGGCCATATGGGATGTCCACCCTGGCAAATGCCTGGTAAATCTGTGAGGCATGTCAAATGCGGGAGTCTGAATATCTACCAGGGCTGCCAGTACATACATTCATGATAAATTACACATGATCTGGCAGTTGATGGAGTGATAGCCCTTGCAGTTTACATAGACTCTACCCTCTTCACCGGGTGGTGCCTTGATATGGATGTGCATGCAGTCTATGGCATCCAGTACTTCTGAGTAGTCTGCTACATGGTGGAAGAGATGCATATTGCTGGTCCTCTCCTCACAGGTGCTGGGAAAATATATGTGATCACCAGCATGTGTTTATATGACATCCACTAACTGGTGGAGTATCCTGGATGCAGATGCCTGTGAGACCTCCATGATGTCCCCAGTGGGTCTTTGGAAAGTACCTGTAGCTAGTATTCTTAAGGCTACACATACCTTGGTATCCACTGGGATGGGTTCCCCTCTGCTGGCTCTGGGTCTGAGGTGAGGTTGGCACAGATTGATGATTTGCTGAAGTATGTCCCTGTCCACCCTGTATCACTCTAGTATCTCCAGATCATGTAGACCCTGGTAGGTTACCCTGGGTCTGAACACTCTTCTCCGCCTCCTCAGTCTGGAGCAGTTGTCAGCATTATCCTCCTCACCACCCTCAGTCTCTAGCAGATACTGATGTATCAAAGTAACAGCAGCCCCTAACATTTTATCAGTTAAAATTCCCAACTGTGTACACCAATGGTGCAGGGTTTGTGGGAAAAACTGGACTGAAAGGTGTTTGCATACTTTACACTGTTGTACTGCAAATGCTGCCTGTGTGATTGGCTGACAATGAAACATTCCACCTGCCAGCTGTATTATTGAGGGGTATGAATTGACTGCTGTGAGTGGCAGAGTCCATATTAGTGATTTGTACTTCATTTCCTTTATTCTGCTATTTCCTTTTTTTTCTCTCTATTTCCACTGTGTTTAAGGACCCCGGCACTCAGTGCAAACTGTTTTAGCAAGTGTAAACATTGCTGATCAGAAAAGGGACTCCCATGGATACAAAAATGCTCCTTATTTCTTGAAGGATCTAAGCACAACTAAGCAGCCTCAGACACACACCCCTTGCTTAGCTGTGCTTAGCTGAGTGCAAATAGATGCCACAGAGCTCCAATGTGCTTACACCAAGCATGACACACCGTCTTTTCATGTCAGCTGCGTCTCCTACTTACACCACCGCAGTATAGCTCCTACATAGTTAGGTGCATGTGGACACAGTCTTCCATTTTGCTATTCAATAAATTTAGCTCATTTGCATACCCCACTGACTTATTCCCTTGTTACAGCACTATTCTGGAGCTTATGTCATTAGTTACTACTGTTACCTGTTATTGTTTTGGTTCTGCATGCTACCCACTATAATGGCAAAATTCATCTTTCACATAAATTTGTCTTTTTACATTTTTTTTTTTAATTTTCTGCACAATCTCATTTGTGCGTCACTCTGCTAACCTTAAACGGCCAAAATCAACCAAAAAAAAACTTAGATTTTTTTAATTTTGAAACAGTTTTGCCTGCCAATGGCCATATGTTTGGCCATTGGCATGCCTAATACTCAAAATACATGCTTTACTTTGAGCTGTCATGCCCCCATTTTGATTTTTGCAAAAATGTACACTGTTAGTAACTGAATACATTTCTGCAGTGGACACAGCTCTGACACGAATGCCTGTCTGCTTGCTGAATCACTAATTCACTTCATTTGCATGGTTTTCACCAGCAAATGAGATGATTGGCATCATTCCATCGCATTCATGTCAGATTAGTGGTGGATGCTTGTGCACGGCACCAGCCTTGTTTACTGGATCGGTCGGCAGCCATATTCCATGCTATAGCTGCTACAGTATTCATACATAGAAAATCACTCCATGTAAGCTTTATTGAATCCCAGCCAATGTGTGTGTCTTACAGGATAATTAGGAAGAGCACTTTTGTGAATAATTATATACATTGTAAAAGTGTTCATCCTATTTATATGAAATGCAATGTTATTAAATCAGTTTACTAAACTTTCTCGACTGAAATCTGAAGACTGCACACAGTTAACAGATGTAAAATAGTTGATAACCATATGAATGAATGAGTTGAGCTATGACAGGAATTTTCTCACAAGCATCAGTACTGAGGTAACAAAGCATAGAAGTAATAAACATTTTCCTATTCCGTTTAAAAGTCTTATACATTGTGAAGATATAGTCCCTAAGAACAACACTTAAGAAAACAAATTTAGTTCATTGTTTGCTCAAGCCTAATATAACTACTGAATAAATAAGAAAGAAAATTAGAAGCAATTTTATGATTTTGATTGGAAATGATGAGCTATTTAGGTTTTTGAGTGATGGCCCTATATTTGTCTATATGACTAGAAAGAACTTGAAATGTTTACTGGAGAATACTACGCATGAGTTACCAGTTTCTCATATCTAAACCCACAGGAACCTATGTATATTGGGACAGCCCATAATGTAGGTTTATTTGGCTCAGTCAGCAAGAAATTGTGGGGGTAGGGAATGCTATACATGTAAATCCATGGGAGTCATCAGTGCAGATTTGTGACTCAACTGTGGCAATTTCTTTGCATTTAAAACTACAAGGAGGCCGATCAGGTGAGTACATGAGCACTGGAGTGCGATCTTGACTGAAGATTGCAATGATGCTCTTCATAAATGCTTTATAGTGTCTATTAGTTTTAAGAATTTTACTTTATTTGAAGTGGATAATGTAAGAATGAAAGCCAGAGGTAGAGCTTTTAACAGCTTTCTTGGACAGAAAGAGTTCAAATGATAGTTAAGGTTAGATTATGGTTACTCCCTTGGCTTAAATGACCATATGAGCATAAAAAGCATTCTAAAATTTCAAAATCAAAGAAAACTGAAATAAAAGGCCTGCCTTTCTAAACTGACATGGCTTTTTTATATGTTACATTTTCTAATATCTTTCACTACTTTGAAAATAATTAAAAAGTGAGGTATGGAAAATTTTCCATTTCCCTTTTGTAGTGCGAACACAGGGTTGGTAAATATAACTAGCAGGGGATGGGGGAGCATGCCCACTGTGAAAACAGATGTATTTTTTTGGGGGACGGTATAAGGTTTTCAGTTTCAAACAGTATAGGTTCAATGATTACAAGTCTGACTTTATAGTATTTTGATGAAATGCTATGCTAATAAAAAGCCACATAATATTCAATATTCTTTTTCATTTACTTGCTTACTGTTAAAACTTGTTACTAAATCAGTCTAAGGTCTTTGATGAAATGTCATGAACCTAAATGTATGTGTGTATGTATATATATATATATCTATATATATATATATATATATATATATATATATATATATATATATAAACTACATATGGTTTACTATCAAAATGTGGAACGTGGGTTCAGCGAACATGGGAATGCTGAATGGCAGATGGTCGATTCTTGTGTTGCCGAACATTACTTGAGTGGTAGTTCATATCAGCAAATGCAATTGTGCATAGGGGGGCAGGAAGGCAGGGGGGCAGAGCCCCCTTGCAAAAAGGTGGATTGTAGTCAAGAACTGAGGCATACCTTAGCTCCTATAGGAACAATAGATTCAACAGATTCAATAAAGTCGATCATCAGTGTCGACATTTTCACCTACTTAATATGCAGGACTTCGACTGTGGCATTCGATGCTCTGACCCCCTTTTTTTTTTTTTTTAATTTTGAGATCTTGAGAGTAAATATATATATATAGACCCTATCACAACACCGACACGCCACAAAGCCAACACCCAAAACACCAAAAGACCGAAAACGCACAAAACTGACAACTCACAAAACCGAACACCATAACACCGACACCTAAAATACCGACACACCAAACGTAAACTACACATTACACACAACTATACATGCACTAACCGTGACCCAAACCCTAACGCTAAGGTCCGACACTACCACACATTTACCCTACCCGCACCCTAACCCTAACTCACTTAACCCGCCACCAAACCTACAGTCCGTCACTATCGCACACGTACCGTACCCGCACCCTAACCCTAACTCACTTAACCTGCCCTTAAACCTAAACTCCGTCACTATCGCACACTTACCTTACCCGCACCCTAAGTCCAACACTACCGCACACTCACCTTTCCCGCACCCTAACCCTAAATCCCTCACTATCTCACACTTACCTGTCCGCTCCCTAACGCTAAATCCCTCACTATCGCTCACATATCGAGTCACGCTCACACGTTGCCCATGTCGGTGTTTTGGCTGTCGGGATTTCACCTTGTCGATCATCTGTCTCGTCGGTCTTCTGGAGTCGGTCTTCTGAGTGTCAGTGTTTTGGCGTGTCGATCAAGTCAAGGGGAACCATATATATATATATATATATATATATATATATATATATATATATATATATATATCTATGGGTCTATTTTACATGGTCGACATTTCATAAAGTTGAAGACCATATGGCCGAGACCATATGATCGGCTTTCGAAATGTCGAGCATGTAAAAAAAAAAAACCACAACAATCACTTACCTTCACATTGCTTTCTCTTCCTCACCCCCAGAACTTAAATATATCTTTCCATTCCGCACTGTACGGAGATGCCCGTTCCACAAGGTCGACATTTCTAAAGCTAATCATATGGTCTTTGACTTTATGAAATGTCAACCATGTGAAGGGGACCCATAAATATATATATATATATATATATATATATATATATATATATATATATACACATATATATATATATATATATATATATATATATATACACATATATATATATATATATATATATATATATTTATATAGGATTACCTTTACATGTGCATATTCCACAAGGGCGAACAGCAGTTTTCCGAAAGGCAGTTTGCAAAGTTTGCAAACGCCAAACAGAAAAAGGTTCGAATGTGCAATGTGCGAATGGACAGTGAGATTTGCTCATTACACATTCGACATTCTGGGGCAGATTTCACTATAGTGGGGATGGGGAAATGGTTCCTTTCCCCATTGTAGTGCAATCTCGGAGTTCGAATAATAAAGTAGGGGGTGTGTGGGGTGCAGCCCCCCACATGGGGGGTGCAGGGGGGTTGCCCCCCTGCATTACACTTTATCTAATTATTTTTTCGACATTAATATTTGAAAATCAGCGAATCGGATTTCCAATTGGCTGATTTTCGAACATGTACAACTGTCGCAGTTTTAAGTTTCGTGGTTACGATCTGATCATATGAGCAATCGCACCACTGTGTTTCGCTGTTATGAAGGTACACCTATATAGATATATATATATATATATATATATATATATATATATATGCATATATATATATATATATATATATATATATATATATATATATATATATAAATATATATATATTCAAGTACATACACACGATTAGTAAAAACTGCAAGAAAAACCTAGCCAAACTAATGTTTTCACTGTGTGATACCTTAAATCTCCTAGAATAGAGACCAATGGGATATATGGAAATGACCCCTTAAGGACATCAAGCGTTTCAGCTATAAGGCTTGTGAATGTCCAGCATTTTTTCCTTTTGCCTTTTTAACCCTTTATGGGCACATTCAGGCCAATAAAGCTAAGAACATACACAAATGTATATATAGTAATCATCACCACACAGGTGATGTGTCCATAATGTGTTTCTTAAATGTGTACATATTATAACAGCCTTATAAAGGATGCATTTCTTCATCATTCAAACTCATTTTTTCTTTGAATTATTCTTTAAACATGAAATCCTTCTATGTGGCACACCTCATCACTAAGGGCTTTTCATCTAGGAAAAAAGGAGGTCATTGTCCCACTGTACTCATCCCTCATTAGACCCATTATAGAATACAATGCCTAATTTGGTATGTACCTCTCAAGACATCTGCAACAACTGGAAAGGCTGCAGAAATAACTCAATAAAAGAATCCCAGGCCTAAAGCAGATGCCCTATGCTGACCGTCTAAAAAAAACACCTATATTCTGTTGCATATCATCTCCTCAGAGGCGATCTCTGCTTAACATATAAGGCCATGTCAAATCCAGAGCTATTGGACATGCTACACTTAAAGAAATCCCAATCCCTCAGAGATACACGCTCCAGGGATCTAAACCTTGTCATCACAATGAACAAAACATGTTGAAGGGATAGGTTCCTGACCCAGAGACTCCCCAGACTCTGAAATAGACTGCCCATACACTTCAAGCCAGGCGCCTCTTTGGCCCTCTTCAAAATGAACCTGGATGATTGGATGGGAGATAGGAAATTCTCCCCGGGGATCATGTCAGTCGCCCTGCTAGACAGGGGTCCAGGGAAGTAAATACCGTGAGAAGAAATAGCCAGGGAATTGTTATGGCTAGGCTAGTATAGACCCTTGGGCCGATAGCCTCGTACCAACCTATGAACCTATGAACCTATGAATCATAATTTGCTGCTTGCTTGTTGCAACTATTTATTCTAAATCGTGAAGACATTTGTTTTTTGGGGTTTTTTTTGTTTTGTTTTTTTTTTATGGACATGCTATTCTAAGAAAATTTCTATTGAGGGGGGAAGCACTAAACAACTGTTTTAGTCTATTTTGGTGAAATACATTTCTTCTATAGTGTGTGTGTGTGTGTGTGTGTGTGTGTGTGTGTGTGTGTGTGTGTGTGTGTGTGTGTGTGTGTGTGTGCATGTGTTGGTATGTGTGAGTGTGCGTGTGTGTGCGTGCGCATGCATGCATGTGTGTGTGTGTGTGTGTGTGTGTGTGTGTGTGTGTGTGTGTGTGTGTGTGTGCGTGCGTGTGTGTGTGTGTGTGTGTGTGTGTGTGTGTGTATGTTTTGGTCAGATTTTATTCTGATTTTCAATGTACATTTTCCAACATTAAGAACTGATTGGATGACCCAGTGTAACACTGCTTAGCACTGCTGTTCAGAACACTTGTTAGTTTCTTGGACAGCACATTACTGTTTGAGATCTGCATGTCTTCCCTTTTCCCACATTGTGTTTTTCTGGGTATACAATTTTATTGCATATGTTTTTATTTTTTTTCCCTGCAAAAAGATGCTTTAACATTTTTGTATGTGAATATTTGATCTTGTAAATTACATGTAGGTGTGTGAAGCATGTGTGACTGAGTAAGTGTTTTTCTGTGAAAAACTAATATCATCTTTGGCATTAACATCACTGTCATGTTTTTTCTGAGTGTTGGGAAACAGCATGGCTCCTTTGAGACCTTGAATTTCATAAAATACGTTTCATGGTATGGATGAATGAATGAATGAATAAATGGATGGATAGGTGAATGAATGAATGAATGAATGAATGAATGAATGAATGAATGAATTGATGGATAGGTGGATGAATGAATGAATGAATGAATGAATGAATGAATGAATGAATATATTAATGAATGATAGGTGGATGAATGAATGAATGAATGAATGAATGAATGAATGAATGAATGGATGGAAAGGTGGATGCATGAAAGAATGAATGAATGAATGAATGAATGAATGAATGAATGAATGAATGGGTGGCTGAATGAATGAATGACAAAAGACATCACCTTCATCCTTAATTTCATCCACACAGCCAATCCTGCTTCCTTCTGTATTATGCATAACACATACCAGATCTGTTTTACTGATACCATATCAGGCTTGTTATAGTTGTCTTTCTGTCCTTACCATCCATCTTTCTGTTTTATGGGCCTGTACTACAGTGATCTGTCTTGTTCTTACGCACTGAATAATACAATAAGTTATGCTTTGTGATGATGCAATATCATAAGTCCTGCTGCTTATATGCACATTGGAGAATGGATGCCTATGTAGACATTGGAGAATGGATGGCTAGGTAGACATTGGAGAATGGATGCCTATGTAGATATTGGAGAATGGACGGTTATGTAGACATTGGGGAATGGATGCCTATGTAGACATTGGAGAATGGAAGGCTATGTAGACAATATGCTTGTGTTGTGGTATGTATGATGCTATGTAGTGAATACTGGAGAGTAGGGAACCTCCCCTACTTTTGTGTACTTTTATCCAGTTTTAGTAAGCCTGACTACAACATGCTAGAAACATGCTAAAAACATGGAGGATATGAGTAGCATCACTTGTACAACACATAGAAGCATGGATGAATCTGTCAGCTATGTAACTGTGATAAAAATATGGATGATACTTGCATACTTTAAATGCATGATTTTCTGGAAATAATAAAATATTAGAAATGGGTAAATCAGGCAGTTATGCACTTGTGATGTAATATCAGTAAGATTTTCTTTATAACATAGAAAAGTTATTTAAAAAATAGTGACCTTGAAAACTTACACAGATGAATCAGAACAAAAAAAATCAACAGTATTATACCTTTTAATTGATCAACCAAAAAGGTACAAATTACACTGACTGATAAAAACAGAATCAAACCATGTTACTAAAGAATTTGTTGCAAAATACCGTAATCCAAGTTTTCAAATGGCTTGTTAATGGTCAATTATTCATCAATTATGCTACATTTTTAAAGCACTCTTTTGAGTACACATTGTTAAAGATTTTTAAAAATAAACAAATCTTAACATATCACTTACTGTTTTGCTAGAATTTGGTTTGTGCATTGTTCAAGTAGAAAAGGGTTAAATGTCAGTGATGCCATGAGTAGAAAGACAGCTTTGCAACATCACAGAAATATATACAATAGACTGAAAGAGTTATGGACAATTAGAGTAACTGTCTGTATTCATTAACATGTCAGCATACTGACTGGGTTGGCAGGTTGGCACCTGGCACTGAAATGTTTTTAAAGTAAGATTCTTTACAAAAACTTGACACATGAACATAACTTTATAATTGAGCACAATAATAAGATTCAGACACAAGTTTTTGTAGAAACAAACATAATAAGTTTTAACATATCTCTCAACCCCTTAGCACAAGAAATCTGGACAAAGCCTGACATAATGGGGTGGGGGCAGGGTGACAATGGGGGGACCAGTCTCCCTGGAAAAAACTTGGAACGCAGTCTAGGATTGAGACCTACCTTAACTCCTATAGGGACAGTGTATTCGATATTCAGAGAAAATTTAGAATCTGCTGAAGTCGATCATCACATTTAACATTTTCACCTACTTAATATGCAGGAATGCGACTATGGCATTCGATGTTCCAAACTTTTTTTTTTTAATTTTGAGATTTTGACAGTAAACCTATATACATATATATATATATATATATATATATATATATATATATATATATATATATGTGTGTGTGTGTGTGTGTGTGTGTGTGTGTGTGTGTGTGTGTGTGTGTGTGTGTTCAAGTACATATACACATGATAAGTAAAAACTACAAGAAAAACCTAGCCAAGCTAAAGTTTTCACTATGTGATGCCTTAAACCTCCTGCAAAAGAGACCCATGGGATATATGCAAATGACCCCTTAAGCACATCAAGTGTTTCAGTTATAAGACTTCTGAATGTCCATGACTTTTTCCTTTTTTAACCCTTTATGGGCACATTCAGGCCAATAAAGCCAAGTACATACACAAATGTATATATAGTAATCATCACTTCACAGATGATGTGTCCATAATGTATTTCTTAAACAGGTGTACATATTATAACAGCCTTATAAAGGATGAATTTCTTCATCATTCATGGTTTTAACTCATTTTTTCTTTGAATTATTCTTTAACCATGAATCGTTATTTGCTGCTTGCTTGTTGTAACTATTTATTCTGAATAGTTAAGATTTTTTTTTTTTATGGACAAGCCATTCTAATGAAATCTCTTTTTAGGGGAGGGCACTAAACTGTTTCATTCAGTTACGTTTGTGTGTGTGTGTGTGTGTGTGTGTGTGTGTGTGTGTGTGTGTGTGTGTGTGTGTGTGTGTGTGTCTGTGTGTGTTTGTGTGTTTTGGTCAGTTTTTATTCTAGTTTTCAATGTATATTTTTCTACACTATGAACTCGCTGAATGACACAGTCTAACATTGTTTAGCATTGCTCTTCAGAGCACTTAGGTTTCTACTTAATTTGTTGGCTGGCACCTTACTTTATGACATCTGCATGTCTTCCATTTTCGCAATTTTTTTTCCATGTGTACCATTTTATTACACATATTTGAATTTTCTTTCCATCCAAAAATATGCTTTAACATTTTTTATGTGAATATTTAATCCTGTGAATTACATTTAGGTGTGTGAAGCATGTGTGGCTGAGTAAGTGCCTTTATGTGAAAAACTAATATGATCTTTGGCATTAACATCACTGTCATGTTTTTTCTGAGTGCTGGGAAACAGCATAGCTCCTTTGAGACCTTGAATTTCATAAAATATGTTTCAGGGTATGGATGAATGAATGAATGAATAAATGGATGGATAGGTGGATGAATGAATGAATTCATGAATTAATTCATTAATTAATTAATGAGTGAATGAATGAATGAATGAATGAATGAATGAATTGATGGATAGGTGGATGAATGAATGAATGAATGAATGAATGAATGAATGAATGAATGAATGAATGAATTGATAGGTGGATGAATGAATGAATGAATGAATGAATGAATGAATGAATGAATGAATGAATGGATGGAAAGGTGGATGAATGAATGAATGAATCAATGAATGAATGGGTGGCTGAATGAATGGGTGGCTGAATGAATGACAAAAGACATCACCTTCATCCTTAATTTCATCCACACAGCCACTGCTGCTTCCTTCTGTATTATGCATAACACATACCAGATCTGTTTTACTGATACCGTATCAGGCTTGTTATAGTTGTCTTTCTGTCCTTACCATCCATCTATCTATCTGTTTTATGGGCCTGTACTACAGTGATCTGTCTTGTTCTTACGCACTGAATAATACAATAAGTTATGCTTTGTGATGATGCAATATCAGAAGTCCTGCTGCTTATATGCACATTGGAAAATGGATGCCTATGTAGACATTGGAGAATGGAAGGCTATGTAGACAATATGCTTGTGCTATGGTATGTATGATGCTGTGTAGTGAATACTGGAGAGTAAGGAACCTCCCCTACTTTTGTGTACTTTTAACCATTGTTAGTGAGTCTGCCTACAACATGCTAGAAACATGCTAAAACTTGGAAGATATAAGCAGCATCGCTTGTACAACAGATCTGTCAGCTATGTAACTGTGATAAAAATATGCATGCTACTTGCATACTTTGAATTTATAATTTTCTGGAAAGTATAAAATATTAGAAATGGGGAAATCTGGCAGTTATGCATTTGTGAAGTAATATCAATAAGATTTTCTTCGCAACATAGAAAAGTTATTTAAAAAAACAGTGACCTTGAGGACTTACATCGATGAATCAGAACAAAAAAATTCAACAGTATTATACCTTTTCATTGCTCAACCAAAAACTTATAAATTACACTGACTGATAAAAACATAATCAAACCATGTTACTAACGTTTTTTTGCAAAATACTGTAATCCAAGTTTTCAAATGGCTTGTTAATGTCCAATTATTCATCAATTATGCTACATTTTTAAAACACTCTTTTGAATATAAATTGTTAAAGATTTTTAAAAATAAACACATTTTAACATATCACCTATTGCTTTGCTAGAATTTGGTTTGTGTATTGTTCAGGTGGGAAAGGTTCAGCTTTGCAACATCACAGAAATATATACAATAGACAAAAAGAGTTATGGACAATTAAGGTAACTATCTGCATTCATTAATATGTCAGCATACTGATTGAGTTAGCAAGCTGGCACCTGGCACTAAAATGCATTTAAAAGTAGGATTCTTAACAAAAGCTTAATCCATGAACATAACTTTATAACTGAGCACAATAATAGGATTCAGAAACAAGTTTTTGAAGAAACAAACATCATACGTTTAAACATACCTCTCAACCTTTTAGCACAAGAAATCTGGACAAAGCCTGACATAATTGGGGGGGGGGGAGGGGCAAAGGACCAAAAATAGGGATAGATTTTAAATGTTGCTATTATAAACTTATAAAGTTGACAGAATAACCGTATTTGTTTTAGCATGATTTTTCTGAAGAATAAGAATCTGAAACTCAAATGTATGATGTCATTATTTAGTGACTTCATTCCTCAGATCATACCAGTAATTTGCCAGAAGACTGAAGATTTTATGAGAAGCAGGCCAAACTTATGAGGCAAAAAGCTGGACATTCTGAGAAAATCCAGACAGTTGAGAGGTATGAGTTTAAATAAAAAAATCAATATAACTTTCCATACATAATAAATATAGAATAAGCAATAAAATTCATATACCCTGAAAATAATATCAGCTAAACAACTGGCATGCCAGAATAACAAATGTATCAACAATGATATTCAGAATATGCTTAAGTGGCAGTATCTAAAAAGGCATGCGAAATAACTTTAGGAACTTTCTTCACTGAAAAGGTACATGTTGTACTCATTATGGAATTTCTTTACAGCTTCTGACTTGTTATACCTATTTTCAAAAAAATATATATGTTTAGATTACTTAGTTGTCCTCCCAGACTACTCCCATATTCAGTGGACACTTGAGGAGGTACATATTAAACAACAGAATACATGCCAGGTGCAATGCAGTGAAATAAAACATATGTACATTATGGCTGATGACATTCTGAAAGTGCATGGTTGAACTTTGAACTTGTTTACAGCAGAAGGAGACAATAAGCCAATCTAGTCCACCATTTTAAGTTGATTTAACATTCTAGCCCACCTGTCCTTATATTCTCTTTTCCTTTTCCCACCTGCTTTATGCCCTCTTCAATGCTTCTGTAGATTCTCTCTCTTCTACGAATTCCAGTAATTCATCCTATGGGTCTACTACCTTCTCTTTGTAAAAGAACTTTCAAAAAATGCAAGAAATATTTAGTCTCTACAATATGCATTTTTATTTATTTATTGCATTTGTTTACTGTGAAGGTCCACTGGGCCTAGGTGAGCCTATTTTCAGTTGAGGCCCGGGGAGAAAAGCTCCACATACAATTAGCAAGTAGATACAAGTACTAATACATACAGAGTTAGCAGATATTATACAGTAACAAGCTGGACATGCCTTAACAAGTCAGGTGCAAAATACAAATACATGCCAGAGCTAATGGGGTATTATGCAGTAACAAGATAGGACATAGTGTGAGCAAAAAGGTTTAGATTCTTTATATACATACTACCCAATTACTGCAAAGCAGCAAAGGTTCAGATTAATTAATTATATGCATACTACCCAATTACTGCAAAGCAGCAAAGGTTCAGATTAATTATTTATATACATACTACCCAATTACTGCAAAGCAGCAAAGGTTCAGATTAATTAATTATATACATACTACCCAATTACTGCAAAGCAGCAAAGGTTCAGATTAATTATTACTGCAAAGCAGCAAAGGTTCAGATTAATTAATTATATACATACTACCCAATTACTGCAAAGCAGCAAAGGTTCAGATTAATTATTTATAGACATACTACCCAATTACTGCAAAGCAGCAAAGGTTCAGATTAATTAATTATATACATGCTACCCAATTACTGCAAAGCAGCAAAGGTTCAGCTTAATTAATTATATACATACCACCCAATTACATTATACAAGTAATTAGCATTGTTAGAGGACTTCATGCAAGAGAAAGTCAGCACAGAGATTATAGATTGCTTAGGGTAAAAACACATGTGATGACAGTTTTTAGATATTAACTGTTAGAGACTTGAGGTGCAAGAAGAGAAAGTTGTCAAGACAAAGTGATGGCTCTGGTGGTTAGTAAAGGAGATGACAGGTACACAGAAGACAGGGAAAGATAGCTTGGAGTGATGAAACTGGTATGGCAAGTGGGGTTTGGTTGTAGCGAGAGTTAGGTGACACACCATCAAGCCATAGAGAATTGGGATAAAGAAGGTGGAGCAGTGTTTAGTGAGTGTTATCTTGGCATGAGCATAGCCAGTCTGAGGAGAGATGTTGCCTAAGGGACTACTTAAAAAGAGCAGGATTACAGCTGGAAGTAAATGAAATTGAGAGAGTGCTCCAAAGTTTAGATACAGTAAAAGAAAAACGCATCTGACCAGCTGAGAGACTGGGTTTTTCAACTTTGAACAGTACTTTATTTTCAGATCTAAGAGGTCTGTTTGGGTGATACAAAGGCAGTAAGGAAAAAAGAGAAGGGCAGCTTAGTTGTTTATATATAATTTTATGTGCAGTAGTTAACTGTAGGTAGATGAGATAATGTGGTAGTTAAAGCCAATTAAGTTGCCGTAAAGATGAACGGTGGTGTGCTGAGGATTTCACATGTGTTGCAAATTTGGCAACCTTATTGTAACATGAGTCAAGTTTGGTATTCAGAGAGGACTGGATATTGGTGACTATAGGGGCTTCATATAATAGGGATGGTAGAAGAAAGGATGAGGCTAGAGATTTTTTTGTAGTAGGGTTGAGGAAATGGTTATATTTATACAAGGTACCCAGTTTTTGGTGTGTTATTCTAATATTGCTGTGGATATGGAGGTCGAATGTTAGGTTTTCATCAATGATGACACCTAAGAGTTTGGTGTTAGAGACAACTTCTATGGTGGTATTGTTCTGGGATTGGACAGAGAATTCATTCTTGTTAAGTGGGGATATTTTTTGGGGGGTTAATAATAGAAGTTTATTCTTGTTGGGGTTTAGAGTAAGATGTTTTTTTGACACCTAAGTTTCAGTAGATCTAAAGGCTTGTTGGGTTAGCAGTTGTAACTCAGAAGTGGATCTGGCAGTACAGATGATTGTAGAACCATCTGCATATTGAATCACGGTGCCTTGAGTGAGAATGTTATGGAAGTTATTAATGAATATACTAAATAGAAGGGGGCCCAATATGGATCCTCGGGGTACTCCTGTGGTTATGTTGAGGAAAGGTGAGCAGGATTGTTGCCATTTTAGTGGATTGTTGTCTATCAGTAAGATAGTCTGAGAACCAGTTCAGGGTTGGGGGTGAGGTACTTAAATTAGAGTGCTTGGTAACTAGAAGGGGATGGGATATAGTATCAAAGGCTTTTGAGAGGTCGAGGAAGAGTGAAGAGACACTGAAGCCGGCATCACAAGCCTTATTTACTGTGTCCATAAAAAGAGATGAGAACTGTATTAGTATTGTGGCCTGGCCTAAATCAGTGGCTTCATGTTATTGGAATGATACAGCAGTTTCTAAAAATATCTTCATACACACGATGCTTCAGTATGTAAAGTATGTCAGTTCTATATTTGGCAAGAAAAGTATAAAACAGAATGTAACTTGAGTACAAGTAATATAACAAGGAAGACAAAATATATAACTTCATAAAGCAGACAAAGTTCTATCACCTACCTTCCCAATGAGGCTGACACTTTAATAAATAGCTACATATTGCAGCTTTAAGTCACTCACAAAGCAGATTATTCTTCTCAAGGCAACATGTCAACATATTCTTCAACATGGTGTGCTGTCCCATACAGTGAATTTGTACAGTGCGTCTCATACATGAGTGATGACTGAGGATAACAAAGATTTATAAAATCAGGCCATGGTAATATAATATTACTGTGATACCAGACTGGCTGAGAATGGCATCCAAGTCATAATACACACTGAGCACATGGGTACCAGGCAATTGTTATTCAGAAATATGCTCCTTCCCCAGTCTTTTTCTGCATAAACATGCCGTTCAGTTGTCCAGATTAAAATATTTATCATTCAAATAAGTAAGAAATCCCATTTAGTAATCATTGCAGAGAAAAACAATGTCTGAGTCTTTCAAACCACTCATCAACTGTTATGCTTTGCAAATGTCTCTAGTACATGCAAAACCAAATTGTGGGCTTATCAATGCAGATTGCTCCTAGTTCCATATGTTATTCTTTATTTAATATTGCATTATTTTTCTGGAGCAAGGACCACTGCAGAATTATAATTCTTCCAGCCATTGACAAGACCTGTCATCAAAAAAATAGCCATTGGTGACCTGAAGAATAGTGGAGGTTGTACCCTCTCAGCTCTTAGGACTATCACTTTTAGCCCAATACCAATAAACCAATGTGTCTAGTTGTCAGAGTGCTATGCTATAACATAGTATTCTGGAAGCTAGAGATATTTAGAGAATGATGGTAGGGACCGTATCCATTTTTATTTTAGACTACCATTAATGTTCTACGTGTATGAAGTGACAACGAACCAGCTTTTACAAGCTACAAGATATGAGGATGCCACTTCATAAAGAAAGTAGTACAGCAGGGTTCATATTACGTTATCGAAACTTTAAAAGTCTGAACACTATATGGTCAAACCCATATGTTGGAACTTTTAAAATTTCGAAAACAACAGAAAAAAAAATTAAAAACAGAAAAAAACCTACCTAACGGTTGTAAACACCCCCCACACCCCCCGCTCTTTAAATATACCAACTCCGAGTCTGCACTACAGTGCAGTAAAGGGAAATCTTCCCTTTCCGCACTGAACAGAGATCTCTGTTAACACGTTCAAACTTTTAAAAGTTTGAACATATGGGTTCGACCATATAACGTTCAAACTTTTAAAAGTTTGACAGCATAATAGGGAACCAGTACAGCATACAGTACTGTAGAATTTGCAAGTAATCTTCAGCAGTATTATTGAAATATACATAGTTTCATATAGGAGGTGCCAAGACTGAAAAGTAGCCATCAGTGGAACAAACCAAGATGCTGCCAACAGAACTGAGATGCTAGTGGTTAAAAGTACTATCCCAGGTCACTGAAACATTTGCAAGATCTCACAAATTTTAGATGTGAATATAATATTGCATCATATGATATGCAGTCTCCACTGCTGCATGAAGGAGTTGCATATATTGGGTCTATGAAAGAGATACCTTCTTTTATTGTTGCACTTGTCATAAGATGATATGGCCCTGCCATCAGTATGTGACAGATGGATTGGCACTGATATTGGTTTGACTTCTACTGTTGTCAGCAAGTGTATGACCTGTGTATATGAGGGATAGGGGCTATGGTTCAGGGGGTATCCTGCTCCACTGTCCCAAGTATTTCTTCTGCTTACAAGAGGGATGGGCTCTTGAGTCAAATCACTTGAACCAAAAAGGTTAAAGTAGAGAAAAAAATGACACACAAGTTTAATTCAGATACAAGTTCGACAAATGGAACCTGGCCCCAAGAAAATAAAGGGAAGAATCAGCGCTGTGCTGTGTATGAGCTTCCAATATCCACATCTAGAGTAATACTACACACTTGTTACAGAGCTAAGTCTCTGGCCTAGCTCTTCTTCTTACCACTTTCTCTGTGAATCAAAGTCTTTTCCAGTGCCCCTCACCATGGCAACTGCTTTACAAACATACACACACACACACACACACACACACACACACACACACACACACACACACACACACACACACACACACAATCTCAAGAGAAAACTGGTAGAATTCCCTAATTATCCAGAGCCTTCACACCAGTTACCTGCTACATTTGATTTAACTAAATATGAATTACAAAAATTATACTCTCACTATCATAGCAAGACGTTGTCCCATTTGATTCTCAGCTAGAGTGTCTTCTGTGTGGAGGGATACGTGAATGGGGCATGCCTTCATTGAAGGTTGTGCATCAGGGCTGGTAACCCGGTACGTAAAAATCCACTACCAATCGTTAGCAGACCGGAGTTCCGCTGTGACGACCCCTAACTGGGAAAAAGCCGAAAGACACAAATACTCTCACTAGTAGTATATCAGAGCAATATGGCTTCTAGAGGCAGGTGCTCTAACTTTGCCAACTTACAGTGCTCAATACTGCCTTCTCACATAGCAAATAATAACAGATAAAATAAATACCAGCCACAACATATTTTAGAAGTGAATAAATAACTCTTTACTTGAAAAATAAAGAAAGCAGTGCTAAAAAAGATTTAACATGAAGAGATGAAACTGCACAGTCAATGCAGTCAATGAAAGTGGCAAGACAGATAGCGTCCTCACGCCTCAGCTTTGGTGGAGAAGGTTGTGGTTTCTATTCCTTCACCAGCTAAATTGACTGCTGACATTGCAGTGCAGCATAAGGGGGGTTCTGCACTCCTGAGTGAGTCATCCTTTGGATGAGATGTTAAACTGAGGCCACATCTGCTTGAGCTGGTGCTAGCTCAGGTACTAGATATATACAAAATCCCATTGCTCCTATCAAAAATAATAGGGGAACTTCCCAAATGTATCCATGTTGTATAAGTACCACTTCAAATCCCACCTGAAAAGAGGCCACTAACTAAGTGGAACTAACAAAAATTAAATATGAAAACAGCAGCCAGTTTATGTGTACAGAAAAAAATCTCATTAACAAGTAAATAAATGCCCTAGCTGTCTATTACTGTAGAAAAGCTGGCACTCTTTTAAGATAGCACACAGTCAGTGCAACAATGTAAATATTGTTTTACAAACTCTTTTCCATATGCATATAGCACCTTCTTAAATGAGAGGTGAATGCTAACTATCATGCACATATCTGATTTTGAAAAAGTTATAATCAGGGATCACAGCTGTTTTGAAATTAATTCACTTATGTACCCATCATTCTGTACTGTAAAGTGTTTTATACAGCATTGATTTTATTTTATTTTATTTTGTTGTTTGTTTTGTAAACACCTGTTTGGCCTAAAAAGGGCCTAGTAAGATAAGTGCCCTAAATGGAAAACAAATTTCGGTAAATCAATAAACAGGCTATTTGTCTTTGATCACAAATGAATGATGTAAATGTTACTGACATCCTGGCAAAATACTGTTTCCCTGTAAAATGCACCAATACAGATATGTCAGAAATTACTAGTATGTATTTGTTTTGAGCTTATAATTATCTGGTTCCCCTCTCTTTTCAAATAAATTATGGTATTTATGTTTCTCATTTCATACATTTCTATATATATCGGTACCTTTAAAAACAAAAAATGGCACTGCATGGATACAACTAACTCAGCTTTAATGCAATGTGAAGTGCTTTTCATTTGATTAAAATAATAAACTTCTTCAGACAACACTTTACAACACAAATAAACTAATTAAATACTTTCTAAATTCAAACAACCTACCCCATAACAAAAAGGAAATGACATCATACCACATTCATAAAATTGCTCTTCACCTTAAAGATGCAGTGTACAAAAATAGTAAATGAATGGATAAATACATCCCTAAGAACAACATTCATAAGAAAAACAGGTTAGCAGCAGTGTTAACCATAAATATACAATTGTGTACATATATATTAATAAAACACATATAAAAAAGCATATCATAATTAAAACTTATTATAATTATTTAAACTACCCTATCTAAGCAGTATCCTAACTAAGCACTATCTATCTAGTCCTTATATTCTAAGTATACTGTTGATTGCACAATAATCTTTCAGTCCTGGCCAGATATAAGAATGTAATAATAATTGCCACATCAGTTCCACTTGTTCAAGTTGAAGTGCCCACGGACCACCCTTAACTTGCTCCTTCACTTGCTGAATACCACAAAATTCAAAACTATGGTCATTGTGTATATGCTTCACAAGTGCATTGCTCAAATTCAATTTTCTTACAGCATATAAGTGCTCATACACCCTTTCTCTTAGGCTTCTAGTTGCTTTGTCTATATAATAAGCTGGACAATATCTACACATTGCCACATATACCACACCTTTTGAATTGCAATTGAGTTTGTGATGAATTTCATACCTCCTACCATTGATTTCAAAATGTTGACCCTGATGCATAATCTTGCAAAAATTGCAAATTCCACACCTTTTCATACCATTATATTTGTTAATACTTGGAATGCTACATGCTTCAATTAGACTCTTCAAATTCTTCCCTCTTCTAGCAATCATCTTAATCCCTTCCTTAAATGTATTTCTAATTTGTACATCATCATCTATGACCATCCAATGTTTTAATATTATGGTCTTAATTTCATAAAAATGCACACTAAATGCTGTGATAAACATAGCTGAGCAATCATATTCATCAACTTCATGCTGAGCCATAACCTGTTCACTGCACTGACTTTTCAGGAACCCCAGGGGACACAGTGAAGGTGTCATGGGTCATTGCCTTAAGAATAATCTACCAATATTTCTCAATGCAATGCTGCATGCAACATGTGAGGGAGCATATCTGGTTTCCATATACCCCTGAGAAGAGAGCTCCCACCACTCAACATCTCTGTGCCATAGCACATTCTTTTGAGGTTCTGGAGAACCATAAACTACACCCACATTGAAATAAAAGCTCCATCTGATGAACTGAAAAGGAGGTTCATGAACAGAAAAGTCTATCACTACACCAACTGCCATGTAGCCTTTAAGGCACAGAGCAACATCTATAACATGTGTGCAGGTAAACCCAACAGTTTCCACAGCCCTCATATATGGTACATGTGACCTATACCTAAGGTTTTCAATGGAGGGACTTTCCACAGGGATATCTAGTGGGGGATGTAAAATATGCACTAGAGCCATGGTTCATGGCTCCCATTAGAACCCCACACAACCCTAGGGAATAATTTTGCAGCAATTTACATGTACAGACTAGAAATATTACAGAGCATGTATTTGGCCTGCTCCAGTAATGTTACCAATGTCTAGATACATTACCTACAATAAATTGAAGCTAATCCACCATGGCAGAGTACCTTTATTTAAAACAAACAAAAGGTTAAAAAACATATTGGCAACAATAAAAGTTTTCTCCAAAATAAGTGAGATAAGCTCTTTTGGCTAAAAGCCTTCATTAGATTTTAGATACATATTAAGCAATATCTAATTTAAATAAGAGCTCCACCAATCAAAATTTCCTTCTTAGACAATGCCCTCATAACACTGGTCTTAAAGGAAACATTCTATTAAGTCCATGTGCCCTGTCTGCTTGCAGATCTGTGATCCATCTTATTTTAGCTATTTCTATTAAATTATGCAGATCATCTAATCTTAAGCTTTCAGTTAGAATTTCCAGTGCCTAAAAATAAAACCTGTAACAAGTACAATTCAACATTTGCTGCGATAAAACATTCTTCTTATTTTTCAGCCTTATGTCACTTTAGATGTTTTAAAATTCATTCTTTAAAGTGGCATATGTGTGCAACTTATGTGTCAAGCCAAAGCAGCCCCATGTAGACCATATCCAAATGGTGTAAGACAATGTGACCATCATGTGCATAGGTAGTTTATCAAGCAGGGTCTATATTATAATGTCGACCGCTTACTTCATTGAATATCTAAATGTTGACCCATCATAATTGAACTGCATAAACACTGAATGCTCCAAACTGTGAAATTTAAAAAGTCGAACTCTCATACTTGTCCCACCCCACCGGCTGCTACATACTACCCACACAAACAAACTAAATACACCACATACATACACTAACCAAAACCCTACTTCTAACCCTACACTAAACCTTACATATACCACCATGTATGCACTTAACTTAACTCGCACCCTAACCCTAAGGTCCATAACTATCGCACACTTTCCACACACATACACTTAACTAAAGCCTACACTAAATCTAGCATACATTGCCATCTATGCACTTACCTTAATCAGCACCCTAACCCTAAGGTCCATAACTATCACACACTTACCTTACGGAGCTGTACCGCAGATGGCCAACCATGACAATTTGACTTTACTGCTTTCGCTCTTCTGGATGATCAATGTTTTTGCAGTTCGATGAAGACAGGTCAATGTTTAGGTGTTCGGGAAGTAAGTGGTCGACTTTCTAACCCGATCAAGCATACTTATAGAATCTCACAACTACAAAAGGAAAACTAAGTAGTTAACTCACAAGTGAGGAACTGCAAATCAAACATTGAAAAGAAAAAAGTTATTTCCTCCAAAATCATGCTTGGTCTGTTCACTACTATGCATCAACCATTAGAAGCCGAAGTTAGAAACCCCAGTAGGGATCAGGGCAATCCCAACTTCATGTGCACAAGGGGCTGAGCAAGCAATAATACATAAGTAATAGTACTGTAACACCACCACTACTCCTACCACTACTACTACTGCTACTGCTACTACTGTTATTACTACTAATACTACTACTACTACTGCTATTACTACTACTATTGCTGCTGCTAATATTACTACTACTACTATTACTGCTACTACTATTACTATTACTATTACTACTAATAATAGTATTACTAGTACTATTACTGCTACTAATATTACTACCACTACTATTACTGTTACTACTACTCACTGAGACAGATGCCTGGTGTCAGAGCAATGGCCTCAAGCTGAATGCCAA
>NC_056725.1:1599794094-1599841594 GCF_019279795.1 Protopterus annectens | reverse complement strand
ACTTTAGCTCAATGCCAGAAAATGTGCTGATATCCCCTTTGTGAACAA
The DNA here is from genome assembly GCF_019279795.1 of Protopterus annectens. Classification (NCBI taxonomy): domain Eukaryota; kingdom Metazoa; phylum Chordata; order Ceratodontiformes; family Protopteridae; genus Protopterus; species Protopterus annectens. The sequence goes on along the minus strand of NC_056725.1, from coordinate 1,599,841,546 downwards.
TATGGTTCCCATGATTCACCATGTCCACTGAACACTGAAGTCATTATAAGAGAACTGGGAACACAGGTAGACAGCAAGCTCTCTGTTGACCACTACAGTACCACTGTGTTCATAAAGTCCTTCTTTGTGGCACATCTCATTACTAAGGGTGTTGCATCCAGGAAGTAAGAGGTCATAGTCTCCCTCTTCTCTCCCCTCATTAGGCCAATCAATGAGTACAATGGCCCATTTGGCATGTATCTCACTGGACACCTGCAACAACTGGAGAGGTTGAAAAAGTACCTCACAAAAAGGATCATAGGCCTTAAACACTTGTCCTATATGGACAGACTCCAATAACTCCAACTGTTTTCTGTCTCATATTGTCTACTTAGAGGCGATCTCTGCTTGACTTACAAAGCCATGTCTGACCCAGTTCTGTCAGGAATGCTACATCTAAAGAACCCAAATCTGTCTGCACCACATGCCCAGAGACCTCAACCCCATTTCCACAATGAACAGAACATGCTGGAGGGACAGGGTCATAACTCAGAGACTGCCCACCATATGGAATAGATTTCACATACATGTCAAGCAGAGCATCTCACTGGCCCTCTTCAAGAGAAATCTGGATGAGTGGATGGGGAATAGAAATCCCACCCCAGGGAACACTCCAGTGACTATACTCATTAGACACACTGGGAACTATCGTCATGTGGTACGATGCCAGGATAATCCTATGGGCTATGCTTGTAAATGCTCCATGGCCATTCGCCTAGTACACGCCTATGAACCTATGGATCTCATTACTGTCAAATGTGTGTGTGTGTGCATTAGTGTGTAGAAAAGTGTTTGTGAGTGTGTAACCATGTGGGTGAAAGTAGATTGAGGCCCCTCTCACCCAGTACATCTACCAGTCCCATACTTTTCAAAGGCTGGTGATGTTATTCACTATATAGGTACCTTGGGACACTCTTCATCCTGTAAGCTCCATGGTGCATGCAGTAAATGCATAACACCATAGTACCAATGACTACATAGGTAGGAGTTCTAATCTGAGTCCTGGCAAATATATGAGTGTGTTTGTAAGTGTGTATATTTGTAGGATAGAGTATTTTGAGGCCTTGCTCTCCCAGTAAACTGCCCATTGCCATACTTACAAGGGCTGGTGATGTTGTTCAACTTAGAAGAACTGTGGGAAACTCTTCACATTATAAGCTCCGTGGCACATGCGATAAAGGCCTAGCACTGTAGTAGCAATAATTACATAAGTAGGGGTTCTAATCTCAGTCTTGGAAAATGTGTGTGTGTGTTTCAGTGAGAACTGTATCCATTGGGGGGCCATGTTACCCCCAATGATGGCCAGTAAATTGCATAATCCACCATTCATCATTCACCTTTGTGTAGAGGGATGGCAGTGGCCATCTTCCTTGCAGATGGGATGTCAGTGGTGCTCAGGCTTTGCTTGTATACAGTGTGTAATGGAGCTGAAAGCATATGCCTGAGTTCATGTAAAATGCAGACAGGGATGTCATTAGGTCCCATGGAGACTTACTTTTGTTGACTTTAATTAGGCATTATGCACCTGCTCCCTGATGATGAGGGGAGGGGTGTGGGTGCTGTGCATATCCACCTATACTAATGGTGGGACTGGGGGGGTGATGTTTTCACTTAACCTATCTGCAGCGGGTTGGCTATAGCTTTGGTGTGTGTGTATGTTGTGTGATTGACCACCATTACAGGGTGAGTTGGGTTGTTGCCTCTGAGATCGAAGACATATATAAAGACGTCCTTGTGATTGGCCTTGGTGGATATGTTCAATTTGTACTCAGTTAGCCTTACATTAATTCACCTGTGACCTTATATTCTGTGCCAGACAAAGGTTGACTTGCTTCCAAGTTGGTGCCTGCTCCTACTTGGCCCTGTACAGAAAATATAGCAATCAATGATGTGGTTTGTGTATTGCTGCTGTCCAGCAATGGGGATTACTTTATCTTGGTAGAGGCAGGTTTTACGAGTAAGGTATTACTGAGTCCAGACAGCTATGTAGATGCTCATATAGCTATTTGTAGTAGGCATGGACAAAAGGTCATAACAGAGTTGGACACCTCTCCATTTTCAACTTGATAATCATGCTTATTCTAGTACCCCTGTCTTTGTCAGGGCAATGAAACAACCAGTAGCTGTAGAAATTTATGTCTGTTGGATGAACAGAAACTAAGATTACACATGTGTACATGTACAGCTTATTTACAGCAACTGTAAATGACCAAACACTCCAAAATCCGCTGTGTAGTAGCAATAAAGGCTGTCCTCCGCTTTTGTTAATACAAAATAGAGCGACACTGAACAAATGGTGAAACCACTTTAATGCTCAAAAGAATACACGTGAAATTATCACTAACAGATTTAGCGCGCTTTCATCTCAACTCACTGAGACTTCATCAGAATCAACTGTTGTTCTTAGAACATCCATTTAAATAACCTTTCACTCCATTCTATTGGCTCTCATTCACACTTAATAAAATAATAAATAAATAGGCACTCAAAAAACAAAATTACAATGTGGTATAGTCCATAATTCATCTATACAATTGATGTATAGCTATATATATATATATATATATATATATATATATATATATATATATATATATATATATATATATATATAAACACATATGGAGACTAAAAGCACATAACAATGGTGACTAAAATTCTTCTAATATCCTGTACAATTATATGTACCACTAAGTAAATATGAATTGATTCTGTGAACTACCACCCGTCACTGAAATAAATGTTATATGTGTGTATATTTATATTGTAAAACCACATAGTATAAAATAGCTGACTATCTGTCAAAAGTGCATAGTGCAAAAATACATGTTAAAATTGAAATCACATCTGTAAATTTAATATAATCACACACTCTGTAAAAACAATTTCAATACCTATAATCCTATTCCTTGTATAGTAATGTATAATATATATAAATATATATATATATATATATATATATATATATATATATATATATATATATATCTAAGATGACTAACATATCTATATATAGGTTGACTAACATATCAGTGGTTGTAAAAAACAAGACCCAGGGTGCAATATAATACTAAAAGGCTGAAACACATAGGCAAGGAGGAGATGTACCTAGTGTAAAGGCATATAAACATAGACACAATGGTCACCCCTTCTTATTATTGACTTATAAACCTCTCTTGGAATTTAATGACAGTAACTTCCGGGCTGGCTTAATGGAGATATGGTCATTCATTCCTGGATGGGTACAAGTATCTGGTCTTATCTGCTATATCATTTCACGAAATTCCAAGAGTGTCTCCCAATCACGACCCCTGTCATTATGTTTAACCTCTTCCAATACCCAACCAAAATGTAATGTTCGTATTCGTACATTTTAGTGTATGCCTATAAACTGCATTATTTTCATTCTTTTTATTAATATCCCTTACATGCTCATATATACGAATTCTTAAATTTCTTTCAGTTTTCCTCATGTAGTAGGCCCAACATGTCCTGCAGTATACAAAATATACTACTCCATTTGTTTAGCAACTGGTATATGTGTGACTCCTCAATTTAAACCCAATATTAGGAATAGTAAGTTCCTTTTCACCCACTATAAATGGGCATTGTGCACATCTTCCACATTTATGTGCACCTATCTTTGCATACGCCCCTTTATTGTTTTCACCCTTCTTTCTCTCCAAAATATTTTTTAAATTCATGTTTCTCCTGAAACTATATTTTAGAGGTTGCTGAAATATTTCTACTCTTGTTAGCATTCTACTGAACATATTCCAAATCCCGTTAATACACCTCTTCATCCATCCTATATCTGAGTAGTATGGTAAAATCAAATGTGGTAAATCTAGCCCTAGCCTACAACTATCATTCCCCTTATTATTAGTTCCAATAATATCTCCATCCTTACTTATGTTCTTAGGTGTGATATCCATATTATTTGTAATATTGATTGTGCCTCCATTAGTCAATAGTGGTATATAATCTGTATCTCTTTTTTTTACTATTTCTTTTTTAATGTTCTCAATCAATTTGTCAGGATAACCTCTTTCCCTAAACATATCATGCACAAAATCAACTTTTCTTGTAAAGTCAGTTGGATCCAATGTCATTCTTGACACCCTAATCATCTGACCCTTTACAACATTTCTTTTAAGATAGTAAGGGTGATCACTCTGATAATGTAAGTAAGAGTTAGAATAACATTCCTTTTGATAAATGTTAGATCTATAAATTCTCCTTTTATAGTCTTTGTTTACCCTGACATCCAAATAGTGTATTTCATCCTTGTCAATTTCAAAAGTAAACTGGAAAAAATTGGTACTGTTATTCAAGTCTTTCATGAATTCCTTTATAAGTTCATAAGTCCCTTCCCACACTATAAAAATATCATCCAAAAACTGTTAATATCTCACAATGTACCGGATGTACTCGAATATATGTAATTTCTCCCAATATAAAATAATTATACTGGCATATATTGGGGCACATGCTGAACCCAATGCCACCCCATCTAGTTGGTGGTATATATCCCCCTGGAAGTAAATAAAATTGTATTTCAAAATCAATTCCATGCTTTCCAGCACTAATTTAAATTCATCTGGGTTCAGTATATGAAATTCAATAAGCATCTTTTCAAACCATTCAAGCCCCTCCTTGTGAGGAATCACCGAAAATAAATCTTTTACATCAATGGTCAGAAACAAAAAACTCTCTTTAAAAGGAATGGTATTAAATTTTCTCAAAAAATCCCAGGAATCAACTAATATGTGTGGATATTTCAAGTGAAACTTTTTTAATTTTGTGTCAACATAGATGGCTAAAGGTTGAGTCTTAGATCCCTGTGATGTAACTATGGGCCTCAAAGGTGGGTCATCTATTTGTTTGTGTATTTTCGGGATTCCAAAAATCGCAGGTATAACCAGTTTAGATACCTTAAGAAAATTTAATAGATCCTCATCAATTAACCCATGCATTAAATTGTCTTCTAATATTAAATCTATTCTTTCAATATTATATATTATTATTTTATATATATATATATATATATATATATATATATATATATATATAGAGAGAGAGAGAGAGAGAGCTATACATCAATTGTATAGATGAATTATGGACTATACCACATTGTAATTTTGTTTTTTGAGTGCCTATTTATTTATTATTTTATTAAGCGTGAATGAGAGCCAATAGAATGGAGTGGAAGGTTATTTAAAGGATGTTCTAAGAACAACAGTTGATTCTGATGAAGCCTCAGTGAGTTGAGATGAAAGCGCGCTAAATCTGTTTGTGATAATTTCACATGTATTCTTTTGAGCATTAAAGTGGTTTCACCATTTGTTCAGTGTTGCTCTATTTTGTATTAACAAAAGTGGAGGACAGCCTTTATTGCTACTACAGAGCGGATTTTGGAATGTACAGTTTATTTGCCTAACATTTTGCATCTCATGTCTGTTGTTATGAGGCTTCCAGGTACACCTACTCATACATACATGTGCACAGGTAATACCTGATATACATATCTGTTCTATGTCAGTATGGCACACTGTATTCACACTCCTGCTCAGTCATACCTCTCAACAGGTTTGGAAGGGTTTGTAAGGCCAGTAGTAACAGATTTTGCATTAGCATGCATTTTTCTATCGGGTATGAAGTCTGAGACACTACAATCCATCATTATTTTCTGACTTTAGACTTTCGTGGTTTGCCAATGATTTGCCAGACAACCACTATTTTGGAATATAGACACCCAAATATGATGCAAACCTCTGTAAATTCTGCAAAGGTCTGCAAAGTTGGGAGGTATGGTAGGCACTGTGTAGGTTACTCCAACCTGTGTATTGTCCAGCTTCCCAGCAGTAATGGATATTGACATTTGGACAGTATGTACAACTCCCACCGTAGGTGTAATAGTTGGCATTGCCTTTCTTGGAACATGGTCCTGTCCACCACAGTACTGTATCTAGGCCACTAGGACACAACAGCCATGAGAAGTTGCTGCCCACATCCTGACAGTATTCCCCACACATATGCATAGCTCATTGACCCCTGCATATTGTTGGCATGCAACACGTTATCATGTTGATTGGGATAGCCCTGGCAATGTGTGCTCTGCTGCTATTACCCTACAGACTTACATGCTACTGCATTTCTATGGGAATATGGGTGTGGGGGAGTACACCTATCAACGGTGCACTTTTGCACAGACTGTGCTGATACTGGCTTTACATTTTGGTTCCATTTAGCACAGTAATGTGCCCTGTGTTGGAGAATAGAGGCATATCACTAAAGACCACAGGTTAGATTGTAATATCAAGCAATTGAGTTTCAGACTTCTTACCCTTCAGAGCGTTAATGTAAATGCAAGGCCTGCTGTGATATCACTGTGTAAGTCTGTAGGTTGGTATTCCATCCTTGTTGCAATTTGTGGGCCTTTGCAAGACATTGCTTTATGGTTTTCTATGGCTGACTGCTGTGTGAGTCTGAAGGGTGAGTATGGGATCCCCAGAGTGACATTCATGCATGTGACCTATGACCCCCCCTTAGTTGGCCCTGTACATGTACTGCAGTGGGATTTATCACTGTAACTCATACTGCATAGTGTGGTGAAGCCAGTATTGTGCAGATATTTCCTGGTGTCCTACATAACTGTCAATTTTCTGGTGCTATCCCAGTAGGCCACCCCATTCCCTTGCATGCATGCAGCATTACCATAGATATGCTATCAAAACATACTAATCCATTCATTTATTGTTAAGAAGACTGATTTACCTTGTGCCTTCTGCAGTTGTGAGGACGGTGCTTAAGGACTGCCTGTGTTGGATGCACACAGTATACTGCCTATACATGGTAAGATGCACGTAATGTGAAGTGTGTGTCATGCATTTTACTGTGTGTGTGAGTCAGAAAGAGGTGTCAATCCCTGGCTCCCTACAGTGTCACTGTGTGTGCTATGTGTTGCCTCTTTATCAATGCCTGGGCTTACTGGGCACACCTCCATCTGCCTACAGGAGCAGGCTCAGGGGCCTCCTCTTCTGAGTCCCTCTGTGCTTGTGGGGATCTGGCAGTGGTGGGGGGCTGTATGGCCCTTCCCTGTGCTGTTCCTGCTGCAGCGGTTTCCGCAGGATCATATTGCATAGCATGGCACATACTATGAACGTGTGCATATATGGCTGGAGAGTACTGCAAGGCTCCACCAGATATGTCAAGGCAGTGGAACCGTGACTTGAGTATCCCAAACACATGCTCTATAATGATCCTGGTTTGTGCGTGTGCCTCATTATGGCATTCCTGAGTGGGTGTGTGTGCATTTCTGATGGGTGTCATCATCCACTGCTCCAGTGCATAGCCAGCATCGGCCACCAGATGGCCATACAGGATGTCCCCACTGGCAAATGCCTGGCACAGCTGTGATGAATGCCAGATGTGGAACTTGTGATAGCCTCCAGGGCTGCCAGCACACAGATTCATAATGCCCTAGGCATTGCACATGACCTGGCCATTGATGGAGGGGAAGCCCTTGTGGTTTATGTAGACTTTACCCTGTTCACCGGGTGGTGCTTTGACATGGATGTGCATGCAGTCTATCACACCCAGTACCTCCAGGTATTCTGTTACATGGTGGAAGAGACACATATTGCTGGTACTCTCCTTACAGATATTGGGGAAGTAAATATGCTCACCAGCATGTGGTAGGATGGCATCCAGGAACTGGTGGAGTACCCTGGATTCAGATGCCTGTGAGACTCCCATAATGTCCTAGTAGGTCTTTGAAAAGTACCTGTAGCTAGCATTCTTAAGGCTACACATACCTTGGTATCCACTGGGATGTGTTCCCCTCTGTTAACTTTGGGTCTGAGTTGAGGCTGGCACAACTCGATGATTTGCTGAAGCATGTCTCTGTCCACCCTGTATCATTCCACTATCTCCAGATCATGTAGCCCCTGGTAAGTTACCCTGGGTCTTAGCACTCTTCTCCTCCTCCTCGGTCTGTGGCAGCTGTCAGCATTATCCTCCTCACTGCCCTCAGCCTCTAGTACATATTGATGGATCAAAGCAATAGTAGCCCCTAACATTTTTTGGTTAAAATTCCACCGCATGTGTACACTAATGGTGCAGAGTTTGTGGGAAAACAAGACTGCAAGGTGTTTGCATAGTTTATACTGTTCTGCTGCAGATTCTGCCTGTATGATTGGCTAACTATGATGCATTCCACCTGCCAGCTATGGTATTTGTACTTGATTGCTTTTATTCTGCTATTTCCCTTTTTTTCCCTTCCCATTTTTGGCCTTTTTAAGCCCCGAAGTGTGCCTCGCAAACCTGGTGCCCAAATGTAAACAGACCTGCTATTTCTGTTTGTTTTTTTTTTTTTTTTTTTTTTTTTTTTGGTTTTAGACTTGGTGCGGACTGAGCAAACCCATTTAGCTAAGGTAAACAATGAGAAATGACCCTCCCCTGGACACGAGCATGCTTTTCATTAAATGGAATAAGTTCATACAGCCTCAGACAGCCCCCCCCCCCTTGTTTAGCTGTGCTTAGCTAAGCTCAAATGTGAGCCGTGGAGCTCCAATGTGCTTACACCAAGCATGACACACACCCTTTTCATGTCAGCTGCTTCTCCTGCTTACACTACTGCCTTCTAGCTCCTACACGGTTAGGTGCAGTTTGACACTTGTCTTCTTTTTGCAATTCAGTAAATTTCCCTCATTAGCATACCCCACTGTCTTAGTCCCTAGTTACAGCACTACACCAGAGCCTTTCCCCTTATCAACCACTGTTCACTGCTGTTGTTTTGATTCTTCATGCCATAGACTATAATGGCAAAATGCACATTTCACTTAAAATTGCCTTATCACATTTTTTTTTTTTTTTAGCATGATCCTGTCCGCATGCCGCTGCCCTATGCTTTTCCATGCCAGTGGCCATATATTTGGTCATTGGCATGTCTAAGGATTATAATACATGCTTTAGTTTGAGCTGTCATGCCTCCGTTTTGATTTTTGCAGAAATGTATTTGGCTAGTAGCCAAATACAACTAGCCAAATACATTTCTGCATGCTACACTATTCTGCCACGGATGCCTCCTTGCATACTGGATCATTAATTGACCTCATTTGCATGGTCTTCACCAGCAAATTAAGTCATTAGCATAATCAAGTTGTGTCCATGGCAGAATACTGTTAGCAGGCTAGTGCACATCCCCAGGCTTGTTTACTGGATCACTCAGTGGCCATATTCCATGCAAGAAAAGCAACACTATTCCTGCATGGAAAAAAAAAGGTTATTGAATCCCAGGGAATTTAATTCTATATCTGGTAATTAAAAAAATTACTCCAGTACTGCCCCCTGTCCTATTAATGGATAGAAGCAGCACCTAGATGCTTTATCCTATGCATAATTTCCCTCAAACCATCTATGGTATGACCCCAGTTATTATCAATAAGGATAATACATAATTATTGACCATGGGATCTGTAAGGCTAGTCTATAACCAAATGGAATAGGTTATTTTTAGCACAAAAAGGAAATTTGGTTAGGCTTAAAATAGCCCACATGGGTAGCTAGCCTAGTACATACCTATGAACCTATGAACTCCATTAGAGGTCAACAGGACCCATTCAGCACTGGGATTATGTCATGAACAGCTTAGCACAAACAATCAGGTAACCTGGGAGTGGTGTGAGTATGGCAAGCAGGAGAACAACTGGTGGGCTAAGTAAGGTTACTGGGGAGACAGGAAAAATACAATGGAAGGTATTTGTGCAACAGAGTTAAAGTGAGGAAAGAAAGAAGATCTAATACATTGTGGGCCTTATTGACTACCAGAAGTATAATCATAGGCTTTCTGAAGGTTATATACCGAATCCCACCTAGGGAGATATGACAAAACAAGAAAAAGACAACTGGTCTTCTAAAGATGAAAAACAAAAGGAAATTAATGTTGATGGTGAACCTCAATATGCCAGATGTTACATAGAATACCTTGTCTGTAACTACACTCAGATCTATAATCATGCCTGATAAATGTTTTTGAGAGGCATTGTTTCAATCTGCATAAGCCTGTGTGCAGTGGAGGCATGACAACAGAATCTGTGAGAATTACAGTAATTCATTTTTTACAGACCTTAAAAATCTTCTTTATGAAAATTGTTTTGCATATGTTAAAACAGGTTCTGATTTAATACAAATGTTGAAGGGAACTAAACAAGGCTGTCCTATTTCACCCCTGCTTTTCACTCTAATTATGGAACTTTTTGCTAATTTTATTAGGTCAACTTAAGACATAAAAGGCATTACCATAAATGTGAATTTGGTTTCTGAACTCCATTTATTTGCTGATGACTTTTTTCTGACATTGAGTAACAATGGTAGTTCCCTTTCTGTGGTTTTAAGGCAATGGATGTGTTCCAAAAAAAATCTAGACTCTCCTTTAATGATAACAAAACAAAAATACTACCCATAAATAATATTATTGATAGGATACATGATAGATTTACTAAACACATTGTCAGAAAGAGAAAAATGACCAACCATGTCCCAAGACTCACACTCCACATTCCTAAGCACCCCAGAAAATATTAGGGTCCAACCTAACACTCTCATATTGGGTGACTTCAACTACCCCTCCATTAACTGGGAAAACTGCTCATGTATCAATACACTTGCCCAACGTTTCCTGGAATTCATTAATTCCAGTGCCCTGGATAAGCTCATTTTTACCCCCACTAGAGGTAGCAACATCCTTAAACTGGTCATTACCAACATGGGCAACCATTGTTCTACACCAATAGTCACCTCCTCCCTGGATAGATCCGACCACAAACTAATCACCTTGGAAATCCACATCCCCCCTCCCCACGCAAAGGTAACCACCATGAAAAATCTTTCCAAAGCTAACTTTGGGCAACTAAAAACAGAGGTGGTTAACTTCATGACACCCATGCAAATGGAAAATAGTTGCATGACCACCACATCATACACCAATGCACTCTATGAACATGTGCACAAATGCATGGATCTTGCCATACCCTGTAGAACAAGATGCTCTCCTCCAAAAAAGGAAGCCAATCTGGTGGTCCCCTGCCATAAATAAACTCTACAACAGAAGGAGGAAACTGATGTGGAATAAGGTGAAGTCCCAAGACTGGAAAAACTCCCTTATCAGCCTCAACAAAAAGTTGAGATCCCTCGTCAAATCCTCTAAAGCTAGCTATGAAAACAGAATTCAACAGATAGCAAAGACAACCACAAGGCCTTCTATAGTTATGTAAAGAATATCCACGGCAATACCCAGATTTGCTCTGAGCTACTGCATAATGGTACCTCCTATACCGAGCCAACAAATATTGCCAATATACTGGCCGACAGATTCAGTGCCAACTTTCCCCTTCCCTGCCCAAAGGACCAGTTACAATACCAGTAGATTGCCAGGCACCCAGTATTACTGCTGCACATGTTAAAACAGCACTGTCCAAGGCCAAGAATATAGCTTCTGTGGCACCTGACAATATCCCTGGCTGTGTTCTACATGGACTACAGAGTGAACTGGCACCTCACCTGTGTGCCCTGTTCAACCACAGCCTCACCTCAGGCTTTCTCCTTACCAAATGGCACACTGCTGCAGTCATCCCTCTCCACAAAGGAGGAGAGACTACAATACCTGTGAACTATTGCCCCATTAGCCTGATGAGTGATATGCAAAGCTTTGGAACACATCATTATGGACCTAATAAACAAGGATATAGGGAATCTCCAGACTTTGGATCCCACACAGTTTGGCTTTGTGAAGGGTAGATCATGTTTGCTCAACTTGGTCAACTTCTTTGAGTCAGTCACCAAAGCTATGGATGAAGGCAAGGTGGTTCATACAGCCTACCTTGATCTGGCCAAGGCCTTTGATACCCTTCCCCACTCAGGAATCATAGAAAAACTCACTAAGCTAGCAATCAACCGCTATATCACTAGGTGGGTTGCAAAGTGGCTCACAGGTAGAACCCATAGTAAGAAAGTGGCTGACTTCAAGTCAGACTGCTGACCAGTCACAAGTGGGGTCCCACAGCATTTGGTCCTGGGTTCTCTCCTGTTTGGTATCTACTTATCAGAAATCCAGGCCAACACGAAGGGACTCTGGCTGACAAAGTTCACAGATGATTGAAGTTGGGAGATATTATTAACTCCCCAATTGACATTGACATCCTAGCAAAATGCCTCACCGAGACCAATGACTGGTGTCAGAACCATGGCCTTAAGCTCAGTGCCAAAAACTGTGTCATCATGCCCTTTGTGAAAAACCCAGTTGCCATGAATTACCAGATCAATGGTAGTCCACTGAACACAGAAGGGGTTATAAGCGATCTAGGAACACAGGTTGACAGCAACCTCTCTTTTGATCACCACATTGCCACTGTGGTCAGAAAGTCCTTCTATGTGGCACATCTCATTACTAAGGGTTTTGCATCTAGGAAGAAAGAGGCCATTGTCTCTCTCTACTCTTCCCTCATTAGGCCAGTCATTGAGTACAATGCCTCATTTGGCATGTACCTCACTAAACACCTGCAACAACTGGAGAGGCCACAAAAGTACCTCACAAAGAGAATCCTAGGCCTTAAACACTTGTCCTATATGGACAGACTAAAAAAACTCCAACTATTCTCTGTCTCATATGGCCTAATTAGAGGTGATCTCTGCTTGACTTACAAAGCCATGTCTGACCCAGCTCTGTTAGAAATGCTGCATCTAAAGAAATTCCAATCCCTCTGCACCCCACGCTCCAGAGACCACAACCTCATTACCACAATCAACAGAATATGCAGGAGGGACAGGTTCATAACCCAGAGACTGCCCATGCTATGGAATAAATTTCCTATACATGTCAAGCAGAGCACCTCACTGGCCCTTTTCAAGAGAAATCTTGATGAGTGGATGAGAAATAAAAAATTCACCCCAGGGATCACTCCAGTGGCTTTACATGACAGAAACACTGGGAACTAAGGTCGGGTGGCAAGATGCCAGGTTAATCCTGCAGGCTAGGCTTGTAAAGGATCCAGGGCCATTAGCCTAGTGCACAGCTATGAACCTATGAACCTATAACATTGATAATATAATAAATTACAATTATACTGACAGCATATTCAGTATAAAGAATCTAATGAATAAATAGAACATTTGTTTTCACAATGGAATAGACATTATCTGTAATCAAAATGACTATTTTACCAAAAATCTTATATGTTATTCAGTCATTATATTTACATTGATCTAAAACATTTATTAAATAATTTGATACATTAATTTTAACATTTCTTTGGTTCTTCAAAAAAGAAAGAATTGGATTAAATCATTATATAAGGGAATAGACAGTGGGAGGGATTGGACTAACAGATTTAGGATTGTAAATGTTATCATCAATTATAAAAACAGTATTTTTTGGGTAAATAATATTTACACAGTCAGGTGGAAAGAGTTTCTAGGATGTCTTTTCATAAAATTTAAACATAGCATGAATTCTAATCACATAATCTTATACTACACAATAGTTTACATTGGTTTTTAAAAGATTACTTTTCAGAAAAGAGTCACAGACAACTGACTTTTATTTTATTTCTACTTAATTTATAGAAATCTAACATATAATGCATGTATTTTTCTTCTTTTCCCCTATAGCATACACTCAAAATAATATTTTCACTTTAAAGTTAGAGAAATTATTACATTTAAAGAAAAAAAATCTGAAATCTTGGTTCCAATTGATGAATAATGAAATACTGCATTCTGTTGGTTATATCGTAAGTAAATATGATTTAAGCAAAGATATGTATTTGGATGTACAATCTTGCAGACAATATGTTGAAGGTAAAACTCAGCTAATCCAACCAAGGGTAAGATATCTTATCACAAAATTAATTGAATTATTAATAATATTGTTACAACAAAACACACCGGAAGAGGGTTTCTTATCCAAATTATGTAGAGTGGAGAGGAAAGAAAGGCATATTTGAAATGACTATTACTGGAACTATTTTCCTACCATAAATAACAGACCTCCAAATGAACAGGATAAAAAATCATTTTTAATATCTTCTAAACAGACAACTTCTTCTCTTAGATGGAAACTTTACTTGGAAATTCTTACATAGAGCTTTCTTCACACCTCATGCAACTGAATTAATGTTTAAAAAAAATCAAGCTTGTTGGAGATGCAAACAGGAGCTTAAAGCAAATTGGCAACACATGTTCTTTGATTATATTTTACTTACACCTTAGAGAAATAACATTCATCTTTTTTAAAGGTTTTATTTGGGGATATTTTTGTTTTATCTAAGTCATTAATTCTTTTTAATACCCTTATTCTTGTCTGTGCTAAAAGAATGAAATACCCTCTTTTATGGTCCATTTTATCAACTGCGACAAAAGTTATAAATAAGAATTGGAAAAATGAAGCTACACCCTCTTTCAAAGAATTCAAAAATATTGTATCCAAAGTATGTCATCTGGAAATTATAACCATTAAATAAGAACTAATAGAATCATCTCTTATTATAATCCATGGACAAATTTCAAGGAATTGCTTGACAAAGAAAAAGTAGCTATAGTCATATCAATTGTAATGTAAAGGACTTTTTGAGAATCTTCTTTGTTTGTAGACACTCTCACAAATAGTTGTTCTTGTTTGTTCTTGTTCATATTGATCTTTTTATGCTCACAAATTTCTAAATACAATTTATGTAAATACTGTAATGGTCAGTTTAGTTAAAATCTAATAAAAACTTTTTCCAAAAAATAATATGCCACTTATGTTCCCCTTAGAAAGGCATTCAACACTATCTCAATCTCAGGTATCAAAGACACAGTGTACAACTCATTAGATAGCAAATTGGTTCACAAACAGAATCTGGGAAGTTAGGGTTGGTGGCTCTGGCTTCTTTAAAAGACCTACCACTAGTAATAAACCCCAGGATTCAGTCCTTGTGTCACTCCTGTTTGGTATTTACTTCTTGTTGGTCAGAGCTAATGTTAATGGTTTATGGCTGACCATGTTTGCAGATGTACGCTTGGTATGATCATAAAGTCCCCAGAGAACACTATGATCTTCTTAAAGGGCTTGTCCCAAAAAAATAATGTTATAACCATGGACTAATGCAAAGCAATGTAGAAGTGTATAATTGTATCCTTCGGCACACTTGACTCCCTTTATAAATATCACACTGACAGCACATGCATAAGAATTGATCCTATAGTTAAGGATCTGGGGAAGTATGTCAACAATGATCTGTCCTTTGATCACCATGTGTCTACTGTTATAAGGAAGTCCTTTTCAATTGACAGCTTATATCTAAAGGTATTGCATCCAGATCTAGGAATTTAATCATTTCACTGTATTCAGAACACATTAGGATGATCATTCCATATAATATACTTTTCTCTTTGTACCTGCCCAAAGCCTTGTCACATCTGAAAATACCACAATTCTTTTGCACTAAAAAAATAAATCAAAAGCCTAAATCATAAAAACTTTGCAGAACATCTCAAAGTCTTGCCCCCCCCCCCACCTTCTCAGTATTATACAGGCTACAATGACTCCTATTCTGTCAAACCATTTTACACATTCACAAGTCCAGTGGTATTATAAACTCTCACACAGGGGATCTCAATCTGTTTCTCAAAGTTGGAACTGTTTCTTACTTCACATAAAGCAAATTGCTTCTTTTCCATTATTCAAATGTAATTTGGATGAATGGATGGATAACCACAAATTTCCACCTATTTAGCAACCCTGTCCCTCATGGATACATGGAAATCATGTAACTGCCCCAACATATCATTGTTTGGTTTGAATGGAGTGTGATATACAGGAGCTTGAGAATGATGGAGTGTATAATTATTTAGGAATTGATGAAGAACTGGCATAAAGCATGAACAAAAGTGAATAAAACACAGTAAGGAAGACTGCAGAAAACTAAAACTAATACTGAAAATAATGAAAACTACCTTGACATCTAGAGATAAAATCCAAGCTATAAACCAATTTGCTCTTCTTGTTCTAACTTACAGTTTTGGGTTGACTGGCCCCAAAATGTATTGGATTACTTGGAGTGCAAAACAAGAAATGCTTATCAAATATTTAAAAATTGGTGTATATCAAGATTCTATTTTCTTCAATTTGATGTAGGTATGGCATCCTTCAAATTGATTATATGAATAGATCTGTAGTCATGTGATTGCATACATATCCATTGACCTCACCAGATTTAAACATAGTGAAAATTTTAAAACACGAGGAGAAGAAGTCTAAAATGACATCCCTGCTTAGTTTAGCAGAAGCATATTGGCGTCAAGGGGAATGGAAATCATACCAGAATTAGACAAAATTAAGACAACAAATGAATGAGCCAAAAATAAAAGAAAGAATATAATGCAGAGGATCAGATGAGAATGAAAGAAATGTGGAAAAGCCATAGATATTGTGGCAAGTATAGAGATCTTCTGGAACAATCTCATGTCAATCAGGATTTGATGCAGGAATGGTGAAGGAGAGGTGAAATGAAACTAAAAGATGGAGATTATATTGCATGGGATCACCCATTACCAACAATTCAAAAAAGAGATGCAAGAAAATCCGATATAGTAGTCAAAGGAAAAAGCCAAATGTAGCATTGAACACTGAAATTGTTACACTCGGTGATTACAGTGTCTTATGTACAGAGAAACACAAATACCAGGATTATGAGATAAATGTGGAAGAACGATACTCAGACACTTCCAATAGCAGTAGGAGCAACAAATGAAATATAGAATAATTTGCAGTTATATTTAGATATGATACTGATACATGTAACTCTGCATGAACTGAAGAAGTAGTCAATTCAGGGCATACTAAGGGTCTGTGAGGAGAATTTTTGGCTAAAATCAAAGACTGAAACAATACTAATTTCATGAACTTTAATCATACTCTGACTTAGGAATGGAGTTTATTCTCATCATGGTATTAGAAACCCAGAAGACCTTGAGAAATTAAACAGCGAGCTTCCATTACATTAAAAGCTAACTTTTCAATGAAACTCATGTGAGAAATATATAGTACCTGAAGTCAGGAAAATGGTAGATATTATTTCCTTGCACAATACAAGATAGATGCAGAATATACTGATACATCAGACTGAATACAGCTGTAAAAGAATAACAGAAAAACATAAACAAGAAAGAAATTTGAAGTTTTTGGGAGTCAATAAGATATTGTACCAAGAGCAACGTGACTTAATTTTGCACTGGCTGTTATAGACAAGGGTCTCCTTCACATGGTCAACATTTCAGAATGTTGAAGACCATATGGCCGAGACCATATGATTTACATTTGAAATGTTGACCATGCAAAACCAGCATCTCTGTACAGTGCAAAATGGAAAATTTTCCATCTTCTGTACTGTTGTGTGATTTCGGAGTTGGTATATTTAAGTTACAGGGGGGCAGAGCCCCCTCACGAGGAGTGCAGGGGGGCATAGCATCCCTACTAGTAATGTGAAGATAAGTTATTATTTTTTTTTTTTTTATTATTACATGGTTGACATTTTGAATGTTGATCATATGGTCTCGGCCATATGGTCTTTGACATTCTGAAATGTCGACCATGTATAGTAGACCCCTAGACAAATATAACAGACTCCACAGTCTAAGTGGACAGAATAAGATAAATACACATTACATATTTAAAAAGATACAGAGCTTAATAGGAAATAAAACTGAATCAAATGGAAAGATGATTCCACAGGGCTGCCATCTTATCACCAAAAGATCTATTTTGTTATGCTTTCTATATAAATGATACTATATAAGGTCTTGCAGGAAAGTTATGCTATTTGCTGATAACACAAGGAGGTAGGGATATTCAGAAAACATTAGCTTACAGTGCCTGGTGAAACAGCATTGGGAGCGACAACACACAAGATGATGCAGATTTAGAGACACTCTTAGCAGAATCATCCTCCATTCAGACTAACAGATCCTAATACTTTGTCTTAAGATGCCATCATACCAGTGTTAGCCAATTTTTCCACCAATCCCTTACAACAGGTTAACAGCTGGTCTCTTTACAACAACCCTGTCCACTTCTACCTCTACATATTTTGTTCACCTATTTTCAACACTTAATTGCGCACACATTCTAGGTATCTCTCTGCAGTCTCCTCCCACCAGAAGTCTGTTGTTGACCTAACTTCACCTCAAGACTCATGTCTTCACCACTTATATATCATCTCCTAATCTTAACCTAATTCCTTGCATTTGTCAGCTCTTGGTGTTTTCTTCCTCTCTTTCTTACATCTTTTCTCCGGGGTGAGAACCAGTTACAATATAGGCAAAAATGTATATGAATTCTTTTAACAACACCAGTTGCCATATTTTCACATTGCATTATGATATAATACAGTCTGCATACAAAAAATGATTGCATAATATTTATGTTATTGTATTGCTATTTATATGCTGAATGCAATAACATGCTAGTCAGAAAAAAGCATTGATTTTAGAACTATTTCATTGTTGCATAAATGATAGACATTGCTTTTTTATGTATTTTAACTGAATTTGAATAATTAGTGACACAAGTCAGTGAAGTGTTGCATCTGCATGTATTTGGTACAACAGTTGCCTTCATATTTTCAAGATGCCTAATTTGATCTTTAACTACTGCTGGTGGCTGATGCGAGATTAATAGGAAAATGTATTACTGATGATAAGCATGATCGTAGGCAGTTAACAACCCATGCACTGCTGCACCCTGACAGAGAATACCACATTTACAATGCATTAACCTTCATTTATATACTAATTTAAAAGATAGTTCAGTTTATTTTTACTAGTTGCATTGGTCTTGATTATTGCAAAGATTACTTTGTGTCTAAAGTTGCAAACATGTTACAAATGTAACTTAGGCTATATTTTATGGCTGCACCATATTTTATCTAATTTGAAAATGCTGTGTGAGTGTTATTAACACACAGAGGCGGCCAACTTGTGTATAAATAAGCCCCATTGATAACAATAGTCAAACCTTCTGACCTTTTTGTTGCTATACTTTAACATCCTACATTCATATAATTTAAAATTGTAAAAGATTTATAAACAAAAAACAAATGTATAATCTTGTATTCAATGGCCCTCATGCTCACATGGCAAGGATAGGTTTTAATTCAGACAAGGAGCTCAGACACAGCAGATCTGATGAATTCTTGACACTGTTCAGCTTACATTTTGGTGATGTTTTTGTCTCAGCTTAATTTGCTACATTAGTCTGCAGTGGTTAGAAAAATTACATCATTCACTTGGTGCCAAGTCATCAGCTCCTCTCAACTTATCAATAAACAGCAAGCAAATGCATTTTAGTGTAAAATAATTCAAACTTAGGGGGAATACTATAAACGCTGTAAGCTTATGTATTATACTGCATGACCTTCTCAGTAAATGCCAAGTGCTAACAAACGCACCTTATCTACACTAAAGTAAAGCCGGGTTTTATGTATCAAGTGCTATCAGGACAATGTGCTTCTAGATGAAAAGCAATAAAAAAGTAAACATGAAGCATTTGAGGTAGCTATGACAGGGAAAATTCATATATCTTGTTTTGACTCAAGGAGGACATAATTACCATTAAGGAATGAAGAAGCCTAACTCAGATTCCTGTTGTTTAACTCTTGAAGAAGAGAACATACTCCATTATGGTCAGTGTTCTTTAAGTAAATAGTTATGAGGGCAAACGGCACTGCTGGAAACATTGCAGTCAGCTCAGTTGCTTGATAAGCACTGTTCATATTGTAGCTTTACAACCCCTCCTTGTTCATCTCCTGCTTCCCACCCTGCAGTATCCTGGTCTGCAATATACTATGCTGCACATTAGGGTGCACTACATTGGAAAGTGGTGCTGGCCTTTGCTTCCTAGCCTTTTCCCTCTGTCTCTACTACATACCCTGCTCTCAGGCCTCTCTTTTCCAATTACTCAGATGTCAGACTCCTTTTCTCCATGCTTATTCCGTACAGTATTACTTATACTGGGACTAGATCTAAGCTGCTTCTGGAGGGAGTCTTTGCTCACCTTGCTGATAGATTTTTTGTGGAATCTGAAGGGTAAATAGCCCCACACCACCTCTTTTGCACTACACATGGCTTTACTGTGCTCTCTCTCTCTCTCCTCCTCCTCCATTCCCACGCACCACATATCTTCTAACTTATTTAAACAAAAAATACTTCCTTATTACAGCTAACCAATCCATTACTTTTTACATCATTTCCTGACCATTACCTACATAGTGCATTTCCTAGTAATTAGATTGAGTAGCAATACTCCTATTAGCTGTCACTTATCATACCCACAACTGTCCATGCAATACTACACATGACCCAAATAAAACTTCCTACATAAATATATCCACAACAAATAAAACAGGCATAATTTTCAGTATAAGTATATACCCTCTACACAAAGAATCTCTAAAATATCTAACAGACCTGACTTGAAGACAGCACATTGTATAACTCCACCTATTAAATAAAAACAAATTCCCCATATCAAATATATACAGACTCCTATACAAAACATTTTATCTAATACAAAAAATTAGACTTGCTGGAGATGCACAGCTAAACCCAGGTCCCCTTATCAACTACTTTAGGACTAATCCCACTCCACAATTCTCGAACATTAAGATACTTCTAAATATAGCAAGACTCAATATTTATAGTATAAACAACAAACAGGCTATTCTAAAAGCCTGGATCCATTTCCTTAATCTTCACATTCTACCATTAACTGAAACATGGGCCAATGACAATTTCTATCCCTCAGTGTTCATTAGAGAAAATTATAACATCCTACAATATAACAGAACTGAGACTAGATATGGAGGAGGCAATATGATTCTTATTACAAAAAATCCTCTACTCAAAAAATAGCTAATCACACATCAGCTCCACCTCAAGATGGCAATAGCCCCTATTGGTAACTGAGTCAAACATCTCCGATTCCATCAGCATAATAGAAAAGATAGATAACAACATGATTACCCCTGATATAAATAAAAATTATATCATTTTAGGTGACTTTAATATAAATGTTAATGGGCCAGTTTGACCTAAGCTCAACAGAATCTTAAACAACTTAGGACTAGAAAAACTAATAAAGCAATCAACAAGGCCAAACACAATATCTGCACTTCACTACTTCATCATTACCGCCTCAGATATTCAAGAAGTCCTATTTCCCTTAAAACACAGATAACTTAGAGGTCAAAATGCCCATGACTTGTGGTATAAGGTATAAAATATAAGATCCATGAAAAGCACAATGCATGAATAATTTAGAAACAAGATTCATCCAACAACTGACCTCCTTATTTCAAACATAAAACAAAAATATACCCACATTCACATTGAGCATAATGGTCTCAGTGATCCCTGTCCTATAATCTCAATCAGGTTCTTTGCAACAAAAAAAGAAACTGCCCCTAGTACTCATCACTGGTAGGTTGTTTCCTCAAAGTAAAAAACTGCTATTGGACAGCTACCTAAAATAACATAAAGTGGACCCAGCTATACGCCATGCTCATGGCCGGCCTTAGGCATAGGCCAACTAGGCGGCCGCCTAGGGCGCCGCTCTAGTAGGGGCACTTTTCCAGTATTTATTTGGTGTAGGTAGACTAGGATGGGGGCACCAGATGGTGTGGTGGGGGGTGCCATGGAGCCCTTTTGCCTAGGGCACCAGTTGACCTAAGGCCACTCCTGTCCATGCTGGATCCCATACCTGCACTTGACTACTTCATCACCCCCCCCCTGCCCCCAATATTTGAGAAAACCTTTTTTCCCTTAAAATAAAGATGATTTAGAGGTCATAAATGCCCATGGCTTGTGGTATAAAGTATAAAATATAAGATCCATGAGAGGGACAATGCATGAAAAAAAATCTGGAAACAAGATTCCTCCAACATAAGCCTCTATCAGCATTACATGGAAGTGCAAATCTTCTTCTTCTTCTTTCGGCTTTTCCCAGTTAGGGGTTGCCACAGCGGATCACCATCCGCTCATGATTGGCAGTGGAGTTTTACAGTGTCGAGTTGCCAGCCTGGCACCCAATCTTCCACAGAAGGCACACACATGCACACACTCACACCTAGGGCCAATTTATTGTGTCCAATCCACCTACAGCATGTCTTTGGGATGTGGGAGGAAACAGGAGCACCCAGAGGAAACCCACGCAACCACAGGGAGGACATGCAGACTGAGCACAGAAGGCACCCCAGCCAAGGATCGAACCGGAGAACCTCTTGCTGTGAGGTGGCAACGCTAACCGCTGCACCACCGTGGCAGCCCTATTACTTGGAAGTGCAAATAACAACCAGAATTTTAACTAACATGGTGAAAGTAAAATATCTTGGACAAAGATAAAATACTCTGACCTCAAACCCGAGACTTTACTGGAAGGAAAGAAAGAAGGTCAGGGGGGCATAATAGACAACAGTAAGTATACAAATAACAAACTCCACTTCCTTCCCAGAAGATTTAAGCAACTAATTTCTCATATTTTCATGACGTCTGCACTCATTAATAATTTATGCTGCCACCTTTCACTTCAATGCTATAGATGAAAAGCAAACCAAGGCCTTATCTTCCAAATTAAAAACATTAGGTACTAAATTTAACAAATTATATCCCAAATTCCTAAAAGTCAGTGCAACTAAAATTACAAAGCCAATTATATGTATCTTCATTCTCTCACTAACTACCAGCATTTAAACACTAAATCATTCATCTTCCTAAAATGCACAGTCTTTCACAACTGAAAGATTACAGACCTATTTTTAATTTATGCCCCATATCCAAGATATTTGAAAAACTACTATAAAAGCAACTACACAAACATATAAATTGTATTGATTTAGACATTCCTTAAGTACTTATACTGCACTGCTATCTGTCACTGATAACATTTATGCCTGCATCAATGATCGCTTAATCACTGCAAGCATTTTTGTCAACATGACATGTGCTTTTGAGAAATACATACATACATACATACATACATATTTACAAATATTTCAAGCATGGGCATTAATGCCCTTCCAGCCTGTCAATATACCAAAACACTTGCTCTTATAATAAATGTCCATGATGTTCTTAAAAATATCTAAACTAGTGCTTGCTTTAATGTAATATTACAGTCTATTCAATGCATTAGCTACCATCTCCGAAAACCAATTACTACACTTTTCACTCCTACAGAATCTTCTTCATAGATTGCATGATGATTTTCTACTACTTTTTGATAACCCCAAACATTCCTAGAGGTAGTTGTCTCTAAATGCCCTATATACCTGAATGAAGTCCCTGTTAAATATCTTTATCAGACACTGTACAAGTTCAGATATATTAATCTTTCATAATCACTTACATTTTTACATCCATGGATGTCTTGGTATATTTCCACTTTATTCTTTCCAGTTTACTTGTGCTATTTTTATTATAAGATTGTTATTCTATACTCAGTTTGGGTCTAATGTAAGTAAGAATCAATGAATATACCATTTCTGATTTCCCAGACTTTAGAAATCATTTTATACAATATAGTTCTATAACTATGTTGATTGAAAAAAGTATCCTGAACCTCCCAAAGGGTCAACAGCCAAAGGAGAAGAGACCAAGTTGAAGTATAAACTGTTGATTCCGCCACGAAACAGATCTGAAGAAGCGTGCAGGTGGCACGTGAAAGCGCTCATCTTTTATTTTATTTCATTGTTCAATTAAAGTTTGGATATTTCAGCACTGACTCCTGTTTGTTTCGTGGTGGAATCAACAGTTTATACTTTAACTTAGTTCTATAACTATCTGATTAGAAAAATCCAAAGCTGGATCTACCCATATTCCCAGGTCCTTAAATGAATCAACAGTTTCAATCACTGTGTGCTGTATTAAATATCTGCCTTTCAATTTATGTCTCCCGAATCTCATGTGCTTAGTTTTTGATATATTTATCAGTGTATTATTATTCTTTTCCCAAATGGTCAATTTTTAGTCAAGTTATTTTGCAGACATGCGCTATCTATAACACATGTAATCAATTTACCCAATTTCACTTCATCTGCATACAGAATATAGAACACCTCAGATGAAAATGATAGATCTGATAGAGGCAGTTAGCCATACGCTATTACTTTAAAAACTACACAAACTAAATTCTGGAGAAAACACTATTTGTTGCACTGAAAATGACCTACATGATAGATGCTTCCAAGACTATGCTAACAATTCACTGTCTTCGCTGAGCACATTTAACACAGGATTTCCACAAGTCCTTGGGTCTCTTTTATCTTCCTTTTCCTGAATGAAATCACCCATGACCAGCCTCAGCATAAAATGGTCTTGTATGTAGATGATATACTACTAATAAAAGCTCACAAGTCCTCCAGAAAGCTACTAAAAATACCCAGTCCCAATTCCATGTACTCTGCATTTGGCTTCACACTAATACGTTTCAAATCAACAGTTAAAAACTAGTTTCATGATACTTTATACTTCAATGAAACTCAATCCTCCCTTAGTCATAACAATCTTAAAAGGAAATGTTAAACCAAATATTACATAACAAAAACACTTTTGATTAACACTTGACCCATTGTTAAACCTTAACACACATACAGATAAAATCTCCAACAAGGTATTTTCACACAACTAAAACTTTGCTACAGACTCATATGCCTACTATACCAAGAATCATGCACGTCCTTGGCCAAAAATGTCCTGAATCCTAAAAAGAAATATGCATTCCCTCTACTTACTTTACATGCTGCAAAAAAAAAAAAAAAAAAAACAAGAAACACACACGCACACACACACATACAGAGTTGAAAATAGAATACTCAGGTTTTCACTACTGCTGGTAGGTGCAAACAGCCACCACTGTGTTCTACATGAAAAGCCTCAGTGGCTGCCAATTACATGTAAAGCAACATACTTACTAAACACATTTATATTTAAAATTCTTACATAATGTTACTGCCCACCACTAAAAAGATTACTCCAGGTCAGAGAGATCAAAATGACTCTGTCAGGTACAGCCAAGAAAATAAAATCACTTTGAAAAAAGCTGTATTTAAACTTGCCATTTGAGAAAAGGGTCTATCCAGAATAGGAACTGCTGTATGGAATCAGCTACCATCAGATATAAATAACATCAAAACCATTCAAATATTAAAATAAAAAACTAAACATCATTTGCAAAATTATTCTAAGTGCAAACATTTTTTGTGACGTGCTAATTTACATTCTGAATGTGCCAGAGATCATTTACCGTGTATATCAAATTGTACTACTGCAGATATATATTGTGTTTCAGACTGAGCAATTTATGTCATTTCAACTGTGCAATTTTAAACTTATAATACAAGTTACTGTAAACTGACTGTACAATTTTTACCGGGGTCAAGGCAGAAAAGGGTGAATAAACCTACACATACACACACACACACACACACACACACACACACACACACACACACACACACACACACGCACACACACACGTGTATATATATATATATATATATATATATATATATATATATATATATATATATATATATATATATATATATATCTATATGGATCTACTTCATTAGATTGACTTACCTAAAGACAGAAGACCTGAATACCGAGATGGAAATAGTGAAACTGCAGAATACCGAATACTGACATGTTAGAATGTGAGTAGCATGAAAACATAATACATAAATTCTGCTTAGATACAAAAACACTTTTCAGGGGGGCAAGGGCTCCTGCACTCCACACATGCCCTGCAACTTATATATACCAACTCCAAGATCTCATTACAGTGGGGACAAGGGCAATTTTCCCGATCATCACTGTATTGCAATCTCCATGATTGTGGTAGTTTTCTACCTCAGAGAAATTAATGCACTACGTTTTCATGCTACTAACATTTGAACATGTCACCATTTGGTATTCTGCAGTTCCAGTATTTTCATCTCAGCATTCTGGTGTTCGGTCTTTAGGTAAGTCAATCTACTGAAGTATACCATTGTTAAAGACCCAGCACATCATGGAACATGTGTTTGGGGTGTTAAAGGCCTGTTTCTGCTGCCCAGATATCTCTTGTGGTTCACTGCAGTATGTTTCAATGATCTTCAGCAAAGCAGCTGTCATCTGTGATGTACTTCATGAGAGGGCTTTATGTAAACAGCTACACTATGGAGTCACCACCGAAGTGCCAGACATATGAAAGCCAGCAGCAAAGGAGAAGAATGATGATGAGTTAGGGGAGATGCTGACTGCAGGTAAACGTCAAGTGGGGCTGAAGTGGATGCAATGTGCTACAGCACTGGCAAAGATGTGACATTTGGTCCCCAACTTTGGGCCCTGACAGGAGCAACATACAACAACACTGATACATTCAATACCAGTAGCCATACCAAACTATGTTGGCTGCTATGGGCAGTGAGATGGTTGTTACAGGTCTAGTAGGGATGCATGGATCCATACTCTGGGATTGTGGCCCACATGATGAGCATAGAATATGGCTAAAGAAGACCATGGCATGAAACCCCAGGGTGGCTGAGAAGCAAAGTAGTCTTCCAATACTTTCAACAAGCATGTGTGTTTTAGTGCCTATATGCCATACCCTTAAGCAGATATTGTAGGCTGTCATGCATGTTATCACATATGCCAAGCATCACAGTAATCATCTCATATATGACAGTGGTACCAACCCTCTACCTAGATCACTGATTTCCACATCTGCTGATTGATGCCCAATGAAATATGAACATCTGGGTCTTAGCAGGATTTATGGCACTGATAGCCAAAAACATGCTTCTTTTCCTTATGCTTTGTGCATGGTCCACCATGCAGTGTTACTCATTGCTGTCACATGTAGGAGAAGGCTGTGCACCCTGTGGCAGTTTGACATGGATGGCCTGGCCCTCTGTAGATGCAGTGGATGCATGCACTGTGTCCACTGCCATCATGGGGATGTTGCTAAATGTTGGTGGTACTGTGCCCCCCCCACACACACTTTAAGCATTATTGACATTGGCACTGTGTTGCCTGACTGTGGACTAAGCAGGCTGCCATTATCATTAGGCACCAGTGATGCCCTGACATAATAAGGCATGTCTTGTCCTACTGTACTTGAGTGCACACCATTAGCACCTGTGAAGGCAGAGACAGAGACAGCGACAGAGAAACAGCTGTGGTTATAAACACCAATACATGTAAAAGAAAATACGAAGTCCAGGTCACATACATAACTTGGACAGACAACACAACAGTGGAATCCCTGGTATACCTGCAGGAAACATATGTGACATTTGCCATCAGTAAGCTCATGATAGAGATGCACCACAGACATTGGTAATGGCATATTAGGCATATCGACCTGGTACATTCCTGACAAACATGCACTGTGTCATCACCAGTCAGTTCATACATCCAGGCCTCATAGAAGTATGAGCGTCCCATCATTGGTCCCAAATAGGGATGCCAAGAACTCCTCATACTGGCCCTCTGCATATGGTGATTTGTTCTTGAAAATTTCTTATGCATGTATGCAGACATGCATTTATCAAAGTTAGCCTTGCCAGTATATTACCCTCAGTCATTTACTTATTCTTATGCTGTTTGTAACACAAATGTTGTCAGGCCAAGTACCACTGCTCCCAGTTTTTGCCACAATTTAACTCAGATATTATTTATCCCTTCTCCTAATTTGGCATTCTGACAAAATTCTAATTCCAGTTTGGCATACTTTAGAAAACTAACTTCCTGAATCACAGAATCATACATCCCTATTTTTCATTAGCTAAATCATTTTTAATATATTTCTTGGTTAACCAGTTTAGCCATTACTGGAGTAGACTCTCCTTCCCATAGAAAATGAATAAGATACCTTAGATTCCATTCTAGTCTCTTTACACATTATCGAGGTCCTGAGTTGCCTGTATAGTTGCTTCATTAAACATATCAATGTGTGTGCCAAAGAAATAACCCCTTTTTGTGGTTTGTTATTGTATATTATCTGTCCCATCTTCTGGTATATGGTCATTTTCAGTATTTGATTAACGTTGTTCCACATTTCTGTAAGGCTAACATATGGTATGATTTCACATACAACTACAGGCACCTTACTTTATATCTGTATGATGTTTGAATGAGACAATTAGCCTATCACAACTGCACTTTTATTGAGTTTAATAACCTAATTCTTCCATTTTTTCCCACTACATTTTTTCACTTCCAGTGCTCTTTTGACTACTATTTTGGATTCCTTCTCTACCCCCCATTAAGTATTCTATTTGATGGGTCCACACTACAGTCTGTCCCTACGATATGCTCCCTTTGCTACTCCTTTCCTCATTCTTCCTATTCTGATGACTCCTTCTCATGCTCCTGACATTGCCTTGTGAATCCATATTATGTCATCTCATATTTTATTATCTTCATTGAGAAGCAATATACCTCCTCCCAATCCCTTATGCAAGGAGAACACAAATATCATCTGCCAGATGTTCTACATTTCCACAGTGGCTAATGATTTGTTAAGGATGTCATTTGGGAGATATGCTAGATGTCTGGCAGATTCCTGAATAACCTGAAAGGTCACCCTTCTCAGCCATTCACCCTTTGCCCTATTAGAGGATCCATTTCCTAGTCTACTTCCTCCTTTTATACTGCTCTCTTTGCTCTAGCTCTTTCACACCACGGCACCATACCTTATATTTCTTCTGTGAAGACAGGTTAAAAATTCAATCATTTAGTATTATTTTTTTCACTGTCCCATGATCGCCACCTGACATTTTGCAACCTGTCCAGGTCTGATTACTGCATCCTTCTTACTGCAGACTAAGTTAAATGCCTTTTGTCCTTCCTTATACCATCTGCTAACCCCCTTGTACTTTGTTGCCCTCACCTCCTTAGTTCACTTTCTGCTTGCTTTCTACTGATGTATCTGCTCCTTATTCTCTGCCCTCTAACCTCTGTCTATGTTTGTTCTTTATCTTTCTACATTGGACAGTCAGACTTCTCCATAACTCTTGACGGTCCAGATTTTCACAGAATGTCCAGATTTTTTTCCTGATATTTTTGGTATGTTCATCATAATTTTTTGTGGCTTTCTTGCAAATCATTGAAGACTGAAGTCACCAAATAATGACAGAAATTTGAGTTTCAGACTTCATGCCCATCAGAAAATATATGCTAATGCAAAATTGTTATTCTATCAACTTTCTAAGTTATAAGTGTAATATTTTAAAATTGTCCCTATTTGTGAGCCTTTGTCCCCCAATTATTTTTGTTTTTGTCCAAATGTCATGCACTAAGAAGTTGAGATGTATGACATTCTACACTTTACTCTTTTTTTCATGCCCTTGCCTGCCTTCCTGAGAATCCCATCCCTCTTTCATTTTGCCTCCAGTCTCTTTATTTAGTCTAACCTATTTTCACAACTTCATATAATCCATTTTAAATGACTTAGTGGCATGATCATTGCCGACTAATTTTGCCTTTACCTGCATATCTGTGAATATCTCTGCTTTGGGTAGGACAATGTTCAGAACTCTATCTTTTCTAATAAAGAACTGCAGCCCCCAGCGGCTGAAGCAATCAAGATATTGCACATGGTCTCAGTCACAATACACTCCCTCTCATTTCAGAATTTCAGGATGTTTCAGTATGGGTCTGGAAACTGTAGATCGTCATCATCATCATCATCATCATCCCCTTTTTCCACTTACATGGGGTCGGGGTATCGTATTAACTGTCACCAGCTCTCTCGATTCAGTGCCACTCTCCTGCCTTCTTCAACACTCATGCCTGACTGTCGCAGATCTTCTTTCACACAATCCATCCACCTCTTTGCTGGACGCCCTCGCTTCCTCTTACCTTCTTCCTGTCTGTCCCAAATCTCCCTCACCAGATTGTCTTCTGCTTTTCTACACGTGCCCATACCATCGTAATCTATTTTCTTTGATCCTTTCTGCAATTGGAGCTACTTTGGCTTCTGCTCTTATGTCCTCATTTCTTCGCCTGTCTCACAGTGTGCATCCTACCACCTTTCTCAGGCACTTCATTTCCATCACCTCTAGCTTCTTCAACTGTTCTGCCTTTACTGCCCAGGTTTCTGTACCATATAGTAGTACTGGTCACACCACTGTCTTGAACACCTTACTTTTCAGCTTCTTTGGCATTCTTCTGTCATATACTACACCTGATACTCTATGCCAGTTGGCTGCAACACCTCTGATTCTAGCTTTGACCTCTTCATTCAGACTACCCTTCTCCTCAACCACCCCTCCCAGATACTTGAAGCTGTTTACCTGTTCCACTATCTTCCCATCTATCTCTATTCTCAGCTTCGTCTGATTTCCCCAATCTGCTGCCATTACCACTGACTTATCTGTGCTTAGTTTCATCCCATGTGCCTTCAGATTTGCATTCCATTCTCTTTCCTTTGCTGAAGTTCTAGATCAGAGTCTGCCTGTACTGCCACATCGTCTACATACAGCAGCTTTGTTGCTCTGACCCCTCCAACCTGTTTGCTGATGTAGTCCATTACCAGTATGAACAGCAGTGGGCTCAGAGCTGAACCCTGGTGTACACCCACTCCCACTGGGAACCCCTCAGTGAGGCCAAACACTGTTCATACTTGAGTCACTGGGTCCTTGTACATAGCCTGTACTAATTCTACCAATGTTTCTGGGACTTCAAACCACCGCAGTACTGCCCAGATCAGCTTTCTTGGGACCTTGTCATATGCTTTCTCCAAGTTTAGGAAAGCCCAGTTTGACTCTCTCCTCTTCTCTAGTTTCTTCTCAAGTATCTGTCTTAATGCAAACATTGGGTCAATTGTGCTGCATCCTGATCTGAATCCGAACTGTTCATCTCCCATCTTACATTCTACTATTCTGAGTATCCGTTTATCAATCACCCTCTCCAGAACTTCCATGCTATCATGTTATTACCATGATAAATGCCATCTAATTCCAACCACACTTGTTTGTTTTGTTCCACGGTCCCTTATCCTTCATTAATGCATGTGGGATTAGGTTTATACTGAAGCAGTGGATATTTATTCAACCTTTCTTTCTTTTTCTCTGACTGTCAGGATGCTTAACCTTACGTATGTCCTTTGTCTCTCCCTAAGCCCTTCACTTCCTTCTTCTGTTTGACCTCACATTTCATGTTTTGGCTTATGGCGATAACTATCCCCTCTGTACTTCTACTCTTACACCTGAAGAAACAGGGTGAGGCGTACAGTAAATAATTACATAACCACATGGGTACACATAAGTATGGAGGAATGAGGTGACTGCCAATGGTAAGGACATATAAAAATAGTTTAATTTCCACCAAAATGACCACCACATAAAAAGTCCTTCTTTTCCTTGATGTATTTTGAGACAGAAATAGAAAACATGAAACTGGTAACTCTCCTGACATCATTATATTCTTTTAAATATATCTAACAATATAAAAATTATAATTCAACAACAAAAAGTAATTATTTTGATAAGAAATATTAAATATTTTGCATTGGTTGAGAGTAAGACTTGCGCAGAATTTGATGCTGTAGTATGAAATGTTCCCCTTTAGGTGTCTGAAAAGATCACAACCCTGCCCATACATTATCATTGGGTCATCAACATCTTACAGCCTATGGTTCTAATTTTGTTTTCTCAGTAGTTCATGCAACTTCTATCCACTGAATACTTTTCTCCCACATATAGTAATGATAAATCTAGTGCATCACACAGTACACCCATTTAATTGAATTCTATAATTAAATGCTTTGATTTTTCTGCCTTTGCATCTCAGTTGTTTAAGGTCAGCTTTATCTGGGTCTGTATATTTAGTTATTGCGTATTTATTTATTAAGTGCATTGATCCAGTCAAGAAATGTTTTCAGCTATATTCCAAACAAAAGGCATGTTAAGGATAACACACAACATTAAAATGACATTGTGGAGCGTAGTTAGAGAACAACACTGTGTGCGTGTGTGTGAGTGTGTGTGTGTGTGTGTGTGTGTGTGTGTGTGTGTGTGTGTGTGTGTGTGTGTGTGTGTGTGTGTGTGTTTATACATAGTTACAGATATATACATATATTTATACAAGCTGTATTGAGTAACTGAGGCAACCAAACATTTATTTGGTTGACAGAAGGAATACATGCAATAGACACTACTATACTAAACCATCAGTCATACACATATACAGAAAAAGCAAGGTGATGTAGAACACTTAACCACCATAAACCAGTATGCAACTCATATAAGGTGAACCAAATTAGAGATGCAGTTCAACAGAAGTACAATTAAAAGAAAAGGTATTGCAGCAAACTATGGGCCTAGTAACATTTAAAGCTACTATATGCAGAATATAAATTAAATCAAGCATCAATATCCAGAAAGTAAGATGACAGAAGTTGCTCTTAATATCTAATAAACTATATGCTAACATGAATTAGTAAGTATGTGGGACAGTACAAATGTTAGGGATGTTTTATAAAATATGAATTTAATAATCCATAGGTTAGACAGCACAAATTTAAGGCCAACTAGGCAACAAGGAAAATGAAACATAAACGTATCAGATCAGACAAAAACAAATCTAATGGTATAATAAAACAACATATAAGTAGCACAGAAATAGACCCTCAGGTGCAACATTCTGTATGCATATCCTAGTGTACATCCTTTACTTTTTAGCATAAGAAATCTGGACATAGCCTAAAAAATGGGGAAGGGGATAAAGGCCCTAAAATAGGAATGGATTTAATTATTGCTCTTATAAACTTAGAAAGTTGCTGGAAAAACAGGATTCATGTTAGTATGCACTTTCTGGAGGATATGAAGTCTAAAACTAAAATGCCTGTCATTATTTAATAAGTGCAATTCTCGGTGATTTGCTAGAAAACCACACATTGTATTAGAAACAGACCAGAAATATGAGCCATAACTCTAGACTTTCTAAGAAAATCTGGACAGTCAAGAGGTATGGCATTCTCTTAAGCTAAATAGGAAGTGGTTACCTTCCTCATTTTCACAGGCATATTGGTTGCATATGGGAGAAGGTTTGATTAAGGTTACTTAAAAATGTTCCATATGGATAATGCCACAGTTATGACTGCCATGTGCAATATGTCCATCTTAAAACATAGTCCTTTTATCTGCAGGGATATTGCAAGCATTGCAATACATGATGCTCTCTAAGTAATTTATCTAGTACCCCGCCTCTGTAGATAACGTATTGTGAAATGAAGTGTTAGCACATAAATGTTGTCTATGCATAGACAAATAATGTGCCTGATTTGTCCTGCCATTGGTCAAGCTTTCTTTGGGACTGATGCTGTGTGTGTCAGATATAGCTCACTCTTTTACAATGTCACTAAGTATGATACTAGCATTTGCTTATGGACTGTGTTTGTTATTAATATGCTTTGCCCTAAAGGCAGTATTTCAAAGTCTTAGCAGTGATGTCACAGGTATGGCATACTGAAAACTTGCCTGCTCAAAATGATAAAAACCTCTGCATCTTCTTATCAGATCACAGTTATTTTATTCATTAGACTGCAGATTCAAAAGTACTGAACTTTTATGAATGGTTTTAACAAGTCCCACAATGTTGTGAAGGAATGCCCCAAAAATGGGCTTTTATATATTGAGTCTGAGAGGGCCATTTCTCAGAACATTCCCTTTTCTCTGAGGTATGGTGATCTCAGAGTAGACATACATAAGTTCAAAAAGTATGAAGGCTTGCCCCCCCCCCCCGCCAAAATGAAGTTTAAAGGAGAAGAACGATGTTCAAAATTTGCTCTTCTCCTGCATTTTCAGTGTTTTTTGATATTATGAGTAATGACATTTCAAGAGGGAGCCAAAATAGCTACTCAGATGCACATAAGGTGGCATGTATCACAATACATTGCATTTAATATGTGTAATAGCCAATACTATAAAAATACTTTACTATGTATGCTGTTATTGGTCCATAACAAACAACCTAGTGATTTATTTATTTAGATTTTGCTGACTGGGATTTCTTTACTGGGGAGAGACTGTTTAGAGTAGATGATGGAGAAAAAATACTCCATATTTTTGCAGCCCTACCAGGTAAGCATTTGTGACATGCATAATATAATACATTCAAGGCAGTATCATTAACATTTTACAACACTGGTACATACAATAGGACTTTTAACAAGAGCTCAAAGAAAGAAATACGTTATGTCTACATCAGCAAATCACAGTCACTAAAAAATCTTAGCTCTTGTTCTGGCACATTAATGCAAGTTTTGAAATAAGACACATAAGTGGATAGCTAATAAAGCATGGAATCTGATTTGTTCTCTTTTGCCAGCTTCAGAAGTCTAAGACATAAGTGATCATTTCTCAAGGGTTAGGAAGTAGTTTGGGAAAACTAGTGCATGAGAGTATAGAGAATATTAACAGAGACTGGAATACAGGTTTATTGCATGTTTCTGACACA
The DNA here is from genome assembly GCF_019279795.1 of Protopterus annectens. Taxonomy (NCBI): domain Eukaryota; kingdom Metazoa; phylum Chordata; order Ceratodontiformes; family Protopteridae; genus Protopterus; species Protopterus annectens. The sequence continues at coordinate 1,599,806,971 of NC_056725.1, read as the reverse complement.
CACAGGTGATTACAAAGTAGCTTTTGGTAGCCTTTGTTGACTGAGTTAGTCCTACTAGACCAGTGGTCTCTTTTCAGGGGATACCTGAGGTGGTAATTATACTGACTAGTGGAAATTTGGTCAGAACACTCGTGAACTTCACCTACTCTTTTAATAAGTGGCATGGGTTTGTTTTGCTTCCACCTAGGCTATCACCAACTCAGGCAGATGGGACTTTGGCTTCATGTATCATGTGAAGGACTTCACATTCAGGAGTGCAAAACCTCCTTATTTTGCACTGGAGTCTCAGTAAAGCAAAATAAATCCAAGTAGCTTGCATGGGAATAAAGCTAACAGGATATAACTTCAGTATTGATTGATAAGCAACAGTCAATCCCTTCAAAGAGCCTTCCATGGAAACAAAAAGGAGATGAGTCGTTATTTCAGCATGCAAACAAAACAGCCATGTCATAGACATTAAAGAAGGAGAAAAAAACTCAAATAACATGTTGGCCTTTATCCTTCTGTGCAGGCATTCAGTCTACAAGCCTAACAATAGCAGTGTGTTAGAAGCATAATCAGCATGGAATCCATGTTGCATGGTGATACTGTATTTCTGAAATAGCATCAGAGACTAGAAGTTATTGTTTTTATTTTTTTCCCAGGACTTTTTTTGCAAAACAGCTCAGCATATTTATTGGTCTGCGGCTGTCTACTTTGTGCAGAACATAAACTTTATGTATAGGAAAAGTTTTATTCTGTTTGAAGTTGTTTGACACCATTGCATCTTTCTATATGCTAGTGGTAGCTTTATACTTTCTATAAAGTTTGCTGGGAAACTGTCACTAAAAGCAGAACCACTACGTCTCTTCACAGTTTTTTCTGTTTTGTTACCTTAACTAGAGACATACCTAGTACAATACAGAGAAGACCATTGCACAAGCAACCATGAAAATGTATTTCCCTGCCAAGTAGGATGTAATCCATGGGGTCATTCCTGTGTAAAACCCTAACTTTGTCCCTGGTGGTGACATGTGAATCTGCTTAACTGCAGGGAATACTAATGCACCACTATCTATGCATGCACTGTCTATGTATGTATGCTCCTTTGCATGCACAGACAAGTGTTATCATCACTGAGAGCAGCCACCTCAGATTGCTCTTGTTACCAGTGTCTGCTCTCCTCCTGTTGAGTCTCTCTCCTCAGCACCATAGGAGCAGAAGGCAGTTATGAGCTGCCACAGTTCACCCCCCCCTTCCAGGATAAATGTGGCATAGTCACTCATCTTCAGTCCACCCCCAGCTCATCCATCACCTAGGCTGCTACTCATGCTCAGGCCGTCTGCGTCACAGATTGTCTGGGTCACAGATAGCTGTTTACTGTTGTACCACATTGCTCAATTTCTTGGCATGAATGCTAAGATAGCAGTTACATTTATTACATTGACTTTGACTGCTCCACATTAGGCAGTCACTAATTCTAGTCCCTACAAGTACTGGCAGTATCTAAGTGTGTATTTAGGGAAATGGATTATCATTAATATATTGCTTTGCAGTTAATTGTTTTCCAAAATTTGGTTAGGTTATATAAATTGTTTTTTTTTTAAGTGCTGGATAGCATTGTAGTTTCACTTGCCTTATTTGTGTCTTGTATTTATTTCTTAGGACTGGTGGCATTTTATGAAGCTCATTCTCTGTAGATTTACAAGAGTTGTATGAAAACACAGCAGGCCCAAATCTGAATGAATAAAGAAACATACCGCAGCTATGCTTATTACCTGTTTGCAGTGACAATCTTCACGTCTTATTTTTTATTAGTAATACACAAAGTACATTGCAGTACATTAAGATTAAATAAGTCATGGCCAGTCAGAGATGAACACTATGTTAAATGCTTAAAGCAATAGTGAGCAAAAATATGTTTATATATTAATTGCAGTATTTTGCACTACTGTGGCTGAATAGTTATGATTTATCTCAGAAGAAAGTATAGTGCTGAACAGATGTTTTGAAAACAATGTTGGAATAATAATAAACTGCATAATTGCAACTCATACAACCATGCATTAGATCCTTGGAGTAACCAAGTATTAAAACCTAAAACATGTTTGGATGGTCCAGCTTATTCTTTTCTAATTTGGAAAATAACTTCTGCTACACTTTACATTGAAAATCATAATGAACTAGGCCTCTGTTTTTTCCAGAACGTGTCTATTCTGTGACCTACTTTACTGTATAGGAGCTGTGAAAACTGGATATGCTTTTAGGATGCGCTTCTAAAAAAATGTAATCACAAAAATGTGTGTATTATCATTTAGTATACCCCTTATGTGTGATTTGGGTTATACTCTATGCGACCCTTTTATTTTTACCAGTAATGTAACCTGCAAGCCTGCACTTTACTACAGTAGCATTACCTTCCATGTTTGTAATTAAGCATCTGCATATAACACATCTGTGTTACTGGAGATGGGGAATTAGCCTAGTCTGCACTTGTAATGTATGTGAAAAGTATCTACATGCAAAAACAATTCATTATCACAGCCATTATAAAATGAGACAAAAAAATCACATGGAGACAAATTGGATTGCAGCAGATTCCAGTAGTCCTAATAATATTAATTATTGTCTAATTATTCAATATTATACTCCAGGAGTAAATATATGTCTCTTAATGTTTTCTTTTTTCCTTTCTCCTATCTAAACTACTCATAAATTCCTTTAATTCATTAAGTAGTAACACTATCTCTCTCTCTCTCACTCACTCCTTGACCAAATTATTATTGTTTTTTCAATATCCTCTGGCTTTTAATCTTAGCTGGAGATACTTAATATTTTCACTTCCTCAAAATAAGTGCTATTAAATTAAATATGTTTTATATATTTATACATATCTATATCTCTATATCTATATATATCTATATCAATCTATCTATTTATAAAAAACATTAATAGCTGATCATTGGTAAAAGCTGACCACTTTTAAAATATGTTTCCACTACTAGGTTTGTCATATAATATTGGCTTAGCTTCCTCATCAGTTTGAGGACACATCATGAAATCCCAAAAAAAAAAAAAAAAAAAAAGTTAACTTCAAACTGACTTTTCCAAAGAGTTGTTTCAACTCCTCCCACCATTTCTTCATCCCACACCCAAACAACATAAATCCCCAACCCCCTTCCTTTCTGTCCAGTCTTTTACTTCAGAGCAATTCAAACAAACTGCATTAAAACTCTTACTGACTAAATACCATTGGATTTACCCACTGCCGCTGAAGGCATGTACTCATGGTTTATATCCCTAAGCAAAGATTGTTTTCTAAATCCTCTCAAATTTACATAAAAACACAGCCTAACTTAAAGCATCTATATCAGCCAATGGTCATTATTAAGCTCATTTCCAAAGCAAGAAATTACATTCTACAAATGATTCTGCTACCATTGGAAATATTTTAAAATGAGCTTGCTCTTAGTGAGAATGAAAAGAACTATACTACCGCCTACAGTACACAGCATGACTGTTGATCACAAGAAGCTCAACGACTGCCTTTTACACTTTAGATAGTGACATTGTTTAGAATATGAAAAACAGCAATTTGACATGGGCAATATTCATAAATATATCTTAGGTATTTGACTTGGTGGATCATTAAATAGCAATCAGTTTGTGCCAGAATAATCCGTCTGATTCTTTTGTGGTTTAAAGGCCCCCTGTCCTGAAGAAACTTTACAGTGCATGCTTGGTTCTCTCAATCACCTTCATTACCTGCTTCTCATCAAATAAAGGTGTCCTTCAGAGACCATCCTCCCCCCTGTTATCTTTTTCCTGTTCATAAATAAACTGCTATCTGACCTACCACATATGTCCATCCTCTTATAAACAGATACTATGGGTCAGTTGGTCCTGAGGTCTATAGGTCCAGTCCTTTACATGAAACTATTAAAACACAAACAGGATAAAACCTGCAGCAATCTCGCTTCTGGTGAACAGATAATACATTGTATCTAAACACTAAAAGCTTTAAAAGCAGTGACCTTTTTTGGAACCATCAGAAAGTGGTGTCATCCCCCCCCCCCCCAGAATGGAATATTATCTGCAACAACCAAATACAACTAGAAACTAAAATACACTTCAGATGCCAAGGGATCTGGTTAGGTCAACTTACTTTCTAGCATCATATTGAGGTTACTAAATTCAGAGTTCATTGCATGTTATTGTAGGGACAAAACGTCTCATACTTGCCTTTCCTTTAAGGGAGGCAATCATTGAACAATAGAGTTCTCCTCACTCAGGCAGAATATGGATTGCCATTACTTTACCTCTGAATAAAAACTCATCTTCACAAATCACAGCTAATAATATATGTTGATTTATCACAATAGCCCCACAAAGACAACACCACTGCCAGGTACTGAAAAGTGACAAATGCCTTCTGACTGTTGAAAGGGCAAACGTCTTTCTTGCTTCACATGGTTTTATCTTAGTGATTTAAGTTACTAATTCAAGACTCAGCACTCAACGCTCTATAAACTTAGGTCATTCTCGTGTTCTTTGCATCCCTTCTTATACCCAAAGCAAGACTCCACTTCACTGACCATAGCTTTTCTGTCATGACCACTCAAACATGAGAAAGCCTTTCAATGTACTTGAAAGAAATTAACTAATAACCCAAAGCTCAGATCCTGCCTTAAGAATTTATTTTCAAAGAACCATCTTGCAAATGCTTTCTAAATAAATAACCCTTCCAAATCTCATTGCATCACTGCTCCATCCTGACTGTTAAAATCTTTAAATAAATCTCTGCGCTCAATTGAATTTTATTCTCTTCACTCCATATTGCATTTTTTCTCTTCCTTTTCATAATAATAACATATTAGTAATATAATATATTAATAATATATTAATAATATAATATGAAACAATATTAATAATTAATAATTAATATATTCATAATTCTATATTCTATCCCCCTCCTCTTCATGCTTACACTTTCCCCCGCTTGCTTCATCATTAATCTGCATCTCACTTAGCCCCAATCATGTTTTTTCTTCCTATCTCGTATACATTCTCTATATTACAACTCTTCAGAGTGCATAACTTTATGCAGCAACCTCCAGCAATCCCTCACTACAGCATCTTAATATACAAGAAAATGCAGAAAACGGCAGGATAACCTTCACTTTATTCCAAGGAACACAGAATTCTAGTAAGTACTTTCGTCTCCCAAAGCAATCACAACAAGAGACTTCTTCAGACTGAAATAATCATTACATAACACACTTTAAATATACCTCTTTAGGCACATGATCAATCACATGATTTCATATACCCTCCATAAAAAACATAACATTTAAATAAAAATAGCTTAAAATAACTAAAATTATATTCCTACGCTACCCTTAATGTTGTAACCCCTTTCTTTTTAAATACATGGTAAATTCTTCTCTATTATTTAGTCCAGGTGGTAAACATGCATTTAGTTTAACTTGCCAGCAATATTCAAGCCAGCCAAGCTCTTCATCTATATTTATAATTTTTGTAATATTAACCAGAGAGTCTAGTACTAGGAATTTATAATTTACCTTACAGTTACTACCTTTGTAATGCTTACACATAGCATTTTTAGTATCTCCTATTTGAATGGCATATTTATGTTCATACATCCTTCTATTAAGTTTCCTAGTGGTATTACTTACATAGAAATTCTTGCATTCTATACAAATAATAAGGTAAATCACATTCTTAGACTTACAATTAAATGAACCAGGTATTTTAACTTTACTATTCCCTATAGCTACCTTACTCCCCTCTATATATAACAAATTACACATATTGCAGTTATAACATTTAACCATACCGCTCTTTTGTTCTGTTAAATAATTTTTGCTTAGTTTCCCTTGAAAATAATTTTTAAAGCTTTTAGCTTTCTTTTGAACAAATTTAGGGCTAATCCCTACTTTATTAATTAATTCATTATTAGCCTTAAATAGTCCACAGTTTTTTATGACTACATTTTTTATAGCTTGAGCAGCTACACTATTCTGTATAGCTATCGCTCTTTTATTATATTCATATTGTCCTTTATTATTTTCACTAGCAGTTCTATTAACCATTCTCACATCCATCTGTTCTTGAAGTAATTTATTTACTTCACTACTAGGGTAACCTCTTTTCACTATTTTATTACAAAACGATTTAGCTTCTTTAGAAAAATCCTCATATTTCTTAGTCAAGCAGTTAATTCTATTCAACTGTCTTTTAACCACATTCAGTTTAGTTTGTTTTGGATGCATACTGGAACAGTGTAAATAACTATTATTCTGGACTTCTTTTTATACATTTTAGTTATCAGTTACCTATTCTCCTTAAAAATAGTTAAATCCAAGTAATTAATTGCATTATAATTATATTCATATGCAAATTTCAAATAAGTACACATGTTATTAATATAATAAATAAATTCTTCCAGCGTAATAAGTATTCCTTTCCACACAAGGAACACATCATCAATAAAACGCACCATTTTCATGATGCTTTTATTATATTTACTCTCCATTATATTATCTGCTTTCCACCCATGCATAAAATATTAGAATATCTTGAGGCTAACGAAGCACCCATCGCTACACCATTAACCTGCACATAAATGTCTTCATAAAATGAAAACAAACTGAAGCTAAAAACAGCTCTATCATTTCCATTACAACCCTATTGTATTATTTGAAAACATTTTAGTTCTTAATATTTCCAGCCTACCCATCTCCATTCCTTCCTTATTTGGAATCATGGTATAAAGGGACTTGACATCTAGTGTCACTAATACATCTGACTCATCAACAGTAATTTCATCAATTTTCTTAATAAAGTCATAGCTATCTTTAATATATGTAGAGTTAGATAAAACTGCTTTTTGTAAATGTCTGTCAACAAAAACTGATAACCCTTCTGTTTTGCTATTTGCACTAGCTACAATGGGTCTTAATGGGGTTCATTCATATTTTTGTGCACTTTGGGGATTCCATATATTTTACTGATTTTAGGGTTAGTATTCATCAAAAACTTTCTTATACTCTCATCATTTCTACCAGCCAAAAAGCATTCTTCTATACAGGAATCTATCATGGCATAACCCTTCCTTACTTCTTTCATACTGATTTTTTTATAAAACATTTCATCCTGTAATAACTCATTCACTTTACATTCATATTCCTCCTTCTCAAGCACTACCAGTGCACCCCCTTTGTCAGTTTTCATACATAAAATATTGTTATTTTTCAATAATTTATCAAAGCAATCTTCTTCATTTCTGGACATATAATATTTATAAAGAAATATATATTTTATTTTAAATATGTTTTTATGGAGAGTATATCAAATCATGTGATTGATCATGTGCCTAAAGAGGTATATTTAAAGTGTGTTATGTAATGATTATTTCAGTCTGAAGAAGTCTCTTGTTGTGATTGTTTTGGGATATGAAAGCGCTTACTGGAGTTCTGTGTGCCTTGGAATAAAGTGAAGGTTATCCTGCCATTTTCTACATTTTCTTGGGTTTTCTGCAGTTTTGCTGTTTGTGCTACTTTTGAAGAGAGCATCTTAATGTACACAAACACAATGCAATATAGAACATAAACACAATGTCTTGTGCAGATCACCTGAAAGCTCTGTTTATATACTCAGTCTTCTATAGACTATGATCTATGCCTGCTTACATGGCATCCTTGGACCCTGTTTTGAAGAACGTTTTACACATCCACAAAACAAACAATATTAGTGCTACTAGATTCAAGGACCTAAACTTTGCTTGTGACATAACTAGGACATATTACGGAGACAGGTATATATCTTGGGGAATGCCCATTGTCTGGAATAAGCGTCATCCATGTGAAACAAAGTCCCTTCCTAACCCTGTTTAAGTGCAACTTTGAATGGGAAATTGAAAATTTACCTCTGGTGTGGTGCCTATGTTTCTGATGGACAAAGCCAGCCAGAAAATCATGCCATAATTAAAAGTTATCCCCCTATAAATGTCTAAAACATAAAACTTGTGGATCACATTTAGAATGCATGTCTAGGCTTATAAAGGCCCTAGTGGTCATTAACCTAGTATACACCTATTAGCCTATAATACATTTGTTGTGATAAAGCATATTATGCTTTGTATCCAAACTGATTGTTTGCAAGCTTGTTGTAACCTACACAATTGTCTATCCAAACTGAATTATAAGTAGTAAATACAAGAAGAAATGCAAGTTGTATTAAATAGGTTCAGAGAACAGTACTAGGCTAATTGCTTTTGTGGAGCATTTTAAGCCTAACCAATTACTCCATGTGAGGATCAAACCCTGCATCTTGCATCTCTGAGATAAACACATTAACCATTATGCCAACCTCCCTGCTCAGGTGAGCATACTTGGTGGGACCTGAAAGATGGTGAACTATGCCTGGGCAGAACGAAGACAGAGAAAACCCTGATGAAGGTCAATAGCAGTCCTGATGTGGGAATTGATCATCTGACCTGGGTATTGTGGTGAAAGACTAATCAAACCATCTAGTAGCTGGTTCCCTCAGAAGTTTTCCTCAAGATAGCTGGCACTCAGCAGACACAGTTTTATCTGGTAAAGCGAATGATTAGAGGTGTTGGTGCTGAAATAACTTCAACCTATTCTCAAACTTTAAATGGGTATGAAGCCCAACTCCATGGCTTGGAGCTAGGTGTGGAATGCAAGTGCCCAGTGGGCCATTTTGGTAATCCGAACTGGTGCTGTGAAGTGAACGGTGGGTTAAGGTGCCCAATGCTGACACTCATCAGACCCCAAAAAAGGTGTTGGTTGATATAGACAGCAGGACAGTAGCCATGGAAGTTGGAATTCACTAAGGAGTGCATAATAACTCACCTGCTGAACCAAGTAGCATTGAAAATGGATGGTGCTGAAATGTTGGGCCCATAAGTGGCCATCGCTGGAGCTGGTACCCAAGGGGGCTACACTGCAATGAGTAGGAGGGCCATCGTGGTGACACTGAATCCCAGGGCAAGTGCCTGGGTGGAGCTACTGCAGGTACAGATCTTGGTGGCAGGAACAAATATTTAAATGAGAGCTTTGAAGACAAAAGTGGAGAAGGGTTCCATGTGAACAGCAGTTGTACATGGGACAGTTGGTCCTGAGAGATAGACAAGAGCCATTCCAAAAGGATAGGCAATGGCCTCCGTCACCCTCAGCTGATCAAAACTGAGTTGGGTTCAGATCCCTGAATCCAGAGATGTAGAGAGAGGTGCCATGTGGTGTCCAGTATGGTGACACAAATGATCCCAAAGAAGCTGGCGGGGAATTCTGGGAGAATTATCTTTTCTTTGTAAAGGGCAGGGTACCCTGGAATGTGTTTACCCCAAGAGAGGTGCCCACACCCTGGAAAGCATTGCAGTTCTGGCGGCATCAGGTGAGCTCTCACTGGCCCTTGAAAATCTGGGGGTGGGAGGGTTTAAGTCACACACTGGGCTATACCCATTTTTGTAGCAGGTCTCCAAGGTGAACAACCTCTGTCATGTTAGAGAAAATGTAGGTAAGGAAAGTCAGCAAGCCAGATCTGTAACATTGGGATAGGGATTGGCTCTAAGGGCTGGGCAGTTGGGCTCAGACATGAAGCGAGGCTGGGCGCGTACTGCAGCTGGGCAAGGTGTCACCTCCTCACTATGTCCCCCCTCCAAGGCAGGCTGGGGGGGTGGCTGTGGCAACTTTGGATGCCTTCTGGGTCTTTCCTGTGGATCACCCTAGCTTTGCTGGGCACCAGTTCCAACTGGCGTCCTGCATCATCTGGCAGCTAGCAGCTGACTTAGAAGTGGTGCAGACTAGGGGAATCCGACTGTTTAATTAAAACAAAGCATCGTGAAGGCCCAAGATGGGTGTTGTCATGATGTGATTTCTGCCCAGTGCTCTGAATGTCAAAATGAAGAAATTCAATGATGCGGGGGTAAATGGCGGGAGTAACTATGACTCTCTTAAGGTAGCCAAATGCCTCGTCATCTAACTATTGATGTGCATGAATGGATGAATGAGATTCCCACTGTCCCTACCCACTATCTAGCAAAACCACAGCCAAGGGAATGGGCTTGGCAGAATCAGCAGGGAAAGAAGACCCTATTGAGCTTGACTCTAGTCTGGCACTGGCACTTTTTTGTTGCCTATAGCAGACTAACAGTGTCTGACCCCACAATAAAAGATCATCAGTTATGCTTGTATTGCATTTCCGTCCTTCACTTATTTGAACATGGAAAACTTCTAGTACTGACAAAATGCCTTACAATGTCTAAAGAACGTGAACATTCCTATCGGTGTATTAAATATATACAGTGTGGGGTTTTCTTGATCTAGTTTTAACTGCCAGACATCCTAGTTTCCATGTAGTACTGAGAAAAAATATAGATTTGGCACTTTTGACAGTAATTCCTCAAATGTAAGCAATTTAATCAACTGCCAGTGCAAACCGTATAGCTTTTTTTCCACAGTGACCATTACACCTCTCAACCTCTTAGAGCAGGAAATCTGGGCAAAGCCATAAATAATGGTGGACAAAGGCTCAAAAATAAGGACATTTTTAACATATTGCTCTAAAAGTCTTAGAAAGTGCACAGTATAATAGGTTTTGCATTAACGTGAATTTTCTGAAGGGTATGAAGTCTGAAATTCAAATGTCTGTCATTATTTTTTGACTTCAGATCTCTATGATTTGCCAATAATTGGCCAGAAAACCAAACTTTTACGAGGAACAGACTAAAAATACAAAGCAATAATATGGACATTCTGCAAAACTCTGGACAGTTGACATGTGTGGTAGCCATTGTATTCACCTATCATGTTGTCTGTAATTATTTATAAATTGCAGCAAGCCATTTATTTTTGTTAAATTCTTGCTCTGCTTTACTTGTGAATGCTACCCAAGCCCATATACAGATCTGCACAGTCAAGTAAGGTGTTATTGTTATGGCTTTCTACAGTATCTGTGATGTCTCTGTGAGTCTATGACCGATTTTGAACACAAACCATACATGCATTTTCAGTGTGAATTATTTGTTTTATTATTCCTTGCTTGCCATAAGTCACTTGATGCAAAATGCTGAGTGACTTCATTTCTTTAACTGCAACTATTGGAAAAGGAAAACTGGAAATTTTAGACTTGTACTCACATAGTGACTGTTTCTGTTCTAATGGTTCTGCCCAGTTGCCAGAATAGGTTAGCAATTCACAGAGTTTTCTCTCAGGTGCCAGAGTCAAATATTTACAATAATTTTCTGACACCATATTGCAAACAGCATCAGTATGTAACTTAAATGCTATATTCTGTCCATTAATTCTCATTGTTTCTAACAGTCAGCTTTTCAAACGTGTCTCACTGTTCCTGATGAGTTTTCAGATTTCATTATATGAAGTCGTTTCACTTCCAGTGTACCAGTGAAAAAATCATTTTCATATTTATGTTCAAGAAAAACAAATTATTTTGACCATATTTGATTTTGCCTTTATATTTGTTTGCAAAAATATCACTTCCTAGGACAGATTTTGTAATCTTGATTAAAAGCTGGGCAAGGTTTCCTGCCATGCTTATACCCATATCTACTTGTTATGTGGATCTCTTTTTCATATCCATTACTTTTACAACACATCCTACCTTTATTTTTCATTCTGCCTTATTATTAAACTCATATTTCAGTTTATTCACCTATATTTACTATCAGTTGTTTTCCTTGCTCTGTATCAACCCACAATTTTTTACAGTAAGGTTTGTTTCTGTTAAATATTTGTTCATTATTTCATTTCCCTTTGCCACAAAAGATTTCATCTCTTATTATGTAAAACTCACAGACTTACAGTTTTGGCTTTCAAGCTAGTTATTTATTCATCTACAGCCTTTGTAAGATATTGTGGTCTTTTAAAGTACAGATGCTTAACATATTGCAGTTTCTTTCTTGCCTGAAAGCAGTTATAGCATTTACGGTGATTTTACCTTTTTCTTCATCGAGGAAAGTAAGGCAGTAGCATACCTTTATGGCTTCTCCCCCAGATCATGAAGGTACACTCTACACTGATTTTCTTCTGATTTTTCAGCTAATCTACTTGGAGTGAAAAATAATTATATTTTCTGAATCCAAAGCTTCATAAATTAGCTAAATATCCTTGTAATGAAAGACTGTGTAGGTGGATGCAGTTGAGTCAAATGTCCATTGAGAATTATGCTTCTGTACTTCCAAACTCAGAGACTATTGACAGAAAATGTACTTCACTTTCATAGACATATTCATTTAGCTCCAGCATATATTTTATATCAGGAAACTTAATAAATAATTTACAGTGACAGGAGATGTGGTTAAACACCAAAAGATCTGTAATGAAAACTCAAATGCCTGGAACTTATGTACCCCAGATATGCCATTCAGTCATACCTCACAACCATACCGGATTTCTCATTTTTTACTGTTTTTTAGGTCCAAATGATGGGGTGCCATGATTCTCAAGTGACACCCCTTAATTTCTGAATGTCTCGGCTTTGTTTTAATGATTTGTTTCAGCTTTTGGGCTAAAATCATCATGTGCAAAGGTGTGCATGATGATATCAGCAGCTTGCCAGCCTGTCATAATTGGCTGAGGGCTCGAGGGATTCACTGTACTTTGTTTCAGCCAGCAGGAGTAAAAGTAACGTACGAGCCTTGCGTGCATTTCCCCAGCTGCCCCAGGTAAGGAGGACAAAAACATTTTAGCTTAGGAGCTCTGATGATGGTCACACTAGTTGAGCATTTTATGTATACTACCACTGCTGTTTGTAGCTCAGAGACAGCTTGTGACCAAGTCAAAAGAAAGAACACGTTTCCAACCTTGTAAATCTAGCCTAATTAAGTGCTGATTGA
>NC_056725.1:1599786594-1599791594 GCF_019279795.1 Protopterus annectens | reverse complement strand
AGATGGATTGCTGATACTGTACTGTGTTGTACTTTTAAAGGGGTTGGATGCTGCTGTTCTGACAATGTCCTCTTTTGGCAGAAAGGTCTAGTAACTATGAACCTGTTATCAGTTTGCCATCCATTCCCTATTGCTATATTACTAGCTTGTCATTTTTTAATGTAACATAAGCAATTTATTCTTCAAGGGCAGCAAGGACTTTACTTGTAGATGAAAGAATGAAATATAAAGTTGTTTGCTAGCAGCAAACTCCTCATTAGTTAGAGATCTTTTTAATGCGAAATTATGTAGATGACTTTTACTTCTGCAGAGATTGTGCATATTTACTGATACTGGTGGATTGTAGAAGTCTGAGTAGACTTTTATGATGGAAATGTTCTGAATTGGGCCGATTTGTCATTATTGGTTCATGCATTTTGTTTCACTGCTTACTGGAAAAATGTTCAAAACAATAAATTTAAAACGCGCAATAACAAGTGTGCCGTATTATACAAGGAATGTAATTTAATACAGTCAGAAAGGTGTATCCAAGAGCACATGTATGTTTCATGTGCAAGGGACCTATGATTTGAAAACAATCAAAATGTAATCTTTATCCACCACTGTCCAGATGCATTATCTTTGAATGTGGGTTTCAATGCTGTTTTAATGAATGTAAGTTTTAAGGGCAGAGAAGTTTTAATGCCAAGTCTATTTTCATTGTGAGACTGCATTGTTTTATTTAACATATATCTATTAGTGTTTGTGCTATAAAATGAAAAACAAAAGTATTAAATGAAATCCAAATAACCATTGTAGAAGTAAAGCAGTATGCACATTACAGTGTTTATAGTAAATAGGGTGAAATAGCCAAGTAATGAGACATTGGAATGGCTGCAGGGGGACTCTGGGCCCATATTTTGGTTGTCTGTTCTTCAGTGTGCATTAGAAAACTGGTATCCCACAATTCCGTTGGAGTGGGTGGAGTTACATAATTATGTATGTAAATTTTATGTTAGTCAGCATACAGATTTGTACCTATTTTTCATGGTCATTTGTCCAGATTGTTGATGTTTCCAGGCTGAGAGGTATGCACTCAGTGTAGCTAACCTACTGGTATTACAATGTGTATGTCACAAATCTAACAATAGTATAATACCCTTCCACCTCCTCTTTTTCCAAAGTATAGGCTTCCACTCCCTCATGTCACTTCTTGTTCCCTCGGTTCCTTGTTTGGTATTCTATTGAATAGTTCCTTACAAAAATCCTTGCATTCTCCACTAATCTCCATGTCATTTCTCATAGCTAAGTACTAGGCTAGCTGCCCTTGTGGGTCATTTTAAGCCTAACCAATTTCCCTCAAAGGTGAGAATCATATCATTACAGATGAGACTCAGACTCACAATCATAGCTTAGGAGGCCAGTGCCTTACCCATTAGGCCACTGGGGGCCTCATCATGGCCCTATTTGGCCTCTTAACAATCTCAAGTTCCTAACCTTACTGAGGTCTTTACATTCTCTAGCTACATGTTTTCCTCATATTCACCAAAATTACTGCCAATAAATATGCTTTTACATCTGTTTAAGTAATAACATCACTTTCAATTTGTTTTGAACCCTTGTCTCACCTTCAAGTTACTTATCACTATTTACAGCTAATTCTAGTGACTTCTGATCATTAGCCAGTTTGACTTTGACTGCTCTAGATATGTCCTTCCATTGAAGTTTTCAGTTTTTGTTCTGCGCCCATAGTGTCTTTAGTGTTATCCTATAAATGGTACTCTAAAGCATCTCTCTATAACTTATTTTTCTCCAAAAGACTGGCTTTTGTATTCCATCTTGTCACTGTTCATTTCTCCAGTTATAGCTGGGTCATCTCCAACTGCATTTCTACTCTTCAGCTCTAATTCCCTTGATGCACATATTAGAACTAGGGTAGGATCAGAGATTTGCTAGTCCTTAATAGTTACTTCCCTCATTTGATCCTCCCTTATCTCTTTCTATATACCTAAAGAGACATATGGTCTACTAGCTTGGGGCAGACAGTACATAATAAATACGTATTATCTTTTTTTTATTGTTTCATTGCCAGATATCCTTCACTCTGCCTGTTTCCAAACAATTCTTCAAAATCTTTCTGCAGCTTCTTGTGATATTTCCTTGCCCTAAACACTCTACTTCTCCCCACTTTAATGGTTATGTTAACTTCTTCCACTAATTTCACAAGATCAGGGATCATAGATTCTTAGGTAAGTGCTAGACAATCCATCTGCAGACCATTACAAGCCTATAAAAAATGTTCAACAGTTCCCTCTAGCCTCAGGAGGGGCAACACAAGCTAGACTAGGGAAGAACTTGAAGTTGCCCATCCAGTTATCTAGGTTTAGCTTGAAGGTGACAAGTGAGTTACTCTGCTTGACATGTAGCTGATGTTTGTTCCAGGGACAAAAGATACATGGTGATATGAATATATTATGCCACCATATCTTATGTATCTGCTGTTGAAGGTTATGTTCCTTTAACTGGGTATTTGAGGTACCATTTTCCCTGTGAAGGAAAAGGAGGTCATTGAACATTGGATCTTTGATGGCTTACTAGGCTAGATGCAGATCTCCATGGAAAAGTCTATAGGAGACTGAGTACAGAGAGAAATGACTATCAGTCTGTCCTGTCTGTCCTGATATACAGATAAAGATTTTTGAGGTCACTGACCTTTTAATTAACAATTTCTGATGTCTCTTAAACTGACTGATATGCATGCCAAATGGTGCATTATATTCAATAATGGATTTGATGAGATACAGATAAAGAGGAATTAAGACTTCTTCAGATTTACTGGAGATGCCTTTGGAAATTAGGTGTGAAGATGAGATAAAACAATGCTATGTAAACTACTGCAGCAGCATTATGATCAAACAGTAATAAATTGTGAACAAGAGTGCCTAGACACTTTATGATAGTGTCAGATCAGAGACGTGTAACCTATATTACATGTAAATATGTTTTGTTCACCAAATTAACTATGCTACATTTTTATTTAATTTGAGACCATTATCCTTGCACAAGTAATTCAGTGAAAAACAGAAAAACAACATCCAATTGACAGTCATCTAAAAACTTGGCTGACCAGTGGCCAGGAGAGTTGGCCTGAAGGTCTGAAAAGTTAGTCTTTGTCATAACACTGAAACTCATAAGGTCAAACCCATTTCACTATAAACTCTTTTTTCTGAGAAGTGTAGAACTGTATAGAATTGTGTAGGAACTATGCAATGGTGTCATTTCTCATCATGTTACGGAAGTGAATCTAGGACAGCATGTGTGAATTGTGATGGTCAACATCATGTTGTACCCCCAGATCTGCAGATGTCCGTGCTTCCCCTTGAGCAGTAAGTCACTGTGTGTTGTATTTTTTTTTTCTTTTCTCCACATTGTGTGATCATGGAGTTAGTATATATAAGTAAGGAGACTGTGGGGGACATGGTGGTACAGGGGTCCCTGTCCACCTGTAAAAACATATTTTTAGGATATATTTCTTTGGAGAATGTTTTTAATGAAATGATTTTTCAGTGTTAAGAGTTTTCAGCAAAATGGGTTTGACGTTAGGAGTTTCAGTATTATGAGTATAGACTCCTGAAAAGTAGATGTCAGATGGGGGGGAGCTGAAACACTGATACCCATGGTATACCACTGGTAACTTTTTTGCTTTCAGAAGTGGCACCTGGAAATTGAACCACATGGTGGGGTTCAGTCATAAAACCAGATAACTTACAACTCTGTCAATAATGCTTGTATAGGAAATGGTATCAAAGTCCTTTGCCAGGTCCTGATACACTGTTTGTATTGCATGACAACTACTCACTGTTTTGGTTACCTTTTTAAAAGATATTCATAAGGTTAAAGAGGCAAGATCTTCCTTTGAAAAAGCCAAATTAATCAGGGTCCAGGAGTAAGACATTTTCAATGTCCAGATTAATGAAGTCTGAGATAATACACTCCACAGATTCATATATGAGGCTTGTGAGACTAATGAGTCTATAGTTACTCTAGTCCATGGTTGGGCAACCTTTATGTAATGGCATTGCAGTTGGTGCTTTTGAGGCATCAAGAATGTTATCAGTGGAGATGCTTAGATTACAGAGGCTAAGTAGGGGTTCACATTCTCCATATTTGACACTGACAATCAAGAAGGCTGGTATATTATCAAGGACTAAGGATGAGGTATTCCTAGCTAATGAGAGGGCTGAAATAACTTGTATGTCCATCTATGTGGCCTCATGCCTGACACTCAGCAAGAAAGAAGGTCCATTACTCCTAATGGGGCAATAACTTCAGCCTGATTCCAGATCCTCATAATCTACCAAGACAAATGATCTATCTACCTGTTCCTCTCCTTTTGTACTCTTTTCTCTGAAGAAATGACTCTCCCCGTTTTCCCCATTATGGATTGTTATCTGTGCCAACATCAGAGAAGGTCAAACCCTTCAAGTATGTCATGACTCTAACCTACAGCTTAGCTTCCTGTAATAGAAAGTTTCAGCTGTGAAGTTTCTTAAGGCTCCATTTTTATACTTGAATTATACTCCATCTTTATATGTGACCTAACATTTGCCTTACATAAACTAAATTGTATCCTCTGTGTACAAGATATGCTAAAAAACAAATCAGATAAATCCACAAAAGAATTACAAATTTCCCTTTAAACTTAATTCAGAATGCTTTGGAATTAGCTTACTTGATAACAGAATAATTATTAGCTATTTTCCCTGTGTCTGTATGTTTTCTCTGAATACTTCCATTTTCTCCTATCTTCAAAAATCATGCTGCTTTACTGGTCACACTAATAAGTATACATATGCATACATACATATGTGCATGTACATGAATATACATAGAAACAGTGAAAGAGAGGGAGTTGAAGCTCCTAAGGTTGAATGTTTGAAAAAGCAGACATTCTTATTAGCTTACTTTGATGGCTGAAGTGACTAAATTCTCTTAATGTCTATTGCTGTGTGTACAAGACT
>NC_056725.1:1599679094-1599781594 GCF_019279795.1 Protopterus annectens | reverse complement strand
TAAGTGCAACTGTGAGTAGGGATAGAATAGAAGCACAAGTGAAAAAGAATTTTGCTACTAAAGCAATCTTCTGGTAAAATATGGATGTTTCCAGTGTAACCAGGCTGGATTTTCCACTTTAACCAAACTCACCACCATCACCAGAGCTTTGGTTCCACTGACATCATCTGTGTTTAGTAACACTCTAATGATTTTACCAAATGTTTTCTTTGTCAGCTGCAAAGCTACATTAATTGGTTTCCACCAGAGCTTTTCTCAAAGCTGAAGAGCTGTAACTGTGTAACTGTACCAAGCTGCTTGTAATAAATGTAACAAGCACCTTGCTACAATTGTTATCACACATTGACACTGCACTACAAATGTGAATGCAGTATTGTCATTCATGTTTGAAGCTGGGCTGCTCCCTTGGCTTTTTAAGTTAATTCCAGTCTTGCTTTTATGCCCCATTAGCACCAACCAATCATGCCTTCTAATTACTGTTTCCTCCAAATAAATCAAATGGGTTACCTACTAAGATGGCAATTGATGCCATAACTAGCTCAAAGTCCTAGCTGAAGGAAGAAGTAGGTTGATAAGAAGATGACAACTCAGTGTCATATACAGCATATGTTTTTAAAGACACAGTTTCAAGGATTCATCTTAAAATGTCCGTCCCATAATGTGTTGTGTATGTAGAATTCCTTCTCACTCATTTTTAGCAAATTCATGTTCAGTAATTTGATTATCTAGCATATTCACAAAAGACCTCTTGCTTGAATCTAAAGTTAATTCCCTGAAACATTAATATAAATAAAAACATCCATGAAAACAGCCATTTAAATCAGACCAGACGTAATTTTATAACTGTCACCGAACTACATATACTGCATGGGGTGGTATGCAATACTGGTTCATTCCACATTTCCTGCTTTCTGTTAATAACAATAAGAATTACTGACTCTTTTTCATTCTGGCAGTCATAACTGCAATTGTTTTATCTCTTGGTTCCTCCTTATCAGCTAAGAATAGATGTAAGAAAGTTCTGATCTTTTTTTTTTTTTTTTTTTTTTTTTGCTAAGCATGACTATATTATAGTTTCTTAATCCTGTCCCTACACTGAACTTCAGCTTGAACTTCAGAAAATCCAGTCTGTTTTGTCCTTTGTTCATGGTGTTTCTATAAAAGAACATAATTCCACATAAGGTTTTCCAGTGCTTGTATAAATTTTGACTGTCGATCGCCTTGTGTATCTAAATAAGATGGTGAGGCTTGGGTGTTCATTTAAGTAGCTTATTGCACACAAATTCTTCAGGATGGATGACTGGAATATTAAACTTAAACAAACTAACTAACTGACTGACTACTACACAAATACATGCTTTCACTCTGGCTGTTCACATAAAATGGCACTCTTGCTTGCATTTGCTCAGTACCTATATGCACGTGCCCGCTGACTGGAATGCTTCTTAAAGGTTCATAGGTTCATAGGTGTGTACTAGGCTAATAGCCCTGGAGCCTTTACAAGCCTAGCCCATAGGATTACTCTGGCATCATGCCACCCGACCTTAGTTCCTAGTGCCTCTGTTGAGTAAAGCCACTGGATTGATCCCTGGGGTGAATTTTCTATTTCCTATCCACTCATCAAGATTTCTCTTCAATATGGCCAGTGAGGTGCTCTGCTTGACATGTATGGGAAGTCTATTCCATAGCATGGGCAGTCTCTGGGTTATGAACCTATCCCTCCAGCATGTTCTGTTGATTGTGGTAATGAGGTTGAGGTCTCTGGAGTGTGTGGTGCAGAGAGATTGGGATTTGTTTAGATGTAGCATTTCTAACAGAGCTGGGTCAGACATGGCTTTGTAAGTCAACCAGAGATCGTCTCTAAATAGATGATATGACACAGAGAATAGTTGGAGTTTTTTAGTCTGCCCATATAGGACAAATGCTTAAGGCCTGGGATCCTCTTTGTGAGATACTTTTGTGGTCTCTCCAGTTGTTGCAGGTGTTTAGTGAGGCATATGCCAAATGGGGCATTGTACTCAATGATTGACCTAATGAGGGAAGAGTAGAGGGAGACAATGACCTTTTTCTTGCTGGATGCAAAACCATTAGTAATGAGATGTGCCACATGGAAGGACTTTCTGACCCCAGTGACAATGTGGTAGTTAAAAGAGAGGTTGCTGTTAACCTGTGTTCCCAGATCTCTTATAACACCTTCTGTGTTCAGTGGACTACCATTGATGTGGTAATTCATGAGAACCAGTTTTTTCCCAAATGGGATGATGACATTTTTTGGCATTGAGCTTAAGGCCATGGTTCTGACACCAATCGTTGGTCTCAGTGAGGCCTTTCTGTAGGATGTCAACACACACACATGCACTCTGATCTACATCCTCCCTCTTTGACTAATCCATCTTGCAATAACAATGACAATCACACATCTTAACTGTACAGATTTTCGCAAAATGTCCAGATTTTTGCCTCTTATTTTTGGACTGTTTTTCATTAAATGGTGGTTTTCTGACAAATTCGTGGCAAATCATTTAAGACTGAAGTTAGAAAATAATGACAGACATTTGAGTTTCAGACTTCATACCCTTCAGAAAATTAATGATCATTCAAAACATGTTATTCCATCAACTTTCTAAGTTTGTAAGAGCAACATTTTAAAATTGTCCCTATTTTTAGGACTTTGTC
This sequence comes from Protopterus annectens, assembly GCF_019279795.1. Lineage (NCBI taxonomy): Eukaryota > Metazoa > Chordata > Ceratodontiformes > Protopteridae > Protopterus > Protopterus annectens. The sequence goes on along the minus strand of NC_056725.1, from coordinate 1,599,778,918 downwards.
TAGATTTTTTGCTATAAGAGGTTGAGAAGTATGATGACAATTGGATAGGCATGCAAGTAATATGGACAATAATAAACAACAACAATCATATCCAGGTTGCCATGTATCTAAGATTAGGTCTTGAGATATGACCTGACCTCGTAATGTAATAGTTAGAATTGGGTTTAGCATCAGAGACAGTAACTGGGGAATGTTCTACTTCAGGATGTTCAGGGATATTTTCAGGAACAGGAACATATGATGAAATGTTCGATGGAACAGGAACATTGGACAAATCGCTCTGAAAATTACAGTCTCCATTACAGGTAAGATGCTGTAAGACTGGCTCAGACATTGGTAATAAATGTCTCTGATTCCACCTAAATTCCATCCCTTGTGATTACATGATGTACAATCTCAGTTGTTCACACAAGCATTACACAAGTCCAATTCAATCAAACCCTTTTGCTGTCTGCATCCTCACTATCTCTCCTTCTTTTAATGGATTCAGAGATTTGTTGGTGTTATCAAAGTAGGACTTTTAGGACAAACACTTTTTCAGAAGTTCAGCTTTTACTGTTTTGTTGTTCTTAGCAGAAAGAACCAACAAATTCTTATTGATTGGTAGTGTGGTTCTAGTTTGTCTTGACATTAGTCTCTGGACAGTTGAACCAAGTAAATCATTGTGAGGAATATTTCTGAGGTTAAGCAAGTCTAGAAAAACATCAATATTGTCGCATTTGGATCTCTCTAACAGCTATTTTCAACTTTGACCTGCATGTTCAGCCAAGCCGTTTGACTGCGGGTATTCAGGACTTCTTGTAGCATTAATAAATTCCCACATTTCAGCAAATCTTTTGAACTGCTGACTTGTAAACTGTGCACCATTGCTAGAAATTACTCTGTGCAGACTACCATGGACAGAAAAATGTCTCTTCAGTTTACTAATGACAGTTTTGGAAGTTAGGTTAGGAAGTAGGTCAATCTCAAACCAGTTTGAATAAGAATCTACTAACACCAAGTAATGTTGACCATTCCACTCAAAGATATCTGTGGCTACTGTCAACCAAGGAAGTTCAGGAATCTGGCTTAATTGAAGTGGTTCTTTCTGTTGATGCAATTTTGTGCTATTACAAACAGAACAAGATGAGATTTCCTTCTCAAACTCTTTTGACATAAAAGCCCAAAGTACTAGTCCTCTTGCCTTTCTTTTGGTAGAATCAGTTCCTGGGTGGCCACAGTACAAGATTTGAATATACTCTTGTTGTAAGGATTTTGGAACAATCACTTTTGGACCTTTCATGATGATACCATGGTCTGTCAAAATCTCATCTCTGTAAGGGAAATACAGCTGGACATCTACTGGTAAACAACATTGCTTTGATGGCCATCCTTGACTGATAAAGTGCTTGAGCTTCTGGAGAACTGTATCTGAAGCTGTGTGAGTTCTAAGCTCATCAAGATATGTGGAAGAAAATTTTCTCACTTCCATGACTTCAAAGTCAAGTTTCTCATTCTCATGCTGTTCACTGTTTTTTCTGCGAGATCAGGATAAAGTATCAGCAACATAAAGAAGTTTGCCTTTGTGTAAACAAGACTGAAATTGTACTTTTGCAATTTGAGCATCATGTGTTCCAATCTAGCTGAAGCTATGTGCATTGGCTTTTTCAAAATAGTGACTACAGGTTGGTGGTTAGTTTCAATTTGAATAGGTCAGCCATAAATATAATCACGAGACTTTGAACATGCAAACACAATTGCCAAAAGCTCTTTTTCGATCTGGACATACTGCATCTTGGCTTAAGTTAGAGTGCTAGATGCATATGCTACTGTTCTAATCTCTTGATGAATAACTGCACCAAGACCAAACTTGGAAACATCACAGGAAAGACTTACTGGTTTGTGAATGTCATAGTATCTTAAAGTAGGTGGACTGGCAATTTTCTATTATAGGACATCAAATGCTCTTTGGTATTGTTTGAACCAGGATGAGGTTACATCTTTACATGTCAGCTCTCTTAGCAGTGCTAAAAGTTGACTTAAGTCTGGAATGAGCTTGCCTAAACAGCTGACTATGTCAAGAAAACATTGTAAGGCTTGGACATTGTCTGGAGATGGCATCTCAAGAATTGCTGTTTGCTTGAGAGGATCTGTTCATAAGCCTTAACTGGCAAACAAATGACCCACATAAGTAACTTCTCTTACCCTGAATTTACATGTCTGAGGATTCAGTTTAAGATTCACTTTATGAGCTCATTCCAGAATGTTCCTGAGGATTCTATCATATTCAGCTTCACCATTGCCTCTTACAAGAATATTATCTACTATTATAGCACAGGGATAGCCAGAAAAAAAAATTGCTTCATAGCACTTTGAAAACCTTCACTGGCAGAATTTATTCCAAATGGCATTCTCAAAAATCTATACTTTCCAAATGGAGCACTGAAAGTGATTAGCAATGAAGATTTTTGATCAAGCAAAATTTGCCAAAATTAACTTTTTTATCTAAGACAGAACAAACAGTAGCATTTGGCATGAGAGCAGCAACCTCTTCAACTGTTTACATTGGATTATAAGGTCATTTTAGTGCTTTGGTCAAATCTCTTGAATCAAAACATCTTCTAATATCATCTGACATTTTCTTATGAGCTACTACCATGAGAGATATCTATTCAGTCGGTTCTTCTACTAGACAAATGACTCCTAGTAGTACCATTCTGCATAGCTCGGCTTTGACTCTGTTCTGCATAGCTACTGGAACTTTCTGGGCTGGTCTGATGATTGAGATTACCTCTTGGTCTAACTTCATGGAGTAAACCCCTGGAAGTTTGCCTAGTTTGCCTTCAAAAATATCAGTATAGTTAGAAATAATAGTTTGGGCAAAATTTGAACTGTTATCATTCAAGCTTACATGATGAACTTCTATGTTAAAAGAAAGCAGTTCCATTTTCAAACTGTCTCTGAGGCCTAATAATGACTGCACATGTCTCTTGACTTCATAAAACTGCAAGTCATAGCTGTTCCCAGCAATGTAACATGAAAGCACTACTGAGCCTTCAGTTTAAATTTCTTCACCACCATAAGGAACAAGCTTCACACACTTTGCCAAATCAAGTTGTTCTCCAGTTTTAGTCTAGCAAATGTTTCTGCTGACATAACATTGCACTTTGAGCCATTTTCAACTCTGAGCTCTACAGGTCTTCCATTGATCTGAACAGTTTAAAATACTTTTTGCCCATAAATCTACTGCATTGACTGTTTCACCAGGCACAGACACACCATTAACATGAAAAATAGGGTAGCAGCTTTCGACTTGATCAACTTGTCTCTTTGAGTGCTTTCTTTTAATAAAAGAATATGTTCCTTTTCATTTACAAAACGTTTGGAAATTATTCCACTTTTTACATATGTGGCACTGTTGACCAAAAGCTAAGGACTTTTCTCATTTGAGCTCATAATTTCCACCACAATTACAACAGTTGACTATGAGATTTATCACAGGGTTTTCTGAATCACCCCACTGCTTTACTGAGCATGCTCTGGGTTTTACTGAAGCTCAGGCTTTAGGTATTACTCTAGCTACCATGAGTTTTGCTAGGGAGGCTTAAGGCATGGTCCTGCCAATAGGCCTGTATCTTTTAACCTCATGCTGCATATTATCAGAATTAACACTCTTGAAGCGTCTTCCAGTGCTATTCACATTTGTAAGCATATTTGTGTGCTTTTATGTAAGCTCGTACATCTGACAAATCTCTATGGTCTTGCTCAACATTAAATCACTGTCTCAAAGCAAAATCTTTCTCACACTACATAATCTTTAATACCACACACAAGCCTGTCTTTTATCAACTCATCTCTCAGATTACCAAATCTGCATGTTTTAGCCTTATTTCTCAAGTTGGTTATATATGCACCAAAAGTTTCACAAGGGTTTTGATGTCTTGTATAAAATAAGTGTCTTTCCACTGTAATAGTCATCTGGAGGTTGCACATTTCTCTAAATTTACATTTTAAGCACTCAGAGTCTTCCCACGTTTCAGCCGGTACCACAATATGGCAGTCTTCTTCCCCCTCTCTGGCAAACACAGTAGGTGCATACACAAATGAACACTCTCTTTCAATGGCTTCTGGCCCAGCTAAATTAAGCAGAATAAATGCCTTTGTATGTGTGTCTTCATCAGAAAAAGCAGCCTGTATGAAAATATCAGGTTCCTATCATGTGATCAAAAATTGTAAACGGCGAACACTTATTGAGCGAACCCGATTGGTTGAAACTTCTAAACATTGCACGAGTAACACAGAAATCACAGGCAGGAATATTTTCCATTTACTTCAATGCAGTGCAATCTCGGAGTAGGAATATTTAAGTAGTGGGGGTGTGGGGGTGCAGGGGTGCTTGCCCCCTGCCTACAGCATTTAGGTAAGTATAGTTTTTTATTTATTTTTTTATTATATTTTCGAAATTTCAAACATCGCTTGTATGGTGTCGACCATATGGTGTTTGATGTTTGAAACTTTTGAAAATATAATATAGACCCAAAAATATCATACTCTTGGTCAAACACTCTCTGATTTTCTGTGATATTGTTATCAAACACAAGTGGACTGGGTCTACGGAATCCTTCTGCCATGTCCAGAAATTATTTTTAAACACAGTCCAAACTTGGCTCTTGTAATTATGTATGAACACGCACACACACCGGGTACTTGTAACAATATTCAAATGCACAATAATCTCTTTGAAAGACTGTACTTTGCAAAATAACTGTACTGTAGTACTGCATACACTTGCCAACACTTTCCACACTTCAGATACTTTGAATAGCTTTAGTTAATGAAAAAAGTAGTACATTGTGAAAAAATATGATTGTTTTCTCCTTTTTTATACCTTTTATGGAATTTGGGATATTGTTTCAAATGTTTACTTAATAATTTTGAATATTTTTATCAATATGTCATAGTTTCAGATATTTATTTTTATTAGAAATTCATTTTGAACATTTTTAATGTTTCATTGTATATTCATTGAGTAAAAAATCATTTAAGTAAGTTTTAGTATCTGGAAATTTGTTTCTGACCTGTTTGCGAGTAGTTTGAGTTTTGGATGATCCACACCTGTATATTCCTTCATTTCTAACTGCACGCCTCATGGTTTTGACTCTGGATCCCATTCTGACATTATGTCAGTCATCTTGTGTATATAAATAAGATGATATGGCTTGGGTGTTCATTTAAGTAGTTTATTATACGCAAACACATCAGGATGGATGACTGGAACATTAAACTTAAGCTAACTAACTGACTGACTACTACACACATATACATGCTTTCTCTCTGGCTGCTCACACAAAATTACACTCTTTCTTACATGTGCTCAGTACTTATATGCATGCGCCCACTGACTGGAATGCTTCTTAAAGGTATATCACGCACTCTGATCTACACTGACCACTTTCATTTTCATGTCTTTCGTAGTTTTTCTGATAAATTCATCATACTGTTGCACTGATCTGGCTCTCTGTGTGAGTTTTTAATGATGCCCTCCAGGTCCCTTTCTTCTGCCACAGTGTTCATTTAATATGGAATGTCTAAAATTATGATCATCCAGAACACTTCTAGGTGAATAATCTTGCAGTATTTGACAATAGATGTTAATTGCCAGCTAGTAACATGATTGTTTGACCTTTCTGTCCTTTACAATTCACTGTGCATGTTCCTAGTACTTTCATTATTTTTATGTTACATTAGCATTTGTGCCATCTGTGACAGCCCTGGCCTAGCTTAGATGACATCTCCAGCAGCTTTGGTATGCAAAGATATTAAAATGTATGGCATCTAAGTGATATGTCTGTAGCATCCCAGTTATATTAGTATTTTATATACTTTGTGTGGCATTGTAATGTTTTCCAGAAATATTTCTTGTCCTTTTTTTCAAACACATCTGTCTTTATGTATACTTAATGTGGTTAAGCAAAACTCTTTTGGGGTTCCAAACCTACTGTCATGCCAAGAGTAAAATCATTTATGCACATCATTTATAAAAATGACTGATATTTTTTTAACTAAACTAAGCAAGTAAATAATGTTATATGATGTATATGATAACAAAGTCATATAAGTTATAGCACTGCATGAAATAAGTAAAGTAGTATGGCCACTGAAAAATGATATCAACAAGATAATCAACTACCTGAAAAATCTTTAAACTAAAGAAAAATAAGAAAATGAGGGAATAGACAGTGGGGCAAAGGAAAACCTGAAGATAGATAGATAGCTATATATATGTACATGTGTGTGTGTGTGTGTGTGTGTGTGTGTGTGTGTGTGTGTGTGTGTGTGTGTGTGTGTGTGTGTGTGTGTGTATAGATATATCAACATATACTTAAATAAATGCAACAACAGTTGTAAAAAATAAAAAAAAGTGAATGTAAAAATGCATTGATCCTATAATTCATGACTAAAATGCAGGCTCAGATTACAAGGAAACTTTAAAAGGCAATCATAGCTTTAATATAGGCATTATCATTTTAGTTGTGGAAGTATGCATAATTAAGAGAAATCCAATAAATTAAATCAAAGACCATCTGCTACCATCATTCTCATCTCAAACTCTGAAACATTTGTAAATCATTTTCTTCACCAGCTTTACAAAGATTTTAGAGCAATTTCTTAAATTTACAAACTGAAGAGCAATCATTTAATAAAATGAACATGGACTGATTCTTTCAGTCTGATACACATGTAATACTATGATTTGTCAGACCTATTTTATTATAAGTATGCAAATAATGCTTAATTCTTCTAGATATGTGACAGAACTTGATCCCAGTCAGTTCAATAACAACCAGTGTTTTGTTATACAGCTAGATAACTGTCAGACAATATGGCACATAAAAATACTAATGACAGTAATGCTAATAATAATAATCTGTCTTGATGTAGAAGGCTCTGTGGTGCACAGGAGTAAAGCCGTGGCTGCTGCTGCCAAGCCTTCATTTCAAAGCCAGGAACCTTGAAATGCTGTCCAAGCAGGGATGGGAATGAAGAGCTGCTATTGGCTAACAAATCCCTAGGACAAAAAGTTTATGTATCCCACTGCAGTAGCACCATCTGGCAGCTAGTGGGTGTTGTGGCTGCAAGCTTCAATGACTCATAGACTACTGTGCCTGCTAAGGAGCAAGAATGTCATCTTGAAGAGGCATGTACAGAAGAATATACTGCTATTTCCCCAAAATTGCAGGCTCTGCATGGTGATTGCCACCCATGGGGAAGAATGGCATGCGCAACAATCTGAGCCTGCCACAGCCTGACTCTCATGGCCAGCTTTCAGTCATCAGAGATGTCTTGCAAGGAAAACCCCATTAACAGTACACTCTCCAAAGGATAATGCAAGGTGTAAGGCTGGAAAAACAGAGAGACCAAATGGGTAAGTAGGAGAGTTCATGGTCACGACCAGTAATGACCAAAACAGCTCTGGGTCCCACATGTAGCTCCATGACACAGTGACCGACTATAGAAAAACAACCACTAAAGCATTTATATGTTTCCTGGAATTTTTGGGTGGGTAAACCCACTAAGCCAAGAATGTTTTTTCAGGGTGAATCCCAAGGAGCACAGCTCAAACTAATGAAGCAAAAGACAATAACTGAAGAGGATAATGCATCATAAGATATGGAGTCCAAACAGACTTCATTTTATTCATATGTGACTGATGGTTTCTATAATGAGTAGATGCTATCAGAAAACTTTTCAATGAACTCTAGGGCCATTAAACTACTTGCACCAGTCATACAATACCATCCACAGCTCATAAAAGTAGATAATCAACATTCAAAAGCACTGCTGAAGCCAGAAAGCAAATACTAATAACAATATTTAAAATCTGTCCTTATTTTTAATCATTTGTCCTTCAGTATTTGTGGTTCTTTCCAGATTTATTGTACCGAGAGGCTGAAAGGTATGGTCAAGAGTTACGCAAACCTGTTCACTGAAGCTGTTGCTGCCAGGGATCATTGTCATTCTTTATTCTCTCTCTGTCACACACACACAGACACACACACACAGACACACACACACACACACACACACACACACACACACACACACACACACACACACACACACACACACACACACGTGCGCACACTTTTTTCGGTTTAGTTTATTTTACACTCGCTAAACCACAAAAGTGTTGCTTAGCAAGTGTAAGATAACGGATCTACTGATCTCTCACTCTCATACACGAATACACTCACACGCAGGCATAAAAACATACACATATGTATTTTTATTTTAGGGGATTTTTTTTATTATTTTACACTGGCTAAATAGCAAAAGCACTGCTTAGTGAGGCATAAAATAATGGTGGCTGTTAGGTTTTTTTCAGTCCAAGCACCATAGCAGCTTGATACACTGCCATGAAGCAGGGGACACATTTTTTTTCCAGCGGGCAATACTTCTATATAAATACCCTGCTTGAGAATGTTTGTTCTCCAATCTGGATGTGATGTACAGATGGCCCATTATCTAAGCTTGGATAACCAAGCCACTCATTTCTAAATAACTGCATAACATATGAGTACTGATCTCTCAAAAATCTTAGACAGTGGTGTAAAAAAAGTAGTAACAATCACAAATATGTCCATCAATGAGTTGAGTTTCTTTTGTTTTCTGCATCTTCTAAGGGTAGAACCTTGGCAGCCATACTTAATTTGGAATTAACAAAGATATTCCATGCCCGCCGATTCTTAATCTTACCATGAATATTTTACTAATACTGCCTAAATGATACTGTTTGGCTAGTCTCATTTACTGTGTTTCTCAGACCTATGCATCTTTTTATATTACATTCCATTTCTGTCATAAACGTTATTAGGATTTTGGTTGATCAGTTAGTCTGCACCTTTATTTCATTACAGTTGAGCATGTTAGTGTGTCATCATTTATTTTTCTATCTCTGTCTCTTTCTCTGTCTGTTTGCATTGGACCACACTCTTCAGTTCTAATTTCTGACCAGATTATACTGCAGCAAAAAGATGACTGTTTCACACAACCATCAGTTAATTTCTGGCAGATCTGAAAAGACTTTTTATTTATTTTGTTTTGTTTAATCTTTGTGGGTAAAATAAGCAGGTAATTCATTCTTCTGTTTTTGTATGCTTCATTTTCATCAATAAAGTACAGAAAATTGCAAATAACTACACCAGTTTGTATTGGCAAGCAAGTTCTATACATACTAGCATCATATAAAGATATGACTTAAACAAAAAATATAATATTTTTAAATATGTTTGGGCTATTCTAAAGTCCATAAAATAACAGAGTAGAAAGCTACCACACTGTTTAAACACACAGTAAGCTACAGTAAATGGAGTGGTCCTGACCTGAAATCCATGAACACAGTTAAACAGGTAAACAGAGATTGTCCCACCCTTCTTAATAGTCAGAGACCAAGCAAATTGTGCAATACGCTGTGTATAATGCAAATCTTTCAGAGATACCTACACCTAATGTTAATAAGGAAGCTATGCAATATTTAAGAAATTACCACAAAACTGGCAAGGTGGTGTGTAAATGGGCGAGGTATCATTGAAACCGCAAGTACATGCAGTACATTAAAAGAAACAGCTTTACATAGTCAGAAAACATTTGCTGAGGGTCAGAAGTAGTTCTCAGGCAGTAGAAAAAAGTATTCTGCAAAACTATAGTTATGACTTCCCACTTATGAAAAGTTTATGTTTTGAGATTATCGGTGAGTTTTGTGATAAGAACAGAATGCAATGATAGATACTAAATGAAAGCCTCTGTGCAGTGGGAGTATACAGCCATATTCAGAAACTTAAAAGAAGAAAGTCCAACAAAAAATGAAGTCTTACTGATATTATGGTGTTCTATCTTTGGATAAAGATTTTCTAACATTAAACTGTATACTTTTCATTGATTCATTTCACTGACAAGAACTGATGGTCTCATTTCAGGAATAATCTTGACAGGAGTCCTCATACCACCTTCAGACAATTAGTTATCTGTTGTCTTTTCTGTAGACAGCATGACTCATTAAAATAGCTGCTTTAATCATATTTTTTTCATAGCACCACAACCCAGTTGTAGCTTAATAACTTAGCCATGTTCACATTTCTTTCAGTATGCATTTGAGACATGTGTAGAGATTTTTCCATTAATATGTCCCTCTCCTTTACATAACTCTATACTTGCCTTTGTATTATTGACCATACTGTTACCATTTTAATCCTAATTAGGTACCCTCCCCATTCTCTTGTACTAGTTTTTCTTTGTACCTGTTAAAACTGAATCTTGGCTCCAACTGCTTCCTTCACACTACTGAAGCTATATTTGTGTCTCGTACATCACTTCATTTTATAACAATTCTTATGCATGACTGCACTGCCTTGAGAAGAACTCCTATTGATTGCCCCCTATGATAAACTCATCTCTCCCTATAGTCACCCCATGACTCACCAGCTGTCACAAACCAGGGTAATTGGTAGCTGTCACTACTTCACAGATATTAGCTTGGCATGACACTGGATTTGATTCCCATAGGGATACAAGTCACACACTAAAGAACTCATCACGGAACGTCAGCTGGCACACCTCTCTCTTTCACAGTGCACATGCTTTTATTGTAGAATCAAATTATAATAAATATAGCCTGCTCATTATAAATGTAGCTACAATTTTTTTCAGTTATTAATAAATTACACTGAGCTGAAAAGCATCAGAATGAGAACATATAGAAAAACATGTGCTAGTCAAGACCTAAAAGGTTATAGGCAAATCACACAAGGGGCAAAGGCCTTAAATGTGCTACATGGTAATATTGCTTGAGTAAATAGTTGTAATCCTATTAGTAGGTGTATGCTGTGTTATAAAGCACTGTTGTGCATAGGCTTTAAAAGTTGAAAAATTAAAATTAGAAATTCTGCTACTTTATGTATTTTAGGATGCTTTTTTGTATTTTAGTGTGATTTTTAGAAATGAAAGTCATTTCATTGGGGTTTATCATAAAAATAAATAAATAAATAAATAAAATTCTGAAGTGTGACTAGATGACTATGTAAAATGTTAACAGCACAGATACTGAGAGGTTCAGTTAACATGGTTTCTGGGTGAAATGCAGTACATCACATAACATCAAAAATGCTTCTTAAGCTCTACAAAGTATACTTGGGAAACTGAGTGAAGATAAAAGGATTTTGGGACTAAAGAAACATTCTGAACTGTTACTACAAAGGCAGTGTTAAGATTTAAATGTTATAACTGAAGGTTACAGCTAAAAAAGTCCACTGGTTGTACTAGCAGAATTTCAGAAATGCTAATTGGCATATTGAAGGGCAACAGTACTACTTTATAGCACAATGATGGTGAAACTATGACACTTGTATCAAAGGTGACATGTCACATTTTGGGTGGCACACCAGTGCTCACTAACACCCGAGTTACCAATGAAACTGAATGAACAAAAATACAAGAAATATTTGACCCTGCACTTATTTATTAAAACTCAGCAACAAAAAAGTCATTAATTGATGTTAATCAAATGAAATGCAGTGTATTCCATATTTTTTCAGATTAATTCAAAATTACTATTAAAAGTAGGGTAATTTTTTGGTGCACTATTTTACGCTCAATTATCATTGTGCATATTGTTTTCTATATTGTAAGTCACTGACTTTTGTTTCACTTTTATAATACGTAGTAGCACACATGATTGGACTGCATTTTTTTAAATAAGTCAATATATAAAGAATCATTTCTCTTTTGCTAGCTGGGGGGGGGCATGCCAGGAGAGTCAAGATAGGCATTTTCCAAAATTTTGATATGCCGCTGAGCCCAAAAGGTTCACCATCACTGTTATAGCACAAAGATTTCCAAGCTTCGGCTGATTCAGTTCTGTAAGTCTCTACTGTGGAAAAATGGAAGGAATGTTAGTATGGTTGTATCTCAGGGATTGAGCAAGTCTTTCTTTTTTACAACTCAGGTGACCTGTGGTGAAATTAAAGGGTATGAGAGTAAGGCTGATAGCAGTGTGGTAGATATATCGCAAGATGGCTGACTAGGAGAAAGAAGGATAATAATGGAAACTAAAAAAGGAAAATGCTGTCTTGCGTATCATATCTGTATCATCTCAAAGTGACACAATTCAAGGCTGACTGAATAAAACACTATTTTGTAACTTTGTCACAGACAACATAATAATATTGTGAGAACTTGCCAGAAGGAAATGTAGAGTATAAGACAAAAAAAGCATTCAAGGGTGCATGACCAAAGTGGAAGAAGTGCACAGGCAATATACTAGGAAAAGGCTGCAGGATATAAGCTAGCTGGACTGTTCTGAACAGCCCAGGAAGCCACAGAACTTTCTTCAGTATCATGATATGGCTGCCTATAAATTATACGTTTTTTTTACTTTTGATTTTTTTTGTTTTTTTTTGTTAGTTAGCTAAGACCCATGAGATATAAGGGCCATTTTAAAAGAGTAACCCTTTAGCATTGTTTGAATGACATGCTCAGATTCACACTATATAAACTGAGAACAGGGAGACTAGAATTCTAGACTTGGGGATGAATCTCAGTGATAGTTTAAAGCTTTAATCCTCAATGACAAATGAGATATGTTTCTGAATTAGACTGGTCAATGTCCTAGTAAATCTCATACCAAAATTTATGTTACGATGTCTATGCTTTTAAATTTCAGGTATTGCGTAATCCTGATGTCATTATCTTTTCAAACTACTCAGTTTCAGTACTGGTTCTAATTATACCATCTCCCAAGCTCAGGGAGAACAAAGGATCAATCTTAGTTTTTGCAAGATAGATGGTGGCAGAAAGCAGAAATATGTTGCAAACTGACCTTTATGTGTGGTGTATTTTGTAGTACTGATATGTTTGGAAGTGTGTGTGTGTGTGTGTGTGTGTGTGTGTGTGTGTGTGTGTGTGTGTGTGTGTGTGTGTGTATCTGTGTGCATAAATGCGTGCACTTGTGTGTGGTGTGTGTGCACATACACTCACATATTTGTGTGGGTATGTGTGGGTGTGTGAGTGGGTGTATGTGTATGCATGCCCATGTTACATTAATCTGTGTACATATGTGTGTGTGTGTGTGTGTGTGTGTGTGTGTGTGTGTGTGTGTGTGTGTGTGTGTGTGTGTGTGTGTGTGGGCATGTGTGTGTGTGTGTGTGTGTGTGTGTGTGTGTGTGTGTGTGTGTGTGTGTGTGTGTGTGTGTGTGTGTGTGTGTGTGTGCGTGCTCGCACGCAAGTACACACATATGTATGTGGATTTACATATGTCTGTGTATATGTATTCATGCTATGGGTACTGAAGACTCTTTATGTACTCTTATCCATTTCAATGACACCGTCAGTTTGGGAGCATTAACGTAAGAGAATGTAGCTACACATTGCTGAATGATTTGCCTCTGACTGTGATGAATGCATACATGTGCTAATTTGTAGTTACATGTGAGCTGCTGCATGTTGAGTTTAGGTATACGTGTACTGGACTGTATGCACATGCATAATTCAGTATATGGTATGTGTATGTGTATGTACGTGTGTGTTCTGAAGTGTGAGAAATGTTTAGCCGTCATACTGGTAGAGTGTGTTATAGATTTCTCTGTTGAGACAGATTTGAACAATCTGACTTCTCAAAGATGCCCTAGATCCCTACTTCTGCTGCTAAGGAACTTTATATATTGTTTTCTTCAGAGATTTATAGCTAAATGTATTTTTTCCATAGCTTAGATGACACTTTATGGATATCAGAGCCAGATCATGGTCAAATGGGGAACCAGGCAAGGTAATGGATAAGGGTCCCTCCTCTCCACAGCCATTCCAGTCTTCCATTACTTGGCTGTCTCTCCCCATTTACCATAAACACTGTTCAAGATAGTCTGTGCGCATACTATTTTTTTTACTTTTACAATTACTAGATATTTGGATTGAATTTAAAATCTTTATTAAAATATATGTATAGCACAGGCACTTATGGCCTTTTGCTAAAAAAAAAACATAACTGTCTCACATTGAAAACAGACATAGTATGAGCAACAGTAAACTTCTCTGCCCTTGAAACTCACTTTCATTGATAATGCATCTGGCCACTGGTGGAGTAAGTGTACCTTGGGCTCTAGGCTGTTTTCAAGACATGGGCCCCTGCACACATTTTTGTGAGTATGCATAAATATGTGCACTCACTGATTCACCTTCCTGAGTGTATTATGTACTGTTCTATACAGCACCATTTGTTAGTGTGTTTTAAATGTGCATTTTGAACATTTTTCCAGTAAGCAGTGAAACAAAATGCATGAAACAATAATGACAAAACTACCCATTTCAGAATATTTCAACCATAAAAGGCCACACAAACTATCATTATAATCCACTAATATCAGTCAATATGCACATTCTCTGCAGAAGTAAAAGTCATCTAATAATTCCACATTAAAGAGAACTATTGCTAATGCAATGGTTGCTGCTGGCAAAAAAACATTGCATTTCAGTGCTTCATCTACAAATACAATGCCTGCTGTCCTTGAAAAATAAATTGCATATATTACATTAAAATAATTATGTGCTGATGATATTTCCATAACAATCCCTCAACTATATCAGCTATGCAAAAAGGAATGGCTGGCAAATAACAGGTTCATAGTTAATAGGAATGGAATTCTGGAGACCAGTAAGGAAGGAGCCTAGCCCAAATCCCCAGTTGCTCCAAAGTACTGTCTAGTTAAGGGCTTGCTCAGGTAGACAAAGGTGGAAAGATTCAAATCCTGTATCCTTGCCCCAGGAAGCAGCTAAATAAAAAGTTGGAGTTTTAGTTCTCTCCACTGAGTGCATTTTTACTAAATGCTGGAATCCCCTAAAATTCAACCGTGTAGAAAAGACTGTATCACAGTAATATGAAATATGTAACAATGGACCAGATTCATGATTGGCTAATTTCCACTTTGCTATTGTATGTGCATCACAGTACAACTTGAACATGACAACATCCTATTTTGAATTCATTAAACTGCTCTACAGAAACGCCAAACAAAAGTAAACAACACTGCTCCTATGAAAGCATAAGTAGCTGAATTACATGCTAATTAACCAATCAAAGATGGTGGAGCCATCTTGAAAGCTACAAAGATACCATATAGAGAAGGTGTATCCCTTTGCCATGAACATCAAAACCTATTGGAATACACCCACCATCACACTTGAAAAAAAACAAAGCAATGTTAGGGCCTGCTACTGCTCTCTTGCATTTGCATGTGCAACAATCTCAAATCTTTGCTGCTGCTGTTGGCAGACTTCATCTAAGAAGAAGAAGAGTGTTCAGACCCTATTAAACACATCATGGACTGCATGATAGTGAAATTATAGAGCAATACATGGCTGATAGTGAAATACTACAGGAACTCTGCAACCTCTGTGACCCCTAGCTCAAACCCAGGGGAAATTGAGGAGAACCTATACCAGAGGAAACAAAGGTTTGTATATCATTAAGAATATTAGCTAATAGTACATTCCAGAGACCCACAGGCGATATACTAGAGTTCCATATACCTCATCCTCCAGAATACTTAACCAATACCTTAATGCTATGCTACAACATACAAGGTCACCAGAGAAGAGATAAAGAACAATGCAGGAATTCTATGCTGCAGCACACTTCCCTGATGTCTCTTGTCCATAGACTGCACTCACATAGAAATAAAGCCCCACCTTGTGAATAGGGAAGGACATACATCAACAGGAAGGGGTTCCTCTCAATCAACTGCCATGTTGTCTGTAATGCCCGAGGATCATCCTCAGTGCTTCTGTAGGCAACCCAGGCAGTTACAATGACTCACACATATGGCACACCATGCACCTTTACATGAGGTTTGTTAGGTGAAATGTTCCACAAGGTCATCTACTGGGTGATACAAGTTATGCACTGGAACCATGGCTCATGACACTCATCAGAAATTCACACACACCAACAGAAGGATATAGTGATGCTCATGCTCAAACTAGAAACATCATATAGTATATATCTGGCATGCTGAAATCACGATTCCCCTGTCTGGACACATTGAGGGTGCCCTGCAGTATGACCCAGGCACCAGTGCAGAAATTCTCACAATCTGTGCCATGTTGCATAATATCATCTTTTTTTTTTTTTTTTTGTCAAAAATATTTTTATTGAAGTTTTTCGATACAATAAAAACAGGATAACGATATAAAGGTTGCATTTACAATACTTGAAACCTATAACTGTGTACACATTTGCAAGAGAAGTCACCACAGAGAGCATTAATAACATGTAAACTTATTCCCAAAGAACTGAAAAAGAGAAAAACTCTTATGCAAATAGGGAAGAGAAAGTAATAGGAGGAGCATATCGGAGAAAAATATGTGGATTAAGATTGTGAGATCCAAGTTAGGAACCTGGTATAATGTATGAGTATTTAAATTAAAGTTATAATTTTAGTTTGGGACAGAGATAGATATAGACTAGTTTGTTTGTACCAAGTTAAGAGCAAAAGTAAGTGGGGAGGGTTTATGTAATATCATGCATTACTACTTGAGGATTAATTGTAGCAATAGCCCCCAATATTTATGATAGTACTATTTATTTTTAGAGTTAGTGTATACTAATTTGTGGGAGGATATATCCTTTATAGCTAAGGTGCAGAAATCTTCCCATGAGATTGAGAATTTATCAGACCATTTTTGGTGATGTAAAATTTAACAAGGGTGCAGATAGAGATAATAATATGTTTTATAATTTTGGGGTATTTGGGTGTGGCAATATGTAATGTATCTGTTTCACATGAAAAGGTGGATTTTTCATAACCCATCTTCTCTAGTCTTACTCTTAGTGAGCACCATAAATTAGTAACTTTTTTACATCCCCAAAAAACATGTAGGGTATCTGCTATTTGGTTTGGGCAATGTGGATATTCTGCTGAGAATATAGGATTAAACATTTGAAGAATTGATGGCATGTAATAAGCATTGTTATTGGCCATGGCTTTTATTTTGCCAATAAGTTGAGAATAAAAGTGAGCTCTGATATTTTATGCTTGTTATTAGTTTATAAGTCTTAGAGATTGTTCTATCTTATGATGCAATGATTTTTATTATTAAAGTAGCTAGGTTAATTTCCTGATGGTCTATTTTGGCAAAGGGCACCTTGGTTTTAATTAAGTAAAGGATTTGGGTAAGGATAGTGGCAACATTCTTAGGGAGACCAAGTTTCTCCCTTAACTGTGTTATATTGGTTTCCTGGCATTCATATAAATCCCACACTGTACAGTCCTTTATAAGAGGGAATTTAGTTAGGTTTATTGGTAGATTATTAATTCAAATACATTTTGGATAGTAGAAATCATATGTTTAAGCAATGGGTGAAGTTTCCTAATATAAGAGTCTTTTTGATTTAGGTTCAAAAAGGGGAGGGACTTAGGGTTAATGTCTAGGGATTTAAATTGATTATGCCATAATTTAATTCATAGGGGTGTCCAGAATTTTGACTTGGGATCAAAGTTTATTATTTGGATCAGCCTAGTAGAGGTGGATACATTAAAGTAGAGCTTGAAATCTGGCAGTCCCAAGCCTCCTTTTTCCTTTGGCAATGAAAGTGTATCGTATTCAATTCTAACCAATTTAGAATGCCACAAAAATTTAGATATGATTTTCTCTACATTCTTAAAGAATTTTTGTGGAATGATGGAGAAAGTGGCATATAAGTGAAAAATAATTCTCAGTAAGATATTCATTTTGACCACAATAGCTCTTGATAGTAGACAAGCAAAAACTGAGGGTAATGCTACTCAATGCTAGAAGTCTAAATTTCAAAATGCACTCACTCAAGGCACTCCTTAAAATGGAAAACATCGATATCTGTGCAGTGACTGAGACCTGGTTCAAGGCTCCAGAGAGTACCCCTGCACTACCAGGCTATAACTCATACCACTCTTTTTGGCCATGTAACCTGGACCAGAACACCAAAGGCGGAGGTGTGTCCATATTCATTAAGGATATCCACACCTCCAGGCTAGTTGCTCAGCATAATGCAGCAGAGGTTATCCAAGTGCAACTAACACTGTGCAAAACTGCAATCCAAATTGTAGCTTGCTACAGATCACCCACCATGCCTCAGGATTCCCACTCCTCTTTTCTTGATGTACTGGAAAATATTAGGGTTCAACCAAACACCCTAATAATGGGTGATTTCAACAACCCCACCATTAACTGGGAAAACTACTCGTGAAAAAACACAAAAGGCAAGTGTAATCCAAAGAAAGGTAACTCAGCAGGCAATTAAAATGTTAAAGTTCCAATTTAATGAACACTTTCAAAGGAGTAAGTGCCCCAACTTCATCAGACAAAAAACAACTCTAACATCCTGTCTTTATATATTCATTCGTTCACCAATTAATTATTCAATTATCTAACCCGATTATCCTATATAACCAATATTTTCTTTGTTAAAAACATTAAAATGTAACATTAGTTCATATTAATGTATCCTCAGCTGATGAGAACAATCTACACACACTGCTATTAGAAACAAAATAAAAGAAAATAAATTTTACTATTTGTTATTAAAAGCCTTGGCATCAAATACTAATGCAACATCAAGTTGCAACAACATTATACCGCACCGAATTGCACAAGTGTTATACATCCTTAAGGCTACTTTTTTATTATTATTATTAAAAACCACATTAGATGCAATTCACACCTGCATAATACCTATGCCTATACATATATAATCATACTGTGCTTAAATTATCAAATTCCTTATTATAAAAAATATATATCATAAGAGTATGTATATATATATATATATATATATATATATATATATATATATATATATATATCTCCTTAAAACTATAACCATATATTTACCCCTATATCCATAATGTAATAATTTACAAATTATATCCAATTAAAATCCCTTTAAGTAAGACATTACTAAAATACACATATATATACTTGTGTTTTAAACTTTGACCAACTCATTTTACCATTATGTTTGTGTTAAAAAAATTATCATTTTATGCATTTATAATTCACCACCTTTCTACCTAAAAAGTGCCTTTAACTTCAAAATGCTTTTTTATTGATGCATATTCATTCAGACCTGGTGGAATATGTACTGATGTACGAATTTGCCACAATGATTCGTTTTCCTCTAATTTGAGTTGCCATGGTCCACCTCTTATATCATATTGCACTTGTTGTATAGCTGTATAGTGAAACCTATGATTTGGGTTATCGACTATGTTTTTAACCAGTGCATTTGTGGTATCCCTTCTATTAATACAATATTGGTGCTTGTAGATCCTTTGTTTAATTTTTCTTTCCGTCTTTCCAATATAGTATGATGGACATATTTCACAACATGCTACATACACCACCCCTTTTGATTCACAATTAAATCGGCCATTAACTAAATATGACTTATCTCTTAACCTCACTTTGTTTTCTAATTTGATAAATTTGCATTGCTGACATGTTCCACATTTACTCATGCCTGTAACCTTCCTTTGGTTCTTATTTTTCTCCAACAGACATTTTAAATTTGGGCCCCTTCTATATGTGAATCCAGGTTTTTCAACCAGGACTTTACTCAGACTACTATCTTCGAGAATGATAACCCAATTTTTATTAAAATATCTCTTATTTTCTTATAGTCTAAAGAATAAGAAAATAGAACATTCAAGCCCAAATTTTGGGTTGAGGCTGCTATACTAATATTGTGTTGATCAGTTGTTATCATTGGGTTGTTTTCATGACCAATATATAATAATGGTCTGAAATGCCCTGAAGTCCTTTTTGCATTCACCTCCAAAATAATATCTCCTACAAATCCCTCTGGATAGCACCTTTCTTTGGCTTACACTTGCCTTTTTTTGTTTTTTCACTAGTTAAAACTACTCATGTACCAACTCCTTCACTCACTGCTTTCTGGAATTCATAAACACCTATACCCTGGATCAACTTATCCAAACCCCCACCAGGGGCAACAATATCCTAGACCTAGTCATTACCAACATGAGTGACCAGTGTTCTAAACCTGAAGTCAACGCCTCATTGGTCAGATCCGACCATAAGCTAATTACCCTAGATATCCACATCCTGCCCCCAAACCCCATTAAGGAAACCATGGTAAAAAATTTCTCCAAAGCCAACTTCATGCTTCTTAAGACAGAAGTGGTGAACTTCACGACACCCATGCAGATGGACAATACAGTTATGACTACTGAGTCCTACACAATTGCACTTTATATGCACTTACATGAGTGCATGGATCGTGCTATCCCAAGCAGAACCAAGACACTATCCTCCAAAAAAAGGAAGCCAATCTGGTGGTCCCCTGCCATAAACAAACTGCACAACAGAAGGAAGAAACTGTTGCAAAAGAGAGTAAAATCCCATGAGTGGAGGAGCTCCCTGGTCAGCCTCAGTAAGAAGCTGCAATCCCTGATAAAATCCTCCAAAGCTAGTTATGAAAACAAAATCACCACTAATTCTAAAGACAACCACAAAGCATTCTATAGCTATTTCAAGAATCCCAATGGCAACACTCAGATCTGCTCTGAATTACAGCACAATGGCACTAAATATACAGACCCAACTGATATTGCCAACTTCCTGGCAGATAGGTTCAGTGCTAACTTTACCCCCCTCTCACCCCCTAAAGAGCCCATCTCTATACCGGAAGAATGCAAAGTTCCTGTAATCACGGCTGCACAGGTAAAAACCACACTCTCCAAAGCCAAGAACACAGCATCCATGGGACCACAAAACATCCCAGGCTGCATTCTACATGAACTACAGAATGAACTGGCACCCCACCTAAGTACCATGTTCAATCAAATCCTCACCTCAGGCTTTGAGCCTGCTGAATGGCGCACAGCGATGGTTATCCCACTCCACAAGGGTGGAGCCACCATAAACCCCAGGAACTACCTCCCCATTAGCCTGATGAGCCTGGTCTGCAAGGCCATGGAATGTATCATCATGGAAATTATAAACAAAGACATTGGTAATCTCCAAACTCTGGACCTCACTCAGTTCAGGTTTGTAAAAGACAGATCGTGTCTCCTAAGCCTGACAGACTTCTTTGAAGAGGTCACCAAAGCCATAGGCAAGGGTAAGGTGGTTCACACAGCCTATCTAGATCTTGCCAAGGCTTTCGACACCATCCCCCACTCTGGAATTATAGATAAACTCACTAAACTAGGTACAAATTCCTATGTGACAAGATGGGTTGCGAACTGGCTCACTGACAGAACCCACACTGTGAAAGTAGCAGACTCCAAATCTGACTTCAGACCAGTGACAAGTGGAGTACCACAGGGTTCAGTCCTGGGTCCTCTCCTGTTTGGTATCTACTTCTCTGAAGTACAGGCTAACACAGAGGGTCTTTGGCTAACAAAGTTTGCAGATGACTGCAAACTAGGAGCCATAATCGAAACTCTTAAAGATGTGGACATCCTACAAAAGGGCCTCGCTGAGACAGATGCCTATTGTCGAAGCCATGGCCTCAAGCTCAATGCCAAAAAGTGCATTGACATCCCCTTTGGGTAAAACTCTGTACCCATGAACTACAACATAGGCGGTAGTATACTTAACACCGAAATTGTGATAAGAGACCTTGGGACACAGGTGGACAGTAGTCTCTCCTTTGATAATCACATTGCCACAGTAGTCAGGAAATCCTTTTACATGGCACACCTGATCACAAAAGGTTTCTCATCCAGAAAAAAAGAGGTCATTGTTCCCCTCTACTCATCACTCATTAGACCCATTATAGAGTACAACGCCCCTTTTGGTATGTACCTCACAAGACATCTACAACAACTAGAAATGCCAGAGAAGTACCTCACAAAGAGGATTACTGGCCTCAAACAGATGCCCTACACAGACCATCTCAAAAAACTCCAGCTTTACTCTGTCGCATATCACCTACTCAAAGGTGATCTCTGCCTAGCATATAAAGCTATGTCAAACCCAGAGCTGTTGGACATGCTCCACTTAAAGAAATCCCAATCCCTCTGAGCTACATGCTCTAGGGACCTAAACCTTGTCACCACAATAAACAGAACATCCCAGAGGGATAGATTCCTGTCGCAGAGACTTCCCATACTCTGGAATAAACTATCTGTATCAAACAAAGCTCCTCATTAGCACCCTGCAAGAAAAATCTTGATGATTGGATGTGAAATAGGAAATTCACCCCAGGGATCACCTCTGTGGCTCTGCTTAACAGTGGCACAGGAAAATAATTTTCTTGGGTGGCAAAATCCAGGATACCTTTTTGGCTGGACTTGTATAGGCCCCAGGGCCAATAGCCTAGTACCTACCTATGAACCTATTTCTCCATCTACTAATATTATTTTCATTTCTTGACCATGTATTTAATAGCTTGTTCTTAAAAATTTCATTGAAGTTAGGGGTGAAAGTTATTCCTAAGTATTAAATTTGGTATTTGGTTATGATCTCACTACCAGGAAAGTACAATTCTTTATGTCCTAAGGGATTTATATGGAAACTATAAGATTTATTCCGATTTAGTTTGTAATTGGATATATCCAAGTATAGGTCTATGTATCTGAGTAGTTTTGATAAGTCAGTATTAGGGAGTTCAAAATATAAATTTAAATCATCTGCAAAAGCAGAATATATGAACTTTATATTTGATATTTTAGGAATATGATGGAAGGTTTTTTGGGATATGTATAGGAGCAAAAGTTCTAAATATAAATTAAAAAGGTAGGGCGATAGAGGGCAACCTTGCCTTGTACGATTGGAGATAGGGATAGGCTTAGAAAGGCATTTATTGATTTGAATAGTAGAAACTTTCAGGTAAAGTACTTTAATTATTTTTTATGAATTCTTGTGAGAAACCAAAAGAGGGTAGAACATTAAACAGGAAAGCAATGTTTACTTTGTCGAATGCTTTGCTTGCACCAGCAGTGAGGACGTATCTTGGATGTCTATCCTTATCTAGGAGTCTAATGATGGTATCTAGTAAAATTGTGTTATCCCATGTTTGTCTATTCTGCATAAATCCCATTTGTTCTTGTGAGATTATAAAAGGAAGAATGTTTTTCAGCCAATTAGCTAAGACATGGGCTAGAATCTTAACATCAATATTAATAAGGGCAATGGGTCTATAATTTGCTGGGTCTAATGCATCTGAGTTTGGTTTAAGGATTAGAATGTTTTTTGAATTGTTAAGATATCTATCTAATATGCCATAATGAATTATGTAGTTAAATGCCCTCAGTAGAATTTTAGCAACCGGTTCAGAAAATTTTTGTAGAACTCCACCGTGTAGCCATCGGGTCCCAGATATTTGCCTGGTCTAGTTTTATTAATTGCTATTTTGATTTATTCAAGGTGGGGGGGGGGTGATTTCAACAGTTTATTTTGATAATCAGAAATTTGTGGAAATTTTAGATTATGCAAAAACTCTTCTATTATGTTTGTCGGTGGAGTGTTTGGTAAGTTATTTATGTTTTTTGTAAATATCTTCAAATGTGTTTAAAATGTCTTGGTCTTTATACTTTAAGCCACCTTAGTGTTTAATTTCTTTGATCCTCAAAGGTCCATTTTTAATATCAATTAGTCTAGCCAGAGTTTTAGATGGAATTTCTGCCCATTCTGAATATCTATATAACGATCTCATCTCTCTACAGATGAGATATTTTCTAAGTATAACTTGTGCAATTGCTTTTGCAAGTCTGTCATTGTAACTTCTAGTTTAGTTATGTATTTATATTGAAGTTCTAGCTCTATGTCTTTGATTAGGTTCTCTAGTGTGAGTTTAAGATCATTGCATTTTTTCTTAAGCCACAAGGACTTTTGAATAATAAGATCTCTTTTAACTGCTTTAGCAACCACCCATTGCACATCATAAGGGATTTGACTAAAGATGAGGTCAATGCTCAGTTGGGCAAAGATGGCATTTATTTCTTGTGTAACCTCTTGCACTTGAATGATATTAGGGTTTAGAGTCCAATTGTTGAAATGGGAAGGTCTTTGGTTAGGGGAGGAGGTGTTAATAGAGATGTTAATTTTGGAATGTTCTGAAATGGTTCTAGGGGAAAATTTATAATTAATTGTATAAGAAGTGAAAGACTGGGAAATTAAAAAGGCATTTATTCTTGACCAGGTTTTATGTGAGGCTGAGAAAAATGTAAATCTAGGTTTAGAGTTATCATGTTTAAATTTTGTATAAGGGTCAATTAAATCAAAGGTATTTTGTAATTCTTCTAGGGCCATAGTAATATATTGAGATTCTCTAGATTCTTTATATGACCTATCCCTATCAGAACTAAGCAAAGCATTCCAATCCTCTCCTAAAATATATAAATGATTTGGATAATTAACTAGGATATTGAAAATGTCATAAATAATAAAGGTGTTGACCTGAGCAGGGGCTGTATAGATTAACAAAGAGTAAGGGCCTACCTAGGGTAGGATAGTTACTGGTAAACAAAACCCATCTTCCATTAGGATCACTTTTGGTGGAACTGATCTCTCTTTGATATAATTTATTAACAATGATAGCTACTCCCCTAGAAGACAAATTAGAACCTGAAGAAAATATTTGTTTCTCCCCCTTTCTTTTTCTCTCACTGTCCCAAGTTGATTGACCATATGCATCTCTTGTAGAAAGGTTATAGCAGATTTATTTTGAAGTGTAAGATGCATGATAAGATTTCTTTTCTTTTTGTCCGATAGCCCCTTAATGTTCCATGAATCTACTGCAAACATTTACAGAATTTGAGAATGTTGTAAAGTGTGTTGTTAAGAGATAACAGTACACTTGAAGGTATAAAATTAGAATTGTTATGACAGAAAATACTTTAAACGGGGTGACTTCTAATCACCTTAGCCCTATATAGGTGCCTAACCACCCATCCCTCTGAAAGGGTATGAAGGTATTCAATGAATATTGTGAGATAGTTTGAGTATAGGGTAAAATGAGAGAAGCAGAGGGATGATAAAAATACCTAAATTGTTCCAAACATAGACAAACATTAGCTGCAAAATGTGCAAGCCAACTCCTTTAAGTTAATACCAACTAAGTGGATTTGTCCTCAGACCTGTTATTCTAGTCATATTAACATTACTTAAATGCCATGCTAAAGATCTGAAAGCAAGAACTTAAGGATAGTTAGTAGCATCATCTGCTGGAGAATATCTAGTCTTGATAGGGGTATAAGTACTTTAATAAAAACCTAATATAAATATAGGTAGGACTGGTATATAGGGGATACAGATAGGGGTATACTAAGCTTTAATAAGCATATCTAGTATCAGTTTGAATGTAAAAGCCCTGTTTACTGTTAGTACATATATATCTCTATAAGTATGTTTGACATGGCCTGAGTAGGTATCTCCCAGATTCTAT
Organism: Protopterus annectens; assembly: GCF_019279795.1. NCBI lineage: Eukaryota > Metazoa > Chordata > Ceratodontiformes > Protopteridae > Protopterus > Protopterus annectens. The sequence goes on along the minus strand of NC_056725.1, from coordinate 1,599,753,501 downwards.
CTGATTGGTATTTGTATATAAGGCTTATAGGAAAATACTTTAAAGACTTATTAAGATCTCATATAAGAGTAGCATATTGAAAGGAGACAGTAAGTCTTGCTTTAAATTTAGGATGAGCTTAATAAGCCTGGTGATGTATCAGAACTAATGAGGAGTATAGTTGACTATTGATACACAAGTACAACAAAGGTATTTTGTTAACAATTTAACAGATTAGCAATGAAGATTAGTAGAAGAACCTATTGCTATAGATGCTCAGTTACTTATAGTTGTAAATAGAAAAAAAACACCCATTTCACTATATACAAGTTCAGTAGTAACACATGCATCATGTCAATTAACTTTTTCAGTTAAAGAAAAAAAGCTAGCTTAACTGATTAGTGGTCAAGAAAAAACAGTTATGTCTCTTTATTATGGAGCAGTTATATAACAATTTAATAGAACTTATTTACTTGCAGGTTGCAAGTATTTATGAAAGCCTGCACTGTATACAAATTTAAGCTAATCACTTGCTTTATAATGTAAGGGCCCATCTAAAAGCAGCTGGATAAAACAGAACAAAAAAACAAAGATAAAGCCTTTTACATTAATTAATGTCATATTCAGTCTCAGCAGTTTTTTTGTATGGCTTGTTAATACCCTTTGTGAGGATTATACTTGCAACATTTACATTTATGCAGTTAAACAAAATTGTTTGCCTCTTAAGTTTGTAGCTTGTTTACTTAAAGTGTGCTATTCTAACCTTAATAGTTCAACAGTGGTTCAGTATCAAATGTAATGTTTAATTGCAGCAATTCTAGCATGATGAATAGATAAGGAAAAAAATAAAAAGAAGACAAAAAACAAACAAAGAAAAAACAGTACCAGAGTTCATAACTTATTGCAGTAAATTGCTTCAGGGTTTCTGAATTATGCAGTCAAACAAGGGTACAGTATACAGTTTCTTTTATTTTCTGTTGCAAGTTGATTTTTAACAACAAAGATGAAGTGGTATAAATATCAGAATCCATTCAATACAGATTTTACAGTTACTGTAGGCTATTTTGAGTGACTGGGGCTTAAAACAGGTATTCAGTCGATCCCAGTAAGCCTTTGGGGCAGGAAATGCGATAGTGATGACATCATCAGATCAAAGAGTGAAGAAGGATGTTTTCCAGTAGAGCTGAGCAGCATTCCAGGAAACAGAATGCCGGGACGATAACGGACACTGTGCTGCCAAAAACGGAGGATGATTCTGCAAGAAAAATGCAACTAGGTCATGGAGAAAGGAGAAATCTTCTTAATTCAGCTGTCAGATGCATCAGAACTTGCTGGGTAACTTGATTCATGCAGGATTCATTTTAAAGAGCCATAAGAAAGTGGATTTAACCTCTTCAGGGGTTTCAACCGTTATTTTGGTATCATTATGATTGAAAATTAATGTGGCCGAGTATTTCATTTGGAAACGGATTTTATTTTCCAAAAGGTAAGAAGAGTATTTGTTGAGTTTTTGTCTTTTTAGTTTAATTTCTAATGGAAGATCCTGGGTAATAGCAACTTTGTGACCTCTCCAAGTAAAGTTCTTTTTTGCTTTGTATGCCATAAGAATGTTTTGAACATGTGCTGAATTTTGCAGTCTGGCATAGATTTGCCTTGGGGTTTCTTGGAGATGAGAACTTCTGATGGATCTGTGAGCTCTTTCAATTGTTATGTAATTTAGAAGATGTTTCCTATCCAGTACTGTACTTAGAACTTCTTTGATTATTGCATTGAGCTGGGCATTTTCAAAAGATTCAGGAATACCACTTAGAATAATATTATTTCGTCTACTTCTACTTTCTAGGTCTAACATTATTTGGTGTAATTCTTTGATGGTGTCGTCATTTTCCTGTAGATTTTAAGTACTTTTATTTTGATTTCATTCTCCATTGATTTTGCTTCATTTTGCTCATGTCTGAGCATAATTTGGTTTTGATTGGATCCAAATGTAGCTAACTTGTGAGAGAAAACTTGAATTTCAGTTTGCAGTGGTTGCAGTGCCATTTTGAGATCTTCAAGTGTTAGAGACTGGTCTTATTTTGATCTAAGGGTTAGCTTTGTGGTTTCTTGCTGTGGCTTATTAGTTTTTTGTCTTTTAGAGGAGGTGTCTTTCTCTGGTGTAGTAATCAGAGAAAGTTTGGTTTTGGTAATTAATGTTTCCATTTGGTCTGTGTGGTTATCCATTTCAAGTATAAGAATAAATATTTGAAGTAATAGGTTTTAGAACAATTTGCTGATATCAAGTCACACAGTTCCTTTTCTTTATTGTTTCCTTTGTTTAGACCTCCGTGTTTGGAAGCATCCACACCATGTGGTTCAGGTTTCAGCATCCAGTAAGTAGCATCTAAGTGCAAAAACATGTAATACCTCTTGAAATTTTGACAAAGATGGCTTATATTTGCATTCTCCTTTTAACCTTTAGCAATTTGTGATATTTTTATTGTATGATGCGCTGGCAAAAGGTTAAATATTAGTTGAGAGTTGAGGAGCTGCACAGATAGTGTGCTTACAGTCTGTCCACCATTTTGGAATCCACTGCATAATATCATCTTAAAGAAATAGCTGCAACAGGGACCAATGGCCAGGACCATGCAGTATGTGCAACACCTGCATGGCATATAGACAAGGAATTTGATGGAGAACCTCCAGTTGCAGAACTAGCTGGCAGACATAAGTGCACACAATATGCCCTTACCCTGGCTAAGAGTCAAAGGATAGCACACACACTCACCACCTAAGAATCACAGGTTAGCACACACACTCAGCAAATAAGAGGCAAATTATAGCATACACACTTACCAGTGAAGGAATACACATAACAATCTATAAGCACATATAAATATTAAAAGTGATGTCATTTGATGTCCCCAAACTTTACTTACCCATTTAATGTCTGTGAACAGACAGCATCAGGAACCTGACAAACACAACTGGCACAGGGAAAGGAAATCTAAGACTAAGAACCAAATACACCTTTCAAATATGAGCACCCAGCCATTTAATACTTAAAAACAGTTACCATTCTTTATTTAACACTTACAAAACAGTTAAGCACTTTCACATGACTCAAGACTGCAGTAATGTCAATGTAAGTGTGGAACCTGTAGTATATGAACATATGTGTAAGAAGATAAACTGCCTGCATACCGTCAGTGTCATAAATATCCAGTCTGTGCACTATACATATATGCAACCTTAAGTCAAACCCAAATGAACAATGCACATGGCACAGTTATCATTCTCACAGGGTGGGAGGTGCAGTAGGCCATGGGTGACACCAAAGTAGCGAGTGTGTGTGAATAAGAAACACAGAACATTTGTTAAAGTATGAAATATCTTAGGGATAGTAACAGGAGATGTAGCTCAATCAATATTAATGTTTTTTTTTTTTTTTACCTTGCATGTGTGTTTTGGTATGCACAGTTTTTGTGAAATGTGTGTGTGTCTGCATGAACACAATCAAGTTGCATGCTAGTACTAAATCCTACTATGTGGACAAGTGTGAGCCTTGTGTGGTAGAGTTGTCTGCTCAGCATCTTTGTTCCTGATGATGTAAACTGCCTCTGCCAGGAGTTGTTCTCCCACTTCCATGTCCCCGGTTCAACTTGGGGATGATACATGAATGTGAGTGATGTCTGCATGACAAGCTCTCCTCACAACTACATCCAGGACAATAACCCTGTGACCCACCATGTGTGGGAGTGACACCTCACTCACTAACAGAGCAGTGGAAGTAGTGCCAGTATGACGGTGGAAACTGGCATGGCCACGTCAGCTAACACCAGATGATGTCATGTCTCTACATACATGTGGATACTAGTTCTCTCTCAGCAGATTTACCATCACTGACATTGTCCAATCCAGTGTGTCACTCATCAAATCCAATGAGTCACCCACACAGTTGAGGCAGTCATGCAATAGCAAATGATAACACAATACTGTAAAGTAACTATACTAACTTGGAGAACGGAGCAAAACTAAATTATTTGCAGTATACTGAGAGTGAATTTTAAAGTTACATACATTACAAAATTATTTTTTTATTACTTAATGACATACAATCAAAATATGAACGTGTGAGCAGTTTGTGTAGAGAATACATATAACTCATGAAATAGTGCAGTAATTTGTAGAACAATATCCTCCAAGTAACTAGCAGTAATGCACTGTCTGTATCCAATCAGTCTGTCCTTCCACTTCCATAACTGCACCATTACCTTTCCATAGTGCAGTCAGCCCTCTGAGTACTGTGAAGAAGTGAATGAGATGTGAAATCATTAGCATTTCTGAATAGCAAAATAAAAACACTTGGTGTAGGGAAAGTAAATGTGGTGTAAGTAGCTACATAACTGCATGCACATCCCCTAGAACTGCAGGGAGGATCAGTGGCAATTGTTAGCTGCTAATGGCTAGCAAGTGTTGCTGACTGCTCTGACTACAACAGCATGTAATATTGAAGGGATTGTTGTCTCTGAAGTGTTTGTATCATGCAGAGTAGACTTACAATAAAAAGTGTAAGCATCCTTAAAGCTATGAGAATAACCTTAACGACACTGACATCTTGTACTAACAGCATACTGTCAATCCTCTGCTTAAAATCTGTCTGAAATGCTGATTAGTTATATTACACATTGAAACAAAGATGCAAATATGTGGCCACGGCGTTGCATTTATGTAGTTAAGCTGATGAGGGGAATATACTCAGAAAATTAAGAGAAGAAATAGTTGTCAATGTTGACAACCTGACAATAAAATGGTGTGGACTAAAATGTAATTATCACTAGCCCATTGATCTAAACATGTTCAAGAAAATGAGGAGGGACAATTTCTGGTCCTGTGTTGGTGGCAAAGAGGGATAAGAAAAAAACAGTGTGTGGTGTTTTGGCCCCAAGGTGAGGTTTCAATTCCAGGTAGCATTTTGTCTGACACATTTTCTGAACATATGATCAGGTTGTAACAAACAAACACAGATCTAGAAAACTTCACAATCCTGCCTTTTCATTATTATTTTCCCAGTTACTTCTTAATACTGGCAGTTTGTTTTGGTCCTCATTTGCACAGATTTTGACAAACTGCACCGATAACTGGCAGCATTTCGAACCAGTAAACAAGAGTCCACTGACCAAGGTACAGACTGAGAAATGTAATTTGTCAAGCCATCAGTAGCTCATTTTAGAGTGGCACAGGTGCACTTTACTACAGCACTCTGAACAGCAGAAGGAGAAGACATTATAAATCACATCTTAGTATCAGTATAGCCCACAGGGTAGATGAAATGATTTTAGAGAAACAGGAAAGAAGATGCAAAGTTTTAATCCAGCTTTAAGCCCCATTCTGCTTGGAATTTTTGCAGCTGATGTGAAAAATGCAGCTTTTGTTTTGTTTGTAATATAAGTTGTTATACATGTTTTTTTTTTTTTTTTTTTTTTTTTTTTTGCCTGTGTAATTTTAGCAGAGCAGGACAAGAGCTCAACACGTGAAGGAAAGAGTGAACAATTTCATGTCTGTTATCTCCATTAGCACAAACAGTTTTGACACTGATGCATGGTATTTCTAATGAGTGAGTAATGTTTACATTCTCTGTACATGTTTCTGTGTCAGAAGCTGCAAATGCAGTGACTTTGGCAGCTTAACAGTTTCTCTGGGGTTCAAATTCAGACAATGTAAGGGGAATGTGGAAAGTGTTGCACCAGATGTATGATTTACTTTCATCACATCATATACTTTTTCTTGTTTCTCTGGAGTTCCAATCCAGACAGTGTAAGGAGAATGCAGAAAGAATTGCACCAGGTCTGTGATTTACTTTCTTCACAACATGTACTTTTTTCTACTTTCTTGCCTTGTGCTGGTGCTCAGTGATGAGCAGCATGCAATATAGCTTCCTTACTTAAGGAAAAAAGTGAAAAAGTTTAGTTGAGAAGCATTCTGTAGTGCAAACAGGCTATCAGCACTCTGGACAGTACTTAGAGGAGAACATCCACCTCTTGTTTTGCTGTCTCTGTGGTACAAGGTGTAAGTGCACTTCTTTAAAGAGAGACCACAGGTCATCCAGGGTTCAAATCTAGATAGTGCTTGCTTTCACAATGGGTTGTCAGAGTGCCATTTTACACAACACTGTGATTAGGAATGTTACACTACATACAAATGGCTATCATAAGCACATGTAATGCAATAATTATATCATTAACGCTTTGATAAATAAATCTTTGTTAGTAGCATATCTTTGAATGTGTGTGTAATTGTTTAAGCAGGATAATTATGATGATGAATTAAAAATGCACTAACATATTTATGATGGACAGAATACTTAAACGTTAAAATCGACTTCTCTCCTCTCATAGCCCAACTCTGTGTTTAGGACAGTATGTGTATTGAAGTATATTTGTATCATGCCCCAATCTGTAGGAATCAGCTCATGAAAGTCCATCCATCTGACATATATTTACAAACAGTAATAATGCATCTTTCATTGGAATGCATTTCACAGGACATCCTAAAGTCACACACAGTCTTGCAATGCGCAACTTTAGTATGTGATGTTAAATGGCAATTCAGGTGTTACTGCAAAATGCAGTGAGCATTTACTTTATACTGCATTGTGCGTCCAGTTAACTTGTGGTTTCCCTTGAAATAAGTCTCATATCTAATAGGTATAACATAATATTTCAGTAGCTATTAAGTCTGGCCTGGTAACATATTTAAAATAGTCATTCCTAGATATTCTTCATGTTATGATAAAAAGTTACTATAATAATCTCATTCTGATATGATTTGTAAAATGATCTGCTTACTGGAGTCAAATCCTGCTTTTTCATTTAGTTCATAGTTTGTACCTTGTGCCACAGAGAAAGTGATGTTGACAGGTGGATTTTCTCTGCTGAGTACTGTCCAGTGTGCTGATGGCCACACATCACAACTAATCCTGTCTGCACTATAGAAGGCAGACCAAATTAAAGTATTTCATTTTTTTTTCATCAGAAAACACTTTGCTGGCAGCCTAACATTGTGCAAATGAGGAAGGCAAGAAGAACCCTTCATGTTTGAACTGAGCTTTGGAGCCAGCATGGAAAGGTATGCTACAACTTGTAGAGCACTGCTAAACACCACTAAACACTGGTACTTCACAGTCCCAGTTCAACACATCAAGGTATAATCATACATGTGATAACACTTTGCCAACATCCACACAAATATGTTTCCCAGCATTAAGATTTACAACAAGATTTCAAACAAAAATAAATACTGCTTCTGGATTATATTACTTCATTATATGGAAATTATTTAATGTAGTCATGTGAAATGCAGTGAACTGCATGTTTAACTGACCACTTCATTCTGAACAGTTGGTTCTGCACTGTAGCATCAACACTTTATGTTCTACCACATGCAGCCTTGATGCACATAAAATCATCATATTTTATATGTTCTGCATTGGGACATTAAGTATTGCTTGGTATTGACATTCTACATTGCCCATACATGAGCACATACCATTGCTTATATCAATACCATTCATTAAAGTTTAAAAACAATCATCATATGAACGATTCATTAGTGTGTATGTGTGTGTGTGTGTGTGTGTGTGTGTGTGTGTGTGTGTGTGTGTGTGTTTGGCTCATATAGACAATGCAGGTAGGTACATGTCACTCTCTGTTCTGCAGTATACATTAATGACAGCATAGTTGACATAGGTCAGCAGTATATATGTATGTCTTATCGATCACAACATTGCATTTACTCCAGCATATCAACAAATATGGATTTGCACAGACTTATGTGATGGCATTTGCATTAAGAAACTGTGTTGTCTAGATTGTGTAGCTAGATAAGTATGGGGTTCTTATTTCATATAAATCAACGTATGTGTGTGAAGGTGGGTCCATTACATCAATGGAGAATTAATTTGACAGATATGCTGATTTGACTCCCATTTGTTAGAAAACATTTACATGGTCAGATCAATCCCATATCCCCTTTTCACTCTGTCCACAAATGCATACTGACTGAAGCACACTGATCAGGTCATCATTTCAATAATGCAATCTCACACCACCAAACTCTGACCTCTCTTGTTGTGTGTGCATGTAATATATTTTTGTGTAGTTTGACTAATCTGATAGGTAGGGAGTTTGAATACAGCTGTGACCTTCACCTGTTTGCATCTTTGTGAATATAAATGGATGCAGTGTTACACCTCTTAGTACTGACATTTACAATTCCACATAGCTTTAGAAGTCATTTTTGCACACGCATCTCCTTTTCATGACGCAGCTGATCTCATCCTTTCAAAGATGCTGTGTGGCTCACAGGCAATCAGCCTTCTCCAGTAGTGCATGCATGTAATGCACTTGTATGTAGATTCTGTCATTCAATAGGTAGTGAGACTGAATGCAGTAATTACTGCATCTGTGAGTCTTAGTTTCTTCCTTTTACTGTGCAGAATAGGCTGCAAATACATATATGGGGTATATCTATACAGAGTGCTTGTGCTGTGCAACCACTTTTTAGCAGAAACATGAAGGCGATACACAATGGTGATGTCATCCATTGAAAAGTGCAGTGTCACAGTCATCAAATAAGGCTGTAGTTGCAATTGTGTTTCAGCAAACATTCATAAGCCTGTAACATTCATTATAAAGTATCCTTCCTTAATGCACACATTCATTTCATTTGTTTGTGACACTACCCATAGCAACTTCCTGTGGCACATGCCAATAATACACAGATCTGGAAATTACACTGCATCATAGTGTGGTGTTTGCATCTGTCTGCACAATAACTTGCCAGGCAGGAGTGGCTTTTACAAGCATATTACATGATGTCATACTCTTTCCCACATTTATAACACCACACACACCTACACATAGGATGCATAACCATTAGAATATTGAAGTGCACCTTTCAAGGGTGATCCTGTTTGTACATGTATTAGACCTATTTCTGTGGTGTACAGAGTTAATACACAGGTCAGTGTTAACAATGAGGGGATGGTTTCAATCCTTTCAAAAGGAGAGTGTGGCTTCTGAGTCATGACTATTTTCCAACATGTTATATCAACGGAATGCACATTGTGCAAATATCCCATAATGTATATACTGTGCTTGCGAACTGTCACCTCAACTCAGCTTGTCAATGACATTCATATGGCATGTCGTTTCTTTCTATTACAATGTTAATTTATGTAACCATCACGTATTCTGCTTTTATTTACCTACATTTGCTCAGGAAGTGTGACCAACATTAATTAGAGTAACAAACGTATTACAAAATTTTATTATTACAAAATTGTCTTTGTGGCATCAATTATCTGAATAGATTTTGAACATTTACCCTCCCCTCTTACATATTTCTGTATATCTCTCTGATTTCTGTGCACATTGTCCTCAGTACACGTTTTCTGTCTAGTAACTATGTATTTTGGCTGCCTTTGCCATATCCCCTCCCCCTTACTTATTTCTGTATTTATACCTATGATTTATGTGCACAGTATGCTTTCCCTGCCTGCGTACAGTTTGCATTATTTGTCTTATGTAGCTCTTCATGTTGTCCACATGGGCATGCTTAACAGGTTTGCCCAAAGGCAAGCTTGTTTGTTTACTGTGTGCACTTACTTTAACAGCTGTTCATTGTGTGCACTTTTTTTATTTACTGGGTAAATCTGAATTGGAATGAAGCCAATTTTTAGCAGATTCCCAGGGAGAAATGCTCCAGATATATGTCTTTGTAACATGGGAGGAAACTGGAGCACCGGAGGAAACCCACATGAATGTAGGGAGGACATGCAGACTCCTCACAGAAGGTTTCTCAACCAAGAATTGAACCAGATAACCTCTTGCTGTGAGGCAACAACGCAACCACTGTGCCATGCACTTATGTTCCTCAACACATTTTCCTGGTCACCAACACTGTTGCTGACCAGAAAAATGTGTTTTTATTCATATAAGTATGGTGAGCTGCATGCATATGCAATTAGTGCTGCTAATTATCACTCTAATAAGTAAACATCATGTAGGCTTTGAACAAAGCCTACATAATTGTTCACAAATCCCTGCAATGAATGTATAATTGATGCTGAAGATCAGGCAGTTCTTATCATCACTTCAAATGATGCAGACTATATGATCTGACAAATGTCAACCCTTTGCAGTTGCTGGAAGCTATAAAGAAGGTTCTTCAAAATATATTACTAAAATGTAACATGATTAGACTGTATTACACAATTCGGTTTTATTAATGAATGAATTTATTCTTTATTACAAGGAATCTGCATGAAAGAGATGCTCTATGGAAAAAATGGCAAAACATTAAAGCTCCCACCTTTCTTCAAGGTTATAAGCAACTCAGAAATCATGTAAAAAATTATTATTTTGGATAAACACCAACATTTCACTACCTTTCAAAGCTCTCACCCAAATGACCCCCAAAAATTCTGGAGTACTATCAACTCCCTGCTCCACACTGGTTCCCCTGCCCTTTCCCCTATCACTCTCCCTCATCTCTAAACTCCTACCCTCTGGAAACTCTGATCATCCCAAGTCTTCTGTGTCACCCTCACCTCCCCCTAAACCTCTATGCTCCTCTGTCTCTCAGCCTTTTACCTTGTGACCTGTTTCTACTAAATATATCAAATCCCTGCTTCTTAAACTAAAACTATACTCTCCAGCCACTGAACCACCCCCCCCTCAATTTCTGAAAATTGCTGCTGACTACATTGCATATCTTGTATCTATCTTAATCCACCAGTCAATTCTGGAATCTACCATACCGGAAATATGGAAATCCTTCTATACCACTCTTCTGCACAAAAGTGACAACTCTGTTGAACTCTCTAGCTATAGACCAACCATTATTCTCTCACCACTCTCTAAGATCCTTGAAAAATGTATACATACTTAAGTACTGTCCTAACTCATTCACAAAAATCTCCTCACTCCACCCCCCCGCAACATAGTTTCCACCCTAAACACAGTACCTACTATCCTTGACTCAAAAAGGTGCAGAAGCTAAGGACAACAACCTCTTCATCTCCTGTCTATTATTTGATGTCTCTAAAGCCTTCTCCACTGTGTCACATTCCATCCTTCTTTACAAACTGTCAGACCTAAACCTCTCACCTTCTTCTCTTGGCTGGTTTCAATCCTACCTTACTGTCAGAAAGCAAGCTGTTAGATGGCAGCAGGCTTTCTCACCCTTCCTTGCTGTTCAAACAGGAGTACCCCAAGGCTCCATACTTGGAATGCTCCTTTTCAACATTTTTACCAACAACCTACAGTCATCCTACAGTCTCTCATCTGTAATACAATATGCAGATGACTCTACTGTCTTATCTATCTCCAATGCTATCTCTGAACTACACATACTAACACATAATTCCTTTATCTATATTGAAAAATAGCTCAGAAATAATCAACTAATCCTTAACCCAAAGAAAACTCAACTCCTTCTCTTCCTACCTCAGACACATTCTTACGTTAAATCCAATTTTTCTCTTTCCTCCCTAGATGGAACCACTATCTTCCCTGCCTCACACACCAAACTCCTTGGGGTAATTATTTATGACTGACTAAAATTTGACTCACACACACAACAGACCATCAAAAAAAACACCAAAAACTTGGACTACTTTATAGGAACAAAAAATTCCTCACTACTGCCACTAAGCGTACTCTTGCCCAGGCATTTCTCTTACCTAGTCTTCTATATGCTTCCCCTATCCTTGCCAATATCCAAACTACCTCAGTGCAGAAATTGGAACAAACATACAACAAAATTGCCAGATTTATTTTAAACCAACCACTCTTGTCGCATCACTGCCTCTCACTAAACAAACATCAGTGGCTGGAATTTCCACTTCTCCTACAATCACAACTCCACACTACCTTTTCCATACTCAACAACCCCTCTGCCTGCCCTGCTCTCACCTCCCATGTTACTCTCTACTCCCCACCCGGCCTCTCTGGACTGCGGATCAGCATCTTCTCTCAGTTTTTAAACCCAAAAATAATATTGGCAAACTACTTTACAAACACTCTGTCTCACTAAATTGGAACACACTCCCTCTCCATATTAGATACAATCTTTCCTTTCCCTGTTTAAAAGAGGAGCTTAAATCCCACATACTAAATTGAAATGATACAGTTGCCTTGACCTCATGTAGTCTTAGTCTGTCCTATGATATAACCTGTTACATCTCCTAACTTTCTTTCTCTGTTAGTAAGTTTGGCTTAAACTAACCCCCTAAACCCTCAGCTCTACTGCTATAGCCCCTCCTTTCTCCCCCCTCCCATTCTCCACATTATTTATCTTTTTCCCCTCAATTCCTATCAATGTCTGTACATTTTCCTTCTTTTGAACAATGATTATCTTTGTTTTTACTCTTATATGTAGTAAATTTAGACCCCTGCTATCAGTGCAACCCTTAATGTTCATAATTTTTTTCTTTTGTTTTTCTCTTTATAATTAATTTCATATTTGTATTTTTATCTTTGCTTTGTTGGGGCTCTTTTCCCTTAGGTCTTCACTGAAAATGGGTTGCTTACTATCAGTGCAATGCAAGCAAATAACCTTTTCTTTTTTACAATTATTTTGTATTGTGATTGTTATTTAATATTTGTATATTGCCACTTTATCTTTACTTTTCCCCTCGGGTCTCCATTGAAAATGGGTTTGTTTGCAAACTCAGTTGGGCTAACCCGGTTAACAAATGTGAAATAAATAAATAATAAATAAAATAAAGCAAAACAATTAAAGACAATATAAATGCTGCAGTAGCTTTGTTCAAGAACCCACAAATCATACAAAAATATCAGAAATATTACCGCATATAGCATTCTATTTTTTTTTTTGGTGGGGGGGGTTACATGTTTGCATTAAATTTTTAACTTACTAATGTATTCTCTGCCATCAAGAATAGCTGTTCTATTTGACATCACTCAATGCAGGTCTGACCTGACTGAATGGCTAATAATGCTGTATTGTTGCAGCAGGCACTTCCAGAGTGAAAAGAGACACATCCTGGACGAATGCATGGTAATGAATCAGACCCGGCCAACCATACTAATAGCCCATTACTTGACTGCCTCTCTCCAGTTATCATAAACACTGTTCAACCCTGTTAGAGTACAAACAATTTTCTTATTTACTTTTACAATTATTACAGAAAGTTGGATTTCATTTAAAACTTTTATTTGAAGCTTTACAGAAGAAATACTCACAGCTATTTTTTTTTTATCTTTTGTTGACTGGGTTAGTCCCAATAGGCCAGTTCCCTGTTTTCTGGGGAGAACTGAGGTAGTACTTATGCTACTAGGAAATTGGACCAGGTCAACAGATAATTTCCCCTACTAATTTCAATATGGGGAAAGGAAGTAAATTATTTTTTAGAGGAGGACCAGTTAAGGGATCAAGTACAAGAAAGAGAGATAGGGCACAACAAATGGTATCTACAAAACAACAGAACATGTTGATGCCATACCACACGACATCCAGGAACAATGGAGAAGAAATAATCAAATATAGTGACATACATTATAGATGGAAAGAATTTAGCATCTATAATTATACTAGCTTGGATGTCAATATAGACATGTTTAGTTTACTTTCTAAGAGTATGAAATATATACCTAATAATAGGGGCAATTTAGTGGACTATGTGATAGATTTTAAAAAATATTTAAGAAAGTTAAATCTAGCTGTGCATTTCAAGGGGAAAGAAATGTCAAGTGTGGATATTTTTATGAAACCTAGTAAGTTCACACCCCCTTTAAATAATGTACTAGCTACATATGAAAGGATGGTATTAAAGGAATTGTATACAGGTTTTAAGACCAACAAACCTCATATTACAAATCTTACCAAGAATGAATTAAAGATCTTGAAGGACCTACAAATGAATAATAAAATCAGAATAATGAAGCCCGATAAGGGTGGTGGGGTAGTGCTATATTGCACAGAAGATTATAACAACAAAATTATGAATATATTATTAAATTCAGGGAATTATATAGCTACCTCACTAAATGAAGTGAATATCGCATATCATAAAATTAATCTAATTATAGAGGATTTACTAATAGATAATAGAATAGATATGAATATGTACAATTATGTGAAAATAGAGTATCCTATTATAGGAACTATCGTAGGCATACCCAAGGTCCATAAAAATATCCAGGAACCACCATTCCGACCCATTATATCTGGAAGTAATTCTAAAACTTTCAAAATGGGTAAAGTAGTGGATGGATGGTTAAAAGGTATTTATTTACACATCCCACATATAGTAAAGGATTCCTGGGATTTTCTTACTAGACTTAAGGATGAACTTATAACTGACAATTGTCTTTTAGTAACGATAGATATAGTGGACCTATTCTCAAGTATACCTCAGGATGAGGGACTCAGAAGATTTCAAGAAAGTATGTGTAAATACAGCAGGTTAACTTGGGACAAAATAAGTGTCCTCATGGTTTTTATGGAAGTAGTTTTGAAGAATAATTTTATTATGTTTCAAGGTGAATATTATAGGCAAAACAAGGGGGTTGCCATGGGGGCAGCATGTGCCCCCATGTTTGCCAATTTATTTTTACTAAATTGGGAGGAAGAATATATCTTTGGAACTGAATGGAACAACCATATAAGATGTTATCTTAGGTTTTTGGATGACGTGTTCTTTATATGGGAGGGTAGCGAGGAACTATTATTAGAATTTACCAAGTATCTCAACAGTAGAAATGAATATTTAAGGTTTACTACAAGTTTGAATAAAAAAAGTATTTCATATTTGGATACGAAAATTACTATTGAGAGCAAGAAGTTTAAATCCAACTTGTATAGGAAGGAGACTTTTAGTAATGACTATTTAGAGTATAATAGTTGCCATCCCCAGTATCAGAAAAAAAGTATTATTAAAGGACAATGCATTAGAGCCGCCAGGATGACATCTAGCTATGATGATGTAGTAGTGGAATTAAACTACATAGCCGCAATGTTTATTGACAGAGGGTACCCTGATAGGATGGTGTCTGATGTAGTAAAGTATGTAAAACAAGAGTGGGGCAAAAAATACAAACCTATACTGGGGAATGAGCATGGAATTGGATACACTAAAAAATCAAATACTGAATATAGGAGAGCTTGTGTTATGCAATACGCGCCGTCAGTGAACAAATTCAAAGACATAATAGTAAAAAATTGGAACATAATAGAAACAGATGAGGACATTTATAAAATAGTAGGTCCCAGACCAGCATTTGTATATAGGAATGGACAGAATTTGAAAAGTAGGTTAAATAACATGATGGGTAATTTTTGTAAAAGTGAGGGAGGTACCACCAAATGTGGACGATGTAACCAGTGCCAGTACATCATGGGGGTTAGTAGTGTCACACTGGACAATTTTCAGAAAACTACAGTTAGGTTTAGTAAGGGGAACTGCAGAACTAAAAATGTCATATATTTAGCTATGTGTTCTACATGTTCAAGTTACTATGTAGGGATGACATCTAGATGCTTAAAAAATAGAATCTATGAGCATTATTACAGAATAAAAAAGCAAGATGTGAATAATGCCCTATGGAGACATTGTGAGGCCAGCAAAGAGTGTAGGATGTTTAAGTTTGGTATTCTAGAACAGGTCCAGGTGAATCCCAGGGGAGGGAATATAAAGGAGAAATTATTAGAAAAAGAGACTCGGTGGCAAATTAAACTGAATGCCTCTGAGCACCCAGGGTTAAATGAATATATCTCTATAAAAACTATATTAAGATAGATATAGTTGAAAAGCCCAACTTTAGAAGGTATATAATCATTTATACAACAGATTTGAGGTATAGAAATAGTATATTAAAAATTTCTTGTACTAAAGAAACTTAAAGTCAAGTGCAATAAACAAACAAGAGATGAAGTTTTTAAAGATTTAGAAGTATTATATGTATGTTAGGAGATAGTGATGTTTGTCGTCTCCCATTGCTGCAGTCCTGACAAATGGGTACTCCGCTGCCCACCATCGGCCCGAATACCAAAGGGCTAGAACCGGCGTTGGTCATGGGCGCCTGAGACTGACATAAGTACTTGTCAGTACAAATGCGCATGACCGACGCCATAACCTCAGTCTTTCTTGCCGCATGGTCCTCAGCAGAAGCAGTTTTTGCAACTGCCGTTCGGTGTTCTGGAACTGTCGGTTTTCGAGTTTCAGACCGGATACCAAGTTGGCTAAGTACCCTGTTGGGAACATTTTTTGTCTTTTTCTTGCCTCAGTATTGCCGGATGTCAGAAAAAGTTAATAACTGTATTTCTTGTGGGAAACAGATTCCTCATAGGGATTACCATTCACTCTGCATTCCTTGTTTAGGGCCTGAGCACGACGTTGTTGGGTGTCGCTTTTGTGCTACTTTTAACAAGCGTGCTATTAAACGTCGGTTGGACTGTGATAGGCTGGTGTTTGGTAAACGTTGTAATTATAACATGCCGTCGGATTCTCCGATGACTGGTTCTTCTAAGAAGCGCAAAGATAAGCCTTTGCGGTCCAAACAGGATGAGGCGTCCACTCCGGACGTCGGTTCTGTGGAACCACTGACTGCTTCAGTGGCTCCTTCTGACAGTTTACCAGTGTGTCTAGGGGAGCCTTTGTTACTGCAGGAAGTGGCTTCTCCTGTGTTAGGCCAGGCTGAGGGTGCTTCTTTGTTGTCAGTGGCTTCCTCCCCTCATAGGGTAGTTAGACCTCCTCCTTCTCAGGGCAAAGGCCATTCTAAATCTAAGTCTATCCCTGCTGGTGCTAATCCCCAGGGTCCAGCTCCTAGGAAGCACATGTTAAAGATGGCTGAAGATTTGATTACTTTAATTAGGGGTTCCATGCCCCCCCCTGTGAAGAGGCCCAGGATAGACACAGAGTTGGAGGGTCTGGTTCAGTCTTCCAATGAGTCAGATTCCTCTGTGGAAGAGCTTCAGGATTTCCCTCCCTATTCTGATTCGGAGGCTGAGGACGCTACTCCCTCTGCGTCCCCTCCAGAAGATTTTTCTTTCTCTGAAACTTTGCATTCCATGAGGGAACATTTCCAGTGGGATGGCCAGGATTATTCTGATTCTCGTAAAAGGCTGAGAGAATTCTTGTTTTTACCTCAGCACAGGCCTTTGGCTATTCCCCCTGTACTGGATGTTGTTCAGGATGTATTTTCTGAGGCTGCCCTTAACCCAGATTCTCTGCCCCTGCCCCAGTTAAACCAGATAGATACTACAGGGTTCCGGAAGCTCACAAGTACTTGTATAAGAGTCCTAGGGCTGATCCAGAAACTATTTCTCTAGGCCCCAAAGGTGTTAAGGCTTCTGTGGTTAAGAATCCGGTTCCTCTGGACAAGGATGCTAGGGCCCTGGATAGGTGGGGTAAAAACTGTATACCTCTTCTACTTTGGCTATGAGAGCTTTAAATTGTCAATTTCATATGCTCAGGTATCAGAATTATTTGCTAAGTCAATTGAAATGTAAAGTGGATGCTTTGTCTGAAGGTGTTGACTGTAAGGAGCTTCAGGATTTAGTGCATGCTTCAGACCAGGTTGGTAAGCATTCTTTGCAGTGTGGTTTTGATGCTTTACAAGCTTCTTCCAGGGTGGCTGCTACTAGTTCTGTTGTTCGCAGACATGCTTGGCTTAGAGATCAGTCCTTGTCAGAGCATGTTAAGGCTCGCATTATGGATGCTCCTTTGCAATCTGATGTTCTTTTTGGCCCTCCAGTGGAATCAGTTTTAAAAAAAATGGAGGAAAAAGCTAAGTCTATGCAGACGGTAAAGGACTTCTTACAGGTTCAGCCCCCTAAGTTCAGTAGGAATTGGCCTGCTAGGGGATGGTCTTTTCCCTCTTCGGATTTTCATTCTAGGGGCAGGTCGAGGCATGGTAGAGGTAGGGCTTCCTCGCAGGGCCCTGTTACTTCTAGGTCTTTGAATTCTTTTACCCCTTCTGCTGGGGTGGGCAGGGGTCAGTCCTTTCGGAAGCAGTCCCAATGACCTGTGTCTTCAGCTGCCGGACTCTGCTTTGCTGGCAGCTCCTCTAGGAGGAAAACTGGGACTTTTCAAAGGGAATTGGCATTTGGTTACCCAAGACAAATGGGTATTGGACATTATAACTCGAGGCTACAAGTTTTATTTTCACACATTCCCTCCTTTCAAAGGTATGCCGGATGTGCCTCATCAGCAAAGACTGGAAGCGCAGGCACAGATTTTTTCTCTGCTCCGGTTGGGAGAAATACAGGCAGTTCCTTCTGTGGACAGAGGCACGGGGTTTTATTCCCATCTTTTCTTAGTGCCAAAGAAGGGAAATACTTGGAGGCCCATTCTGGATTTATCCATTCTAAACACCTTTCTGGAAATTCCGAAATTCAAGATGTTGACACTGCAGCAGCTGTTGCCTATGCTAGGCAGAGATCACTGGATGGTGACTTTGGATCTCAAGGAGGCCTATCTTCACATTCCTATCAGGCCCAGTTGCAGGAAATTCCTGAGGTTTCGGACTGGGAATTTGCATTATCAGTTCTCTGCATTGCCCTTTGGCTTATCTACTGCACCCAGGGTATTCACAAAAGTCCTGGCTCCAGTAATAGATTTTCTCCGGCTAAGGGGAATTCAGATTTATCCTTATCTGGACGATTGTTTGATACTGGCTCAGGGCAAGCACGGACTTCTTCGACATCTGCAGTATGTGATGACAGTTTTCAGATGCCTAGGGTATTCTGTGAACAAAATAAAGTCCAGTCTAGTACCCTCACAGGAGATGTGTTTTCTGGGTGGGAGACTGAATACAGCTACTCAGATGGCATCTCTTACCCCGGACAAACAAAGAAATCTTCACCTATACTTCCAACAGCTATCCGTAATGTCCAGGCTGACTGCAAGGACAGTCCTTCAAGCCTTGGGGTTCATGGCATCTTGCATTCTAGTACTTCCCAATGCCAAACTGCATATGAGGAAGCTACAGTGGTATCTCAAAAGTGTTTGGACTCAACACAGCCACGATTTGGATACTGTCATTCAGATTCTACCTTGCATTCAGAAAGAATTTGTGTGGTGGGCTCAGGAATGTCACCTAAACAAGGGACTCTCTGTGACCCAACCGGAGGCAAGTCAGATATTAACGACAGATGCCTCGGAGTCAGCCTGGGGAGCCCATTTCAAAGGAAAATGGATTCAAGACCTTTGGCCCCCGGAGCTGCTTCACTTGCATATCAACATGAAGGAGATGCTGGCGGTTCAATTTGCATTGAAAGCATTCAAGGATCTACTTCGACCGGGACTGGTGTTGATTCGAACAGACAACACGACTGTCATGTGGTACATCAACAAGCAGGCGGGAACTCATTCTTACCCTCTTTGCAGACAAGCAATGCTGTTATGGGAAACTGCTTTGGATCTGCACATCACTCTTCGAGCACAGTTTCTGCCAGGAGCACAAAATTCGTTAGCAGATGTTCTGAGCAGACAGATGGTAGATCCTCACGAATGGAAGTTGGATCCTCAGGTATTTCATCAGTTGACCATGGCTTGGGGAACTCCAGACATAGATCTGTTCGCTTCTCCTCTGAATTCCCAACTACCTCTGTTTTGCACAAGGCTGTTTCATCCGAAAGCCTGGAAAATAGATGCGCTATCCTTCAGTTGGAGCAACCTTCATGTGTATGCCTTTCCTCCTCTGCCTCTTCTTCCAAAGGTCCTGTTGAAAGTCAGGAGGGACAAACCTTGCATGATCCTTATAGTGCCGGATTGGCCTCGTCAACATTGGTACCCTCTGCTGAGGAGCCTAATTCACGGGACACCTTGGCCATTACCATGGATTCCTCACTTATTGTCTCAAGAAAACAATCATTTTCTCAATGTCAGGGTGCAATCCCTACACCTGACAGCCTGGCGCATTCAGTTTTAGAGGATGAGGGCCTTCAGCTCCCTCAACAAGTTTTGGATGTCCTTTTGGAAGCCAGGCGTCCTAGTACTCGAAAAGTTTATGTTGATAAATGGAAGAGATTTTTTCTTTGGAGTTCAGCTACAGGCCTTGATGTCACGTTGCCTAATTTGAGTTGTACTTTGCAATATTTGACTATGTTACTGGACAAGGGTTTGTCCTTCTCTTCTATAAAAGTGCATGCTGCAGCTATTTCTGCTCACTATGATGGTGATCCTCCTTTATTTTCACATCCTTTGCTTAAACAGTTTCTTAGAGGGGCAAAGAATATAAGACCCCCACGAAGGGCTCCTTCTCCTGCCTGGGATCTTAATTTTGTTTTGGAAAAGCTGACTCTGCCTCCTTTTGAACCTGCAGCTACGGCTGAATTGAAGTTGTTGTCCTGGAAGACTGCTTTTTTGTTGGCTGTTACTTCTGCTAGAAGGGTATCTGAATTACAGACTCTCATGGCAGTGGAACCTTTTCTGATTTTTCACCAGGACAGAGTTTCCTTGCGTACTAATCCTACTTTTCTGCCTAAGGTGGTTTCTAATGTGGCATTGAACCAATCTATACATTTGCCTACTTTTTATGCTAACCCCCAAAATGAAGGGGAAAGAGTTTTGCATTCTTTGGATGTGCATAGGCAGTTACGGTATTATTTGTTCAGAACCAATGAGTTCCGGAGATCTCAACAGTTATTTGTTTCGTTTGCTGTGGCTTCAAGTGGGAAAGCTGTCTCGAAACAAACTATTTCCAAGTGGATCGGCCATTGTATTGCTTTTGTTACTCTCATCATGGTAAGGAGGTTCCAGTTGGGATCAGGCCTCATTCTACTAGGGCTACAGCCACCTCTACTGCTTTTTTGAGAGGGGTAGCTACTAAAGACATTCTAGAGGCAGCTACTTGGAGTTCTGTACATACCTTTACAAAGCATTATCATTTGCCTCTTTATTCTAGGTCTAGGGCTGGGTTTGCCACTGCAGTCTTACAGGGCATGTCTGCAGCTCCTCCTGCTATTTAGTTGGCCAGCCTCCCTTTTTCCGTTGCTCTGGGATTCTACCCATTTGTCAGGACTGCAGCAATGGGAGACGACGAACATAGTACAGTTTTGTACCTACCATAAATGTAGATGTTCGAGGATCTCCATTGCTGCAGTCCTATTTTCCGTCCCTCCTTCCCCCTTTTTCTTTTTAGATTGGGGTTTTTTGGGTGGTGTTTTCTTTTTTGCATTCTGACGTCTGAGGCAAGAAAGACTGAGGTTATGGCGTCGGTCATGCGCATTTGTACTGACAAGTACTTACGTCAGTCTCAGGTGCCCGTGACCGACGCCGGTTCTAGCCCTTTGGTATTCGGGCCAATGGTGGGCAGCGGAGTACCCATTTGTCAGGACTGCAGCAATGGAGATCCTCGAACATCTACATTTATGGTAGGTACAAAACTGTACTTTATGGTAGCTAGCACATGCACATGAATTAAATATTTTTTTAAAGTATTTTTTAAAGTATTTTTTAAGTATTGTATTTTTAAATACAAATATAAATAGATTGGTACACATAGAGGGAATCCAGCACTGTGCACTTTAAAAAGCTGATGATTATATTGTAATGAGCTTAATTATGTGATTACTTAATAAGATGTTAATTGATGAATGGATATGTATATAAAAAGGCAAGGTAACATTGTGTAGTGGTTCTGATGAAATCTACGGTTGTAGATGAAAGCGCTCAACCACATATGGTTTTTATGTGATTTTATTACGAATTAAAGAGAGGATTTATCCACAGCTTCGTGCCAGTGCGGTGTTATTATACTGGGACTTGACTCTGCCTCTTAGGGGGCTTCTCTTTATAATTTCAATATGTGCTCAGGGAATCTTTTACATTCACCTGATCTGTCACTGACTTAAGTAGATAAAACCTCAAATTAATATTTCATTTGAAGGATGCACCACTCCCTTTATGCTGCATTACAGTGTCAGCCATCCTTCTGCTTGGTATAGGAACAGAACCCACAGCCATCTGCACTAAAGATAAACATGATACCTGTTACACTATCAACACTGTATATAAGCACTCTGTAACGTGTAAGGATTTTACAGAAATTAATTTTTGGATTTTAGAAAGAGTCATAAAAGAACCAAGGGGTGGTGATTATAAGAGCCTTATAGAAGAGAAAGAAGCCTGGTGGCAAATTAAGTTACAAGCTGGGCAAAAACCAGGCTAAATTATATTATCTCTATCAAACCTATTTTAAATAAAAAAGCTTCATACAGCAAATAAATGAAAAAAATGTTAATATTTTTGTTATTTATTATTACTTTTGTAACATAAAGTTTTAATATAATATACATTGTTGTGATAATTATATTTTAAACGTTTTAAATGTTGCAAAAAATGTATCATACACTTTTAAATATTGGTTAGAAACCCTATTAATATTAATGGACTGGTAAATATTAATGAATTTTGTCATATTCATTACTGGTGATGTCACAGTATGTGAGTATAAATAGAGGAACATGGGAATATTCACTGATTCTGATGAAATCCCTACAGGAGGGAAGAAAGCGCTCAATCAGTTGGATTTTTTAAATTGTGTATTTGAATAATAAAATATCAAGTGTTTCTACATCTCAGCAGTGACAACTTTTTTATTTATAGTGGACTTAGCACTGTTGGGCTCGTTTTCTTATAACACTGTAGAGTACACAACAGTAATTTTCTTTTCCCTCAAAATTCACATTTAGTGAAAAGGCATCTCACATTAAATTACAAGAGACATGCTGGGATTCATGCTCAAATAGCATACAGTGCGGTACTAATTAGTGTTTATGTGAAATGTGCAGGAATTCAAAACAGAAATATGCAATGTATTTGCTAACAGTCAGGGACAACCCCATTGTACCCTAGTGTCCCTTTTCAGCAGTAGCCCAGGAAATATCTAAATAATAAGATGGATCTTTAGTTCACTGTCTGGTTAAGTAACATGCGAGAAGCAAGCAGACCTGGATATACTCTACTGCTAGAAAGTATACTTGGCATGCCTCATAGAAAGTACATCTGTCATTCATGATTGAAAAAACATACATTTTTAAACTAAAAAGGACCATTGACTAGTCAATGTATACAACATACTCATTAAATTGTGGTATATCTGCCTATACCTTAATGCAAATTAAATATACTAATGAAATCATTAGTGATACTATCCAAATTTCAATATCTGTTATTGTGTGCAAGGGCATCCCTGATATGGTGGGCTCCACCCCCAGACATACTCATACATTCTAATTTGTGGTAACATCACCTTGGAGTTGACATATTATAAATGGGTAAATGCAAACTGAAATATCTGCATTTTGCTTTCCTCAGATACAGAGTAACAATATATAGGTTTGGGTCAATTCAGAACATTCATGCTTGATGAATATAATACTATATAAATGCATTATTTGATCAATGGGTCTTCAGACTAGCCATTTTACAGCATCATTTGAGGAACACTTGCAGATGATCATATATAAATATAAATATAATTAAGGGAAGTACAAGACCCGTGTAGAGTGGTGTGTATTGGAGGCAAGGATACCCAGGCAGGTTCACATTATCATTTCATTTGGGGCTGGTTGTGTAGTATCTAAAGTGACATGTGATATAAAACAAAAACAAGTTAGTGTCCAGTTTCCCTTCATGCATTGAAGCTACTTTTTATTGCTTACAAATGCTTTGTGGAGACTGTCTTACTCTCATACATGTCCATGTACATATACAGATACCAAATTCAGTCAAAAACTAATTATTTTAGTGTACGAGGATAGTGCAGTATTGGTTTTAGGTACTTTGCCAGTATTGCTTTATTTTTTTTCAGCTGAAGAAATTAGGCAAGTTTGCTTTATTTCTGTCTAATCTTTAGTGCAAAAGTGGCAGGTGGAAAGATTAACTGGAAGGACATTTTGGGAGCTGTAAGCTGGATACCTACAGATCAAGTGTTTCCGACATAATTATACAGACCATTTTAGCTCATATTAAGTAATCTCAAAGGCATTAGCTTTCTTGGTATATTTTATACAATGTCTGTGTCAAGGAGTGGATACAAGAACATCTATCTTACTCAGAAATGCATAAGCATTGATCTCTGCTATTCAAGTGAACATAAGAATGAGTGCCTGATACTCAGGTGAGCATGAACATAGATCTCTGCTACTCAGTTGAGCATGGGCATGGGTTTGTGTGACTCAGGTGAATATGGGCATGGGTTTGTGCTACTCAGGTGAGCCTGCACATGGGTCTGTGCTACTTAGGACGTGGGTTTTTGCCACTCAGGGGAGCATGAACATGGATCTCTGCTACTCATTTGAGAATGTGCATGGGTTTGTGTCACTCAGGTGAAAATGGACATGGGTTTTTGCTACTCAGGTGAGCCTACACATGGTTCTGTGCTACTCAGGAAGCATGGATATGGGTCTGTGCAACTCACAAGAACATTGGAATAGGTCTGTGTTACTCAGTTAAGCTTGGTTATGGATATTTGCTAGTTAGATGACAATGGACACATGTCCCTTCTACTTAGGTGAGCATTGGTTTAGGTCTGTGCTGTTCAGATGAGCATGGTCATAGTAAATTACTTAATTTATATCAGTCTTTGAAAGAAGGCTGAAACACAAGTGAATAAGAAGGTATTGTACCAGGAAAGAACCATATCAGTAGACTAAATTCAGTCCTGGAAGTTTGTGTTGAAGGATCAAATGTCTTGTGAACTGATTAAGTGGTATCTCATTTAAGGCAAAAAGATGTGCAAATGTACAAAATGCAGTACCTTTTCCCTTCCCACCCACACTCTAATGGGGTGTTTTCACCCTTTGGTATTAGAGCTGGGTATATACTATTTTTAATTCTATGGGGCCATGTATTGCTTGATAGTATGCCTATGTAATAAGACTAACCTGTTGATTGATGTTAGTTTTGTGCTCATCTGGGATCCCCTGTTGTGAACTATGGCATGTTGTGTTGATCAGTTAAAGTAAGTTCATGACTTTTCCCCCTAGAGACCAAGAGTGTTTGAAGGCCCAAGTAAGGTCCAACACAAAGCAACCTAGGCAACTCCCTAGGGCCCAGTGCTGACAGGGGATCCTCATGAATGTTATCAAAAAAAAAAAAAAGGAGCAAGCGAGAGAGACTACCCCATTTCCATTCTAATAATGTACAGGAGTCTGTAGCATCTGTTGCAAAGTGGGACCAGTCAGCAGCTCTGTTTTGGTCTGGCCTTTCATTGGCTCAAATGTATAACATTTGAGCCAATGAGATCCATCCTAGAGCTAAAACAGAGTTAACACTAAAAGCAAGCTCTTTTCCTGTTAGAAGAAGCTGTTACCAGCTGTTTGAGGTGTTGCTATTTTCTACAGCTAATACATTATCCTGTAAATGAATCAGAATAATCCTGTAATGCTCCATTGCTGTGACTGGCATCACTGTCATTGAGATTGCTGCAAACCGAGAATCTCTGGTAGAGACAATCAGCTGCAAATCTAATGTCCCATTGCTTTCATTGCATTGCCTGTTATTGAATCACAAGTAGAATCACTGGGGAGAACCAGCAAACAGGTAGACTTTTGTAATGCCTGTCTGCAGTGTGTGTGTGTGCATGAATGCATGAAAGGAATTATGTGTGTGTGTGTACATGCATGTGTGTGTGTGTGTGTGTGTGTGTGTGTGTGTGTGTGTGTGTGTGTGTGTGTGTGTGTGTGTGTGTGTGTGTGTGTGTGTGTGTGTGTGGGCGATGTGTGATGTGTGTCTGCATGTGTGCATATGCGCCCATGTCATTTTGATCCTGGAAGGTTATTCAAACTTGAAAAATTATTAATCAGAAAATGCTTGCTGATGCAAGACCCATTATCATTTTTTTTTCTTAATGTCTTTATATTACAGCATGGCATTAATAATAGTCAAGCTATTAGATAAATTATTGACTTATTTGATTACTTTGGATTACATTCCACATTTTGCATATAAGAGAGTGATGAATTTGAAATCTATGTTGCAAAATAGTTAATTTATGACCTCCCCTCCCCCCCTGGTAGAAGATGTGGTAGTTAATCCCCATAGTAAGTGCAAATATGTAAATTTATATGAAGGGGCATTTTAGTTGTAAATCCTCTGTGTGGTATATTTGGCAACCTACAAAATGTGCAGGATATTTTCTATAGAAAAAAATCTTCAGACTCTATCTCGTCATATTTTTGAACATGTAAATGATGCCAGAAAAAGTAAACTTGATAATGCATTAATTCAGCATTCAAAACAATGTATTGATTTTACTAAGTTTACTTTTTGAATTACTGATGCAGCACATTTGCCTTTAAGAGGCAGTGATGTTAACGCAATGTTAGAATGTAAAGAAACTCCATGGCAGATGTGCTTGAATACCAATAAATATTCTGGCATCAATGACATTATTTTGCCTCCTATTTATGCACTCCCCTTCTTAACTTCTTTCTCCTGGTAAATCTCTAAGGGTTACAGTTAGTCAATAATGACAATTATCACTGTTTCATAGCTTTTATTATTCGGAAAAGTCATATACATATATATATATATATATATATATATATATATATATATATATATATATATATAGATATGGATTCACTTCATAACACTGAAACTTCATAATACTGAAAATGACAAAACTTCATAATACTGAAGACCAAAATACTGAAAGCTCAAAATACTGAATACTCAAAATACTGAAACTCAAAATACTGAAAACACATATTATGCGTAAACTCAGCTTAAACAACATAAATCATAACGATTTCTGCTGCGCCCCCCACACCCCCTGCTAATTATATATATCTACTCCAAGATTGCACTTAACTACACTATGTGCAATCTTGGAGTTGATATATTAAATTATAGGGGTGGGGCAAAATATGGGTAGTGCAGGGGCTTGCCCCTGCATATATTTGGTAGAAATTGTTATGATTTATGTTGTTTAAGCTGAGTTTACGACAATATGTATTTTCAGTATTTTGAGTATTCAGTATTTTGAGCTTTCAGTATTTAGGTTTCAGTGTTTTGAGTTTCAGTATTTTGATATTTCAATGTTATGAAGTGAATCCATATATATATATATATATATATATATATATATATATTATGCACCACCTATTGTTCTTTTAACTTTATACATGAATTTGAGTTGTTTAGGACTTATGGGTCTTAGATATTAACAAACTACATCATGTAGTCAAAGTACAAGGTTTGAATCCATCTGCCTCCATTTGCCTACTGTGTGACTTTAAGCAAGCTATTTAACCAGACAGCAGACAGTGCTCCTGAGTAACCTGTAAAAAGAGACACTGTGCATTCAGTTTACCTGGTTAAAAAATAGGTAAAATAAAATATTTAAATTGTGTCCCTCCCTTTATCTTAGGCTTTGTTGAGAATTTTTGAAAGATATTTTGGTTTGTTCATAGTAAAATCTGTGGCTTCCTGGCAAATTGTTGTATATTGTGGTCATTAAATAATAACAGGCATTTTGTTTCAAAACTTTTTATCTTTCAGAAAATGCTTGCAAATTCAAAATTTGTTATTCTAATAGCTTTCTAAGTATATAAGACAAATATTTGAAAGTCTGCTCCTGATTTTGGATATCTGGCTCTGATCCTTGAGGTAAGAGTTTGAAAGGTCAAGGGAGATTGCTAGAGGTTGCACTCTATGGCTCTTACATCAGCAACTGAAATATACTTCTAGGACATTATTATGTATTTGTTCATTCATCCAGTTGATCGCAAGCAAACATCTGATATTATTCAGTCATAAAAGGATTGTAATTGATGGTCATGTGTGTGTCCTTGCTTCCTGCCTCCCAGAGTAGTCATAGCATAAAGAAAATAATTAGTTGTAGTAAACAGGAGCATCATCGTATGAGTTATGTTTTTGGGTACAATCGTTGGCTTACTTGTTTTGTTGACTATTGATAGTGTGCTTATTATTTGTCTGTAAATAAACTGGACAGCAGGAAGTCTTGAATACCATGTTACTGTTATAATTATGAATCCATTTTTAGTTTAGCTTGCTTTGAAGGCACATGAAATAAACTGCGTTTGGTCCAGAGAGTAAAGCTGTCAGCTGTTAATGAGTTGTTTGCTGTAATGCAGGGTTTGGGACCCTCAGCCTTTTGTTGTTTATGGTATGACTCCAAGCAAGTAACTTCACCAGACAGTTCTCCTGGATGACCCTCAAAAGGGACAATTGCATCCAGTCAGCTGTCCTAGGCTGTTAGCAAATGCATTACCCATATGTCTTTTGAATTCTTGCACTTTTCACATGACCACTAACTAATGCTTTACTATATGCTATTTGGCTATAAATCCCAATAGGTATCTTGTAGTTGAATGGACTTCCAGATGCACTTTCAATAATTATGAGTTTCAAGGGAAGAGAAGTTTACTGTTGCTCATATTAAGTCTTTTTCAACATGAGTGTTGTTTGAGCAAATATCTGTCAGTGTCTTTGCTATAAAATGTGAAATAAAATATTTAAATTAAAGCCAAATCCTCATAATCAGTGTAACAGTAAAACAGAAAATAGTATGCATGCTCACAAGTTTGAACAGTGTTTTATGGTAACTGGGGACAGATAGTGAAGTAATGTCCCCAGAC
Source organism: Protopterus annectens (assembly GCF_019279795.1). NCBI lineage: Eukaryota > Metazoa > Chordata > Ceratodontiformes > Protopteridae > Protopterus > Protopterus annectens. The sequence continues at coordinate 1,599,724,899 of NC_056725.1, read as the reverse complement.
ATGATATGTTTTAATGATTGGGAGCTGATGCTGGGTGAGTAATTGGGAAGTTAAGCACCAACCAATCAAATCTGAGGAGTTGTAAGGGAATGGTAAACAGTCTCTATATATAGCATTCACAATATTATTTGTATTTTTTTATTTATTTGTTACCAGAAAGGCTCATCCAGACTCTGCTACACTTTGCTGTGAAGGAAAGGTTAGTTTGCTGTTATTTTTTGTATTTCTGTATTGCCTTTCTATATTTTGAATACTGTAGTTTGTTTTCTTTACCTTGTGTTTTGCTTGCATTCTGTTTTAACAGCATATTAAAACTTCAAAAGAGACCACAGCTCTCTCTGTTCTGAGTCAGGCAGAATTTTTCCCTCCCTCCCTCCCACCCATTTAAGTTGTCTTGTTAAATACCACTGTCTTTCTAGTTGCCCGCCTCTTATGTTAATCTGACCATATATCTCATTTCTCTCTACTTTCACTGGCTTATGTGAGTAATCACAAAACCATCACTTTTGAAATCCCACCCTTCAATTATTTAAATTTATTGGCCATCCTACAGTATTTCATAGTACCAAAATACAAAAGTAACCACCCTTTCAGTCCATCTTGCTGTTTTAAAAATAGTAACTCTCCACTAAACCTTAACTTTTAAACAGGTAAAACTCAAGTTACCTACTTTCATATCTAACTTCTCTAGTGCACACTGCAGAGTGCATTCTTTTCAATCTTACCTTTAAGCATCCCTGTTACTAGCACTTTCTCTAATACCTAAAAAGATCATCTCTACTTGACTCCAAGTAGACTTTTCTCTATCTGTTAAACCTAGCACTTGCTCCGACAGTACTTATTACCTTGATACGGCACTCTTATAGATAGCACCCCAAAAAGGCAAACCCCCATTTCTCGGTCACCCACGTCCCCCGGAATCTCTTTTAAAGTTTTTTGTCTAGTCCTTCTAGCATGTCGAGGGATCAGTTGCTAGTGTCCTCTCCTGCTCAGCTGGTGAACCTGGGAATATTGAGGCAATGTTACAATTGCCTCATGTACACAGACAACCCTCTCCTCCTCCCACAAAACACAAATACATGCGAGAGATGCAATTATACGGCCAAACTGGAGGCTGAGCTCTCTCAACATAGGACTGGCAAGACCAGTCAGGAGGAGAAGGTTACCACACACACTATAGACCCAGTCTCACATAGTACCATCACAACCTCAAATCATACACATAAACACACAAAGACATACTCGGCTCTGATCAAAAATCTACCAAAACAGCAGAGGCCACCAAAGCAGACACCCAAACAACCACCACCTCAGAACACAACACCTGCAACACATAGACCTCACAGTCAGAGTGTCAAACAGTAACAGCCCTTAAGGCCAAACACAATGCCAGACACACTAGTCATTGGTGACTCCATAGTCAGACACACTGACGTCCCGCTCACCAGACTGAGTAAGGAGAAGGTCACAGTAAGCTGCCTGTCAGGCGCTAGAATCCGCTACATAACGCAAGCACTCAGGTCTCTCAACAGCAGGTACAAATACGACTCAGTCATTGTCCACGCTGGTGTAAACGACCTGAGATGTACCTCCTTGGACTACATGAAAAGAGACATTGAGGAGCTCTCTGATTATGTAGCCCAGGCAGGTATGACCCTGACCTTGAGCAGTATCCTACCTTCACCAAGAATGATGCCACAATACAGAGATAAGATGATCAGCTTTAACAATTGGCTTAAACTCTGGTGTCATTCAAAGGGGATCCAATGTCTGTCTGCCTGGGATGACATGCTGGACAAGCCACGCTGCTTCCAAGGGACGGCTTGCACCTGTCACCCTGGGATTCGGATATTGGCAAAGGCTCTTGCCACCCCATAGTGCCTTTTTAGGCAAGGCTCAAATTCTAAACCTACCACCCTAGAACACAAAAAACGAAAAAAACTAAGGGTAATGCTGCTCAATGCCAGAAGTCTAAATCTCAAAATGCACGCACTGGAGGCCCTTCTCAGTATGGAGAACATCGATGTCTGTGCAGTGACAGAAACCTGGTTCAAGGCTCCTGAGAGCACCCCAGCACTATCAGGTTTTACCTCTTATCATGCGTTCCGGCCCCAAAATCTGGACAATACCAAGAAAGGAGGGGGGGTATCCATATTCATCAAGGACACCCACACCTCAAGACTGGTGGCAATGCACGATGCATCGGAGACCATCCAGATGCAATTAACCATAGACAAGACTGCTCTGCAAATTGTAGCATGTTACAGGCCACCCTCACAAAATCAGGAACCTCACATGGCCTTCCTGAAAACACTAGAGGGGATAAATGTATCACCAAACACCATCATACTAGGTGACTTCAATTACCCTAATATAGACTGGGAACACTACTCAAGCCCAAACACCCTAGCCCAAAAGTTACTGGAATTCATAAACTCAAATGCCATTGAACAACTAGTCACCATCCCCACAAGAGGAGAAAACATACTTGATGTCATCATCACGAACATGGGAGCACAATGTTCAACACCGGAAGTATACCCCTCACTGCTGAGATCAGATCACAAACTAATCTCGCTGGAGGTCCTCATCCCACCCCCACCTGAAATAAAAAAGACCACAGTAAAGAACTTCTCGAAAGCCGACTTCACACTTCTAAAGACTAGTGTGGTCTCCTTTAAGGCCCCGAGCGGGAAAACAGTACTCAAGCCGCTGAATCACTTACAAATGCCTTCTACCAGCACCTGCAGGACTGCATGGATAAGGCAATCCCAAGCAAAACAAAGACTCTTTGTACCAAAGGCAAGCGTCCAGTCTGGTGGACCCCAGCCATAAACAAACTCTACAACAAAATGAGGAAGCTACTACAAGATAGAGCAAAATCCTTAAAAGGTAAGACACCCTTGATCACTATAAGTACAAAACTAAGAGCTCTCATAAAATCATCCAAAGCAAATTTTGAGAGAAAAATAGCTAAAGACTCAAAAGACAATCATAAGGCCTTCTTTAGCTATGTTAGAAACCTGGGAGGAAACTCCCAGATATGCTCAGAACTAGTTCAAAATGATGTGAAGATTACTGATCCTACAGACATTGCCAACATACTGGCTGACAGGTTCAGTGCAAACTTCTCCCCTCCCCAAAAGGAGAGATATCTATACCAAGCGATTGCAGCCCCCAAACATCTCCAACGCCCAAGTGAGAACTGCTCTCTCCAAAGCAAAAACACAGCATCCATGGGACCTGATGGTGTCCCCGGCTGTGTGCTCCACGAACTCAACGAGGAATTAAACCCACAGCTAGGACAGCTGTTTAATCATAGTCTTACCTCTGGATACGCACCCAGGAAGTGGCGCACTGCAACTGTGGTCCCACTTCACAAAGGCGGTGCCTCCACCGACCCTGGAAATTACCGGCCCATTAGCTTGACAAGCCTTATCTGCAAAGCCATGGAGAGGATCATAATGGACCTCATAAATAAAGACATAGGGAATTTGCAGACTTTGGATCCATCCCAGTTTGGCTTTGTCAAAGGCAGATCATGCCTTCTAAACTTGGTTGACTTTTTGGAAACAGTCACCAAAGCCATTGATGAAGGAAAGGCAGTCCATACAGCCTACCTCGATCTGGTGAAGGCCTTCGATACAATACCCCACTCGGGTATCATTGAAAAACTCATCAGCTTAAATGTTAACCCATACATCACAAGATGGGTTGCAAACTGGCTGAGTGACAGAACCCACAGGGTCAGAGTTGCTGGTGCCATGTCAGACTCAAAGCCTGTCACAAGTGGTGTACCACAGGGCTCAGTCCTGGGCCCACTCTTGTTTGGCATCTACTTTTCCGAAGTAAAAGCAAACACAGGAGGGTTATGGCTGACAAAGTTTGCAGATGACTGCAAACTGGGCCATAGTAGAAAACACATCTGACACAGATATCCTTCAGAAGGGTCTCACAGAAATGGATAACTGGTGCCAGAGCCATGGCCTAAAGTTAAATGCCAAAAAATGCATAGTCATACCCTTCGGGAAAAACAGGGTTACCCCTAGCTACCAAATAGGTGGCAATCCACTGAGCACAGAAGAAGTTATCAGGGACCTGGGGACCCAGGTTGATAGTAGTCTGTCATTCGACACCCATGTAGCTAAAGTAGTTAGGAAGACCTTCTACATTTCCCACCTTATCATGAAGGGATTCTCATCTAGATCAAGGGAGGTCATAGTCTCCCTATACTCATCACTCATCAGACCAATGATTGAGTACAATGCCCCATTCGGAATGTATCTGACCCGACACTTGCAGCAGCTGGAGAGGCCACAAAAGTTCCTCACCAAAAGGATAAAGGGTCTCAAACATCTGTCCTATGCTGCCCGACTGAAAGAACTCCAGCTCCATTCAGTCGCTTACCGCTTGCTCAGAGGTGACCTTTGCCTAACATACAAGGCCATGTCAAACCCAGATTTGATGAATATGCTTCACCTCAAAAAATCTAGATCCATCAGAGCCACAAGAGAGGGAGACTTAAACCTCGACACGGCTATTAATAGGACGTGCTGGAGGGATAGATTCATCACCCAAAGACTCCCTATGCTGTGGAATAAAATCCCGGTATATGTGAGGCAGAGCACCTCGCTGGCCTTGTTCAAGAGAAATCTTGACCAATGGATGGGAGATCGCAGATATACCCCAGGGATTACCTCAGTGTCACTGCTCAACAGAGGCACAGCAAAATAATGGGTATAGTTCCCCATACTAAAGGGGTGGCGTAAGCCACAAAACTATGGGCTAGGCTTGTAAATGCCCTCGGGCAGATAGCCTAGTATGAACCTATGAACCTATGAACCTATGAACAGTTAAGTAGGCTGGTACACAGGCCAAAGGCAAAAGTAAATACATGAAATAAATACATGAAGTGATATTTAAAAAATATGTAAGTAAAAAAATTGAGCAAAGATAAACTTGAAATGAAACAGGTAAAATGATTGAACTCAACTAAAAGGATAAACTGACCAGTAAAAATAAACAATACTTCCACTGGAAGGGGCAAAGTCTATCTAAAATGGTTGTATCACAGTCACCCATATTATTTTTTACTGATTATCTTTTGATCAGTTTTGTTTTTTTATTTTCTCCTTATCCTCTATAGCTTACTGATCAACAGCCCTTACTCAGAGATTTAGCTTATTTAATTCCCCTTCAGAAGAGGTGTCAGCTGACCAAATAGATGCTATCATTTAAGCATCAGACAGGATATTCCTGATGAGGTCTTACAATCTTCTCCTCCCCTTAGTAGTTGATGTGCATGCTTCCCCATATACCTTCCTTGAGAAGCTCTGTCCCTAGAGAGTACTCCAAATGAAGCAAAGTTGCAGAATCCAGGTGAACATCCCTGTTCTGTTACGGTACATCATTTCTCCCATCATGCAGTGTGATCCCATGGTACAGCACACTGGACAGCCACCCACTCCACATAATGGATGAGCTGATGTAAGTAATTCACATGCATGACACCTGTCCAGGTCTTCCAGGTTATGAGCAGCTACATGGCTTCAGACCATTTGGACTATAGTTAGGGCTTTATTCTTCTACTCCATGGAACAAAACTGTTTTTCTAACTTTTACTTGAAGTAATGTTGTTGAAAATGATATGACTTTAGTTATTTTCATCAGTCTTGCTGATTTTGTAAGGCTTCCATGCTGTTTTATAAGGGAATATTTTTCACTTTTATACAACTGTGGAAATAGTATATTTAAGGAAGAGGATATAGAGGTGCAGGGCTGCTTGACAGCCTGACAAAAAATGCTTTTTCAGTGTTATTTATTTAGTCATTTATTTATTTTTGTTGTTGTATTTATTTTTTCAAGTTGCATTTTGTATAAGTATTAAAATATAGCATCTGGAAAATCTATTCATGTTTTTTTAGAGAGGAAACTAAAATTGATAATAAATAATTCCACCCAGAAAAATACCATAAATTAGTAACAGTTATATGCATTGCAGGAAAGGATGACATGTCTCAGGTATTTATTTTATTTTATTTATTTTATTTTACATTTGTTGACCGGGAGAGAACAACTGGATTATAAGTCCATTTTCAGTGGAGGCCCGGGGAGAAAAGCTCCAAGAGAACATTTTTTTTTTTTTACAAAACAGTTTTAAGGACAGACTTTTGACATACAATTTCCATAGAAGAGACTTTGGCATACATATTAACTAACAGATAGGGTACATTCATTCTCTACAATATAATATTACATTTTAGAAGACATTCCTAAGTTTAGGATTCCTGTGATAGATTTACTATCAGAGTAAAAGCAGAGAGACATAGAATAAGGCTCCGAGAGAGCAGATGATGCTCGCTATAGTTGAGAAGGACAACAAATTGATTCGCTATGTCTTCGCCTGGTTTTAGTTGAGAAGGATAACAAATTGATTTACAATATGTCTTCTCCTGGTTTTAGTTGCCTATGGAGAATTCAACATTGCTGGGGTAGTTTTCCCTAACTCCTGAAGAGATGGGATGAGCAGTAGATTAACACTCCTAAGTGGGTACAGTACTATGATTGGTTGGCTTAGCAGAGTTACTTAAGTTAGGTGACGTTTTCTAATGAGACATTAGCCAGGGGGGATACAGGAGCACAGTCGATTATTCAAAAAGTGAGTTTTAACAAGATTCTTGAACTGCAATGGGATTTTGTTGTCAGTTATGTGGGCAAGAAAGGAGTTCCAGGTTTTTGCTATACAGTGGCTGTAGACAGACTTACCAGCTTCACTGTTATATTTGGTTACTTTGAGAAGGCTTTGTGTACTAGATCTCAAGGGCCTGGTGGTTGTTTAGGGTTGCAAAAGATTTTGTAGGGCTGGCTTATTTTCAGAGTTATGTATTATTTTGTGGGCTAGTCATAGTTAATTGAGTTGAAGTAGTAGTGGTAGTTCTAGCCAATTGAGTTTTTTTAGGCATTCACACTGATGTGTTCTGATGGGAGAGGTTGCAGCAAATTTGGCTATCTTATTATAACATCTGTAAAGTTTGTTTAGGTCAGATTTGTGGAGATTTATAAGCATGGGGGAGGCATAAAGTAGGGTGGATAGTAGGTGAGTCCTCGCTATTGTAGCTTTGGAGTGGTCAGTGAGGAATGTTTGATTGTGATACAGTAGGCAAGTTTTTATGTAGTTTTTTTATGGTTATAGAAATATGTATCAACCCCTAATAGTTTGGTATGATTTGTGGGGGTGATTGTGGTCTTGTTAAAGGAGGAGATGAAGAAAGAATCAGTGGGAGGTGTGGCTCTGTGGGAGCTAAAGAGTACTAGCTTTGTTTTACTTGGGTTCAGAATGAGCCTTTGGTTTGTAATCCAAGTTTCTGCTAGGGAAAAGCATTCTTGTGTTAGGGAGTGAAGGATGTCCATTGATTTGGCTGCACATATTATGGTGGTATCATCTGCATATTGAACTAGTGAGGCTTTAGGAATACTGTTTGGGAGCTGATTGGTGAAGAGGGTAAAAAGAAGTGGTGCCAGGATGGACCGTTGGGGTACTGCTAGGGAGACTGGTAGGGAGGGGGAGAGTTGGTTTTGCCACATAACAGCTTGTTTCCTTCTCTCTAGGTAGTTTTTGAACCAGGAGATGGCAGGGGTTGTAAGGTTTAGAGTTGCTAGTGAAATAAGTTTATTGTGGGTAACCATATTGAATGCTTTGGACAAATCAAAGAAGGTGGCAGATATAAGGAGTCTGTTGTTTCTGTGAGTATTGACAATGTTGGTCAATTCTGTGCATTGGAGGTGCTATGGAAGGGTCTAAAGCCATGTTGTTGTGTTGCTATTAGATTATATTCTAGGAGATATTTTATTAGTTGCTTGTATATTATCCTCTCTAAAATTTTAGATAAAGGGGTAGTATGGCTATAGGATGGTAGTTTTTGAGTTTCAGGGAGGTTCCCCCTTTATATAGAGGGATGATATGTGATATTTTCCATAGCTTGGGTACTATAGACTTGGAGATGGATCTGTTAATTAGGATGGAGATAGAATATGATATGGCTTCTGCAGCCAGGTGGAGGTATTCAGTGGGTAATTTATCTGTGGCTAGAGATGTTGGTTTGAGCTTGTGGAGTAGTTTTTCAATGTATTTGGTTGGTTCTGGGTGGAAGCTGAACTTAGGGCAATTGTTAGTTGGGGTCGGGGGTGAATTTGCAGGGGTGGGGATGTTGTCATAGGGTTGGTTGTTTGCAAGGGTCTGGATAGTTTCTGTAAAGTGTTTATTAAACTGAGTGGGGATGTTTTCTTGGTTGTTATCTATTTTTGGGGTTGGGGTAGTTGTTTTACCTGGTTGTAGAATAGAGTTAATTGCTGCCCCAAATTTTTGTGGGATGTTCCGGTGCTTATCCTGTAACTTTTGGTAGTAAAATATATTGTCTGTTTGGGTGAGTTTTATGGCTTTGTTACGTAGCTCAACGTATATTTGTTTGTTCAATTGGGATTTACCATTGAGGAAGGTGGTCCAGGCCTTGTTTCTTTTTTTGAGGAGGGATTATGTGTCTGGGGTTAACCTGGGGGCATATTTAGTTTTAATTCTTGTTGTTCTGGAGGGGGCGTGATGGTTAAGGGTGTTTAAAAAGGTAGTATTGAAATATAGTACAGCTTCATCAAGAGGTAGTTTTTTTAGTGGGGGTCCAGTTGCACATTTTTAGGTCGTTTATAAAGTTGGAGCGGTTAAAGTGTTTTTTGTTTCTAATTAGGCACATAGATATTTGGGTCAGTTGTGGTGATTTTGATCTGAGTAAGAATGTAGCTTGGTGGTCACTCAGGGTGTCTGGTAGACATCCTGCTAGGGATATCAGTGATGGGTGGGATAAGAGTATCCAGTCTAGAGTGGATTGGTGTTTTGTTCTCTTGTCTGTTCTTGTGGGGGGAAGTGATGAGTTGTGTTAGGCCATGTAGGTTAGTATGGGAGAGAGGTTTATGACTAGAACAGTTTTGCCAGTCAGTATTAAGGTTTCCTAATACTATGCTTTCCTGGGGGATGGATCCATTCTAGGAGTTTTTCTGTAATGGGATATTGCTGCCTGGAGGGATGTAGCATCCTATGATGTTGATGTGTTTACTATCATTATGTTTTAGTTTTGTTAGAGTGAGTTCAGCTTTATGGAGGTCTGGGGTTGTTATGTCTACTTTCTCAAGGATGAGGTGAGATTTATGCACTATAGTAACACCCCCCCCCTTTTCACCTATTCTATCACTACAAATTATATTGTAACCTGGTGGAGTGATTTAATTGTTGTGGTTGCCTGGTTTAATCCAAGTCTCTGTTAGCATGACTATCTCATGATGATAAAAAGAGAGTAGTGCATGAAGGTCATGGACTTTGTTTAGTATACTTCTTATATTTAAATTTAAAATGAGGAGCGTGGATTTGTCTCTGTGGAGTAGGGTATCATTCAGGTTGAGGGTTTGGGCTCCTAGATTTTGTGGGTCTGGGTTTGGCTGTATATCACCACAGCTAATGAGTTGGGTTCTGCGGTAAAAAGAGAGTTTGAGTAGTTTGTTTAGTACTTAAAGTTTTTTATTGGTGTTTAGGACTGGTAGTGTGATGCCTGTAATCAGTGTGCATATTGGTGAATAAAGAATGTTTGGTAGTGATATGGGACTAGTTGAGTAAAAGTGTGTGTTGTAATAATGTTAGAGGAAGTAGTTGTTCTTGGTATGTGGATACAATTAATTTGTTTTTGGCGGTTGGTGATACAGGTTAGCAGTGGGAGGGTGGATACACCTAGGAGCAATAGTAAGAGGTGTATGTATGTGGGTTTGGGTAGTTTGGGCATAGTTTGGTTAGGTTTGTTCATGAGTGAGAGACCTGCTTGGAATGGGGTGGGTGTGGTGGATGATGAGAGGTGTTGTTTGTAATTGTAAGGTAGTTAGATGGAAGACTGCGCTTTACAGGATGTGGAATAGTGGAAGAGAAGGAAATAGGTACAGGGGTGGGGCAGATTCAGTGATTGGTGGTTAGCATGAGGGGAGTGGCTATGTTTAGGTGAAATGTAGCACTAGTGGGGGTGGGTGGGAATAGGGGGCAGGGAGAGGAGTGGAGTGAGCCTGAGCACAGCGAGGGTGAGCACAGTGGGGCTAACACTAACTCCAATTATATCCCTGGGCTTACTTGTTTCTTTTCTTTTTACACCAAATGTTTCTTTTCACTTATTTCTGTTTACACCAAATGTGTCTGTTTAGCTGTATTGTACTAGATTATTTACTTATACTTATGCAGTCACACTGAAAAATGTCTGGTGAAGCTTCCTCACCATAAGCAGGCCAAAAGATAATTTTCAAAATGGCACTGCTTAAGGAGACCCACTAATATAGACTAGATAAAGTGCATGGGGGAGGAGGGAGATACAAAATGGGGGGAGGTATAACCAGAAAAAGCAGGTAGAGATCTGGCTCGCTCTCTCAAAGAAGACTGCAAAGAAAAACAATCAGCATAAGAAGTGGAAGCTTTGGACCTGTAATGTAAGTGTAAGCAAGGAAGAGGTAGAAGCAGGAAATTAGGAGTGTAAGCAGTTATTTGCAGAAACACTACTTTATGGCTTTGGTGTGCAAGTAATACAAAGGAAGGTAAATCTATCTGGGGCACAAAATACACCAAGTAAATGGTACTTGCTTTACTTTACAAGTATTCAGTTTGGAGGCAGATCTACTTGGGACAAGATACAGCAAGTATATTGTTAATTTATGCCACCCAGTGGCAATATACAGAGCTACAGTTGCCTGGGGGGGGCCTTGTAGGTGTGCACGCCAGCCAAAACAATGTTTAAACAATAACTAGTAACCATAACAAATGTGCTATAAAAGGAAATGTAAATAACCAGTCACAATGTTTAAAACATAACTGTTAAGGACCACGTCTGCTATTAAGAATAATTGTAAATATCCAGTCACCTATGCAGACTTGTCTGGTAGGTATTCTTATCAAAAAGTGTTATTCTTGGCTTGCAATAACTGTAGGGAGAAACTGGACCATAGCAGTGGTTTTATCTGGCAATGTTGCAGTTGCTGGGGGGGGGGGGGACCCGAGCTGTGATGATGCAGGTAGACCAAGTGTGCTATGCAGACTTGTCTGGTAGGTATACTTATTAAACAGTGTTATTCTTGGCTTGCAATAACTGTAAAGAGAAACCGGACCATAGCAGTGGTTTTATCTGGCAATGTTGCAGTTGCTGGGGGGCACTGAGCTGCGATGATGCAGGTAGACCAAGTGTGTTGCAGGTGTGCACACTGAAAAGAGTCTGGGGAAGCCTCCTCACCACAAGCAGGCCAAAAGATAATCTCTTTCCCTATCCCCATCACCACCCAAGCCCATGTAGGATTATTTACTCTCATTTAAGACAATCAATGTGTAATTATGCACACAGGTAGCAGGAAGAAAATTGAGCATTATGCTGCTAAACTACCTAGAATCTTTACATCTGTTCTCTGTGTATTCTGTCTTCAAACATAACAGATTGCTTCATTTCTGATATATGCTGGCAGTTCATTGCAACATGTCGGGAGAGTCTGGAGAATGCTTCTTTTCCAAACAGTAAGACCAAATAATGGACTTATACAACTTGAGGTTGCTTGCTTTTGTGACTTAAATAGTTACAACTTTGCTGGCAAGGCAGTTAGGCAATGGATGATAATGCTCCATATTGACATGCTTGAGGGCGAGGTATAACAGCTAAAGTTTTGTTCTTCCTGTAAGTGTTATCTAGTTGATTTCCTGTACCAAGAGGTAACACTGTGCTCTGCTGTCCATAAGAAATATGCATCTGCAGATTGCCTTAACAGTTCTCTGCTCATAGCTTGTACTGTAAGCTGAATTAAATGTCACAAATAAAGAACATCTTAAAAAAGAACACATGAAAACAAAATATGCTTAGGGTTATGCTTTTGCAAGCTGTCTCAATGGTCCAGTTGTAGCATAAATAGGAAGTATTTTTCAGGAGTTTAAAGTGCCAGATGAAGCCACACTTGCTCATGTTTATTTTGTAGGAACTCTATAAATATACAGTCCAAACATCTATCTAGTTAAGCCTCATCTGATTTAACTGCTGGTGTACAACAAAAGTAGAAAGACATTTTCATTTACCCAAATCTAAGACCTTACAGAAAGCTGTCTTACTGCTTTTATTTGAGAATTACGTGTCTCATTTTCATGTAAATGCGATATAATGTCAATAACCTGCCATGGGTTACAAGGGAAAATACATGCTGGTGATATGGACATAGGAGGACCAGAAAGATGATTTTGATAAGCATACGCATAGAGAAAAGGGTAGAATTAGGGGAAGACAGAGTTAGCAGATTGACCCAAAGAGGAAAATAGATATGTAATTTCTGTGGCTCGGTTTTGAAATGAATGTGGATAATTAGGAGAGTGGAAGATCCGTAACTACTAAGCTGAGTTCTGCTAATGATACATACATAGCCAAGCAGATGTAGCGGGTTAGAACTGAATTATACCAGATTGTACAGTATGACGGTACCACTGTTTTTCCCAAATTTCACTGAACATGCATGCTGTCACACACACATACACACAAACACACACACACACACACACACACACACACACACACACACACACACACACACACACACACACACACAGAAACAGAACAAAAGGAAAAGAAAGAAACTTACAAAAGGTTGTGTATGTGTGTATTGAATGTACAGTGCTGAACTCCCCTTCACTATGCTGTGCTTTTCTTACATCACAACATAAATTATGTGTCCCAGCTATGTCACTTTTTTAATCAGCTTAAATGAAACTATGCTTATGGCATCCCAAATTTTCTGCTAATCAACCTCCTGATTTGCTGCCCGAATCCACTTTGCTACAATCCTTTTGCTTCTTTTTTTACTGTGTTCACCATAGTGTATTTCATAGTCAGGTTACTGTTTCACTGATGCCCACTCTGTGCATCACTGAAGCCTCTCTCATCATCCAAGGAGGGGCTTATTTTTGGGTATAGACAATGAAACATAAGGAGAATAGAACTATCCTTCTTTGAGTGTCTTTTTGAGTGTTCACACCACTGTAAATGCTTAACAGTCATTCTATATGGCATGCTTATTAAATATTTATAATTTCCTCATGAATACACAGCACATACTTGAAAATCTGAATTCAAAGATTTCCCCACAAAAATATGGCTGTCACCTGAGAACAGTAACTTAGATGGCAATGTTCCTGAAATAGTCAAGGTTACCGTTTATTTATCTCATACCTCACGATGTATGTGAGGTTTTATAAATTGATGTATGTTGTGGCATGTTATACAACCATCTCGGTATTCGACAGTGTCTGAAGTATCATTGCACATGATCACAGGAAAAGTTTTCTCAATCCTTGGCATATTTAAAGCATTTATATTAGTGGTTAAAGTAAGACTTCTAAAGGAAAGTTGAAGCTTAATGACTTATACCATGCACTATAACACTGAAGGAATTAGTCTGCATCTGTTTATCATGATGTAAAAGAATTTGTAATAAAAAATGAATCTGCCACAATCCACTAACAAGAGTTATTTTTATTTACCTTTTGCTGACTGGGTTAGTCCGACTAAACTAGCAGCCTACCTTGGAGGAGTGAACAATGTAGTGTTTACACTACTAGGGTAAATTTTGCCAGGGTAGTGTGAAACTTCCTTTCTTGTTTTTGATATGTGCCAATGGATCTTTTGCATTCACCTGAGCTACCACCAACTTAAGCAGATGGGGCCTAGGTTTAGTGCTTCACATGAAAGACATCACCCCTGTTATGCTACACTGCAGTGCTAAGAATAAATATACCTTGTGTTGGAATAGAACCAACAGCCTTCTGGGCCCAGGTAGGTGGACTACCTTCTGTGCCACTGACACAAACATATGGCCTACTAAAGGGAGATAGCATGTATGAAAATAGTGAAGTGGAATACCAAGTGAGGTGGAGTATTCAGGAATAGTGAGAGTGTAAATTGCTAAAATGCAAAGCTGCAAAATTTAGAAAATATAAAAGCATACAGTGTGAAATGCAGAAATCCAAGAGTGTGGGGAATGAAAAATGTAATGCCAGAGAATACAGAAAAAAACATGCTACTTTTTAATGTTTCAGCAAACTAATCATTAAACTCATTAAACTGGTCACAAGCTGATGACAAAAACACACAAAAGCCACAGAGATGCATAATTGTGCATAAATATTTGAGAATTACCTTTTCTGTCTCAGATATGAAAACATATCATGCACAAAAACTGAGAAAAGATTTTTCTATACTTTTTTTCCCTCTGGGATTTTATGACACTTTCTAAAATGCAGGGAGAAATACCGGCTTTGCACATAAAATGAACATTTTCTGTCACGATAAAGTATTATTTTATTAGGTATTTGAGTGCTGCGTAATAAGCATCACCAGCTAAGATCCATAACTAAAAATTATCTGGTACAATAAAGCACGGTTTTCATAGGCCATTTAGTTTGTGCAATAGTTAACAGGAGCAGGAACAATTAATTAAATTGAAGGGATCTGAAATGAGAGTCTGGGATTTGTTTTTGTTTTATTTAATATTATATCATGTTTTAGGTAGGCATATTTTGTGGAATGTGGTCTGTGTTATTTCTGATGACGTTCTGTTAATAAAAAGAATGGCAGTGTCCAATAGTTGGTGCTCATTTTTTTTCTTATTGCACTTGTGTTTGTTATTTAATGTATGTACTAACAGCACATACTTAACAGAATGAGTGCATTTAAAAATTAACCTGCCAAATTTCTGTAACTGCCTTCTGCTGTAAATGAAGTTTGGCAGCAAACTAAGTTGTCCCGGTACATATTCATAGGGGGATTAGTTTAATATTGGGGGAGTTAAGTGGGTTGGGGAGGTGAAAGGGTTAAATGGAGGCAGGGGTAGTTGGGAGGAAATGAGATAATGATGTGGAGGGGCTTAAGAGGTTTAGTCTAGAGTATCTGGGTTAAGCAATCACATTTTGGCGTGAACTTGCTAATGGCAATGTTACGTCCATGACGACCAGGATGGTAATGTAATGGTCAGGTAGGCCTTGGGATGATAGTAGTGTGCATGTGGAAGTAAGTAAATAAAGGGAAGATATGTAGTTATTTATTTATTTATTTATTTATTTATTTATTTATTTATTTATTTTCCCTCTGCTTGTCAGACTGTGGGATTTGGTTTTGGTTGCTTTATTGGTATAGAGTATCCATTGGCTTAGTATCAAGGTGGTGGGTTTAGCATACATAGGTTGATACTGTTTAAAACTCAGGGCACAGGTTTTGGTTTATTCTGCTGATACAGTTTGCAGGATACTTCTGGATCTTCTAGTTTGAGAACGGGGTACGGTACTTGTAGTGTGTCAAGGGCTGCAGCAGTTACCCTTTGCCTTAGAGCAAACCCTTCACTTGCTCGTTATAAAACAAAAAAGCTTGTTATATAAAAACAAACAAAAAAAAAATGTTAGTGGAAAGGGATATGTTGGGCATAATTAGTAGGAGTCCGTTTCCCTAATCTTTCTGTTATCATTTGTTGAGAGGTTGGCATGGGTATCTGTTGGTGGTGAGGGTGTTGTACCTAATTAACGGTCCTCAAGGTTGAAAGAACCATGATTTTCTTTTCATGGGCTTTAGGTACAGTGTGAGGCTTGCTGGAGGTACCGCGATAGTCTGCACGTGCATGAGCTGGGTGGTGCCAAGTTAGGAAATATTGATAGGAACATGGCAAGCGGAGTGCTGTTTCTCGGCTTGAGTTGGATTAGACTCTGTACATGTTATAACCATTTTGGGTGCTGAAATTGCTAAGTGTGCTTAACTTGTGCACTTGTTTGCTGAATTTTGGCACAAGTTTCTTTTTTTTTTTTTTATACACCCTGACTTGCACATAGAGTCATGCCACGTTGTTGGAAGTGGGCTGTTTTGTATTTAATTTTGTATTTAAGCGGTAAAGTAATGGAGTATTCCTTGTTTGTTTATGATGCAGTGGTGAAGTCACTTGAATTGGCGAGGCCTAAATGGCATAGTAGAAATGCAAGTTAAGTTAAGCTAATACAGTGTATAGTTGGTCATGCCCCTTTGTTTTGTGGTGTTTGAGTTGGGATGTACGTGTTTCATTTTGTGAGTGCCTGACTGTACTCTTACGCGGAGCCTGGGTGAGACTGGGTGTGGTTTAGGCGATTAACTTGGTAGAGGTCTGTCTACAGCTTGGCGATTAGTTAATTGGTTTGGTGGTGATGGGTTTGCATCTGTGGTGGTGAGAGTGTATGTTGGAGGGGGAGATGCCAGAGTTGGTTGCAGTGCATGTCTTGAACACAGGAGAAGGATTGCTAGACTTGAAGTGACCCACGAGTGTGGTTGGTCTGGTGTGGGCTTAGTGGTGATGCTGTTGTTTTGCTGAAGGGCTCTTGATTCGTTACCGCTGATGCATTGTGACCGCAGCTCATGGAGCTACTATTTTGCAACAGCTCTGCAGGACTTGGTGTGGTGCTCTACCAGTAGACCGGGATAGCTTGCAGCGGTGGGGTGCTGACTCTGGGATTGCTTTTGTAGTGATGGGTTCAGTAGTAATTTTGCGGGCTTCCAGGTACTGGTGAGGAACATCTGCTTCCGCGCATGCGCGGTGGCTAGGGTAGCCGCTGGGGGAGGGCAAGAGTGACTTCCTCTTGAAGGGTTTATTTTTGAACCAGGATAGAATCATT
Organism: Protopterus annectens; assembly: GCF_019279795.1. NCBI lineage: Eukaryota > Metazoa > Chordata > Ceratodontiformes > Protopteridae > Protopterus > Protopterus annectens. The sequence goes on along the minus strand of NC_056725.1, from coordinate 1,599,708,179 downwards.
CTGACAGACAAGTGTGATGGCTGGAATATTAATATTACTGATGAACTAGCCAGCTCCCTTTTGTTTTTCTCTTTCTGAAATATATGAATACAAACTTTCTTTGTGAGGTGCAATTCTGCATGTGATGTCTGGTTTCTTTTAGTGCTTCAGGTGGTTCTTATTGTACTGGGGTTGGTTGCGATCATTGGAGGGTGGAAAGCAGGAAGTGGCAGGATTTCGAGTATCAGACTTTGTTCCCCTGCATGGACCATTCTTTCGGTCGCTTTTCTTTTGGTGATCCTTGCCCTTAATTACTCAGCATATCTTTGGTTGACTTTGCTCCCTCATTGCTCAGGTTTGGTCCAGATGTCCTGCTCTCTTGATTGAGAGATGTGTCTGGGAATTTTGTGGCGTTGATGTCTGTAGGGAATGGGATGGGTGTGCGGAGGATAAGTCAGAGTTGCAGTTAGTGGGTGGTTTTCCGATTGGCATTTTTCCTCATCAAAAGTCCGCACTTAGCAGTGTTAAGTAAAATAATAGTATTACACAATTACCTGAACTTTTCAATTGTCTATGAATTGTCTGTCAGGATTGTATAAAAAAAAAAAAAACTACTGCCAATCATTAGCGGACCGGAGTTCCACTGTGGCGACCCCTAACCGGGAAAAGCCGAAAGACACAACAACACTTGGTTTTATGGAATATTAGATGTTAATGTAAAACCTGTTCAAGTTTGTAAGAGCAATGCTTAAAATTATTGTCAAGCTTTGACAAAGGATGTAAGGTCCAACTGGGAATGGTGACAAGGGAATTTCAGACTTCATACCTTTTCTAAATTCATAGCAAGAATGCTGGCACAACTCTTTGCAGCTGAACCTTGTGCATTTGTGACATGCCTTATCTGTAACACTTGCATTAGTTTAGGGACACAGACAGAATCACAGGGATGTTATTTCTGTTCCCCATCCAGTTAACCATGTTGTTTTTCGCATCAGGACAGCTCCATTTACTCTGCGGCTATGGGTAGTTATGGAATCGGTAATTAAAAAAAAAAAAAAAAAAGTATGATATGAGCGCCCACCGAGTCTATAGGGTTATTTCTGGTGGGAATTATATTATGGTTGTGGGTATAAATTCACAGCATGGCAAATTAATGTTAATGGCTAATTTCTTCAGTGGCAGAGGTATAACTTTGGGGAGGAGCAGGTAGGATTAGGCTGTAAGGGAAATGATGCTGAGTTAAGGCAAGCCAGTCCAGCAGGGAGGCATTTGATCAAGGCTGCTTCATCATAGATGTGTAGCGGTGTTGCATTCATTCCTGAGTTGGCAGGATAGTTTGTCTTTGCAGATGTCTTGAAAGGTGTGTTATGTCTTTTAGATGATTTACATCTCTTTTTTCTTTCTTACAGATGGGGGGTTTTGGAATGCTGCTGCTATAATTTGGAATAGGTGGGTATAAGGTAGAGCCTTCTCTTTACATATTAAAGGATTTCCGCTTGTCCTTTTCTTTATAGATGGTGGTGTGCCAAGTACCAGTGGTGGCGATACACAAGGAATTCACAGATGATGGAAGCAGTGGCGAGCAAGGAAGTTACTCATGGGGCGCACAAGGTGGCAACAGTTACTGACTAAAATTGCTGAAGGACAGAAGGCATCATGCAGTGGCTTGGAAAGGGGATCTGAAAGGTGATGTTTTGATAGGATGGATGTTTTGCCACTGGAATGGAGCACAAGGTGGGTCCAGGTAATCACCTTATTAAGGTATATTTGATCTCTGTGTTCAATTAGTGAGAGTTGAGTAGTGCATTGGTATAGGGTGCAAGTAAGGAAGAGGTAGGTGGGGGAGGCAAAGGGGAAACAGTTGGGGATGGTTTGTGGGGAGTGTGGGGATGAGTAGAGTCACAACATTCATAGGAGCACAGGACTTATGGGTATGTATAGGATTTTGTTGCTGAGCATAGGTGGATTTTCGGGAACTAGGTCAAAGGTTTTTTTTTTTTTGCCAGTTAAGGTAGGACATTAAAGTTGGAGTTAGACTGTTCCCTACGGTAATGGAGTTGTTGCACATATAGAACTGGGTAGTCAGTGGGTTAAGGTGATATGCTATGGTTAACAGGGTTTTGGGTGTGAGATTTGCTACTAGTTGATGTCTGTAGGGGATGGGATGGGTGTGCGGAGGATAAGTCAGAGTTGTAGTTAGTGGGTGGTTTTCCGATTGGCATTTTTCCTCATCAAAAGTCCGCACTTTTTTATCGTTTTTAGTTTTGTTGTGGTTATAGGCTGTCAGTACATTCAGGTTGATCCATGATTTCAGCTTTGAAGGCAGCAGGCTAAAAGGGTATGCATTCTCTTGGTGTGGATGTTCCGGTGTTACAACCGGGTCACGGTAATCCTACTTTATTTAGTTTCATTATGGTGTGTTTCAGTCATGGCATGGCAAAGGAGTTTATGACGGGATTCTAAGGTGCTTTACAGATGATGGGTACACCAAATTATGTTTAGCTTGACCCTTCCCTTTATAAGAAGGGGATTGAACAATTTTGGGTAGAAAGGAGGGGGAGCAGCCTAGTCAGGCTGGTTGGCGGAGAAGAGGGATAGGCTTGCCCTCTTCTGTTCCCCCTCTGATGTCTGGATGTTCATTTCAAGGATCTGAGGAAAGGAAATGAGTAGTTGGAGGAAGCTTGCTGAATTGATAAGCAAGCTGAAGTAAGGATGGTGCTTATTTGGTGGAAGGTAATTCAATGGATGGTGTATGGAGTGAGTTGAGATGCTGCTTCATATGCAAAGTAAGTGAGCAGAGGTATGGACCCTGCTTGTTGGGCAGGGTGAGTAGGTACGCTGCCCTGATTAACATTACAATGAATGGTCTATGAAGTGAGATGGGATGCTGCTTCATAAGTAAAGTAAGTGAGTAGAGGTATGGATGCTGCTTACTGGGGCAGGGTGAGTAGGTACGCTGCCCTGATTAACATTACAAAGATTTTATGCTGTATTTAGAATCAATTATATCATGAATAGCTGTAATTAAGAAAGTTGGTGATCAAAACTATGTTATGGAAATTTAATAAAGATCGTCAAATGTCATTTGGTGTGATGTGTGTTATTGAAGGGGACCAGGACAATTCTCTAAGACACCGTTGTTGATCTACAACTTCCTTTATCTATTAATACTTTTGTGAATATTTTACATTATGTACAGCCACTTCATGACTTAATGGAAAAGTAAAGGGTCTTTTGAAATCAAGGCCATCATGCTGTTAGCATTTTCTTCCTTCTGTACTTTAGTACTTTTGATTTCCCAGCCCAAATTTTCAAAAATCTACTAATATAATTTAGAGATGGATTTTGCATGTACTGTAAAAGAAAACAGTATGCAGCTGTAAATTAATTTGTTGTTCATATGTGAGCTGTGATTATAATTAAATCACAGGGACAGTGTAGATCTGATCCAGCTGTTTTGGTACAACTGGAGATGAAGATGTCGAGTTGCATTCTAGACAGCAGGGAACAGAGGAAAAAGATGGCGATGTGATCCAAAACATTTTCCTTACACTTTGTGGAAATGGTGAAACTTCAAATGGCAATTATGCATTTGTTTGCAAAAAAATAAATAAAGATTCTCCATCTTATTTGACATAGTATTTTCTGATCCATATGGAAAAGAAACAGTCTTTTAGCCAGCTTCACAGTTTCAGCACTCCTTTTATAATCATCATGATTTTCACAATCCATTTCAGAAATGGAGTATCATAAAGAATGTAATGTGAATTTTCAGAAAGCAGACGTACACACATATATACATACATACATATATACATACATACATATATACATACAGTTCAGTCCTTTTTCTTTCATTACTGTTTCTTGCTCACGAGGCAGAGTGCATATCAACAAAGAGCAGCACCCTTTTTTTCATTCAAGCTCCAAGTACAGACACAATCAGCCATTCAACTTCTGAGATATGTTTGCACAGGCCCTCTCTACCCAAAAATCTTAAATATTGAATCTGTCTCTACTTAGTTCAGTTTAGGCTGACTGTAGCACACATCTTATGAAGGTTTATTCCTCACATTACTCAAAGGTATGTTTTGCAGTATCTTCACTGCAGAACAGTAACAAATCACTAGTCTTCATATTCTGTGGATACAGGGTGTATCCTAACTCCAGTTTAATAGCTTTCTACATGTGGTTTAACCCTTTTACCACCTTGGAATATCACATAGTCCCCCTTCCTAAAGACGGAATTCTGGCTGAGTGACTGCATTTGCTGAAACCATTCCAGGTTAGCAGAGTCACTCTGATGGGTGATTTGATTAAGTAACCTACCAATATTTTGGACTTAGTACATGTCCTTATTCTCTCCTTACTGAGAACTTCTGTAGTACTGCATTCCAACTAATTTTCTCGGCCCTCTAACTATGGAAAGAATTATGTTATCACTGTTGTGATTTTCCAGCTTTAGACTATTCCAGACTCTCTGCTGCTCCATTTATAGTTGATTCCTGGACTATGCCATCTCAACAGGATCTGATAGTATTTGTTTACCTTCAACATCACCACAGTATTTTTCTGTCTCTCTCTGCTTACAGTTCATAATATACTTTCTTGTTGTCCACCAACTTGTTTTGAGTACATTTTTCACAGAAGCAACACTAACATTATTTGCTGGTTTTGCATAATACTTATGCTATTATTCACAGTATCTTATATTATCTAGAAAGCATTACTAGTATTGCCATGCATAGAATCATTTATTGATTTAAACATTCTGTTTATACTACATTGCACAGATGTATACCTTTTGGTAGAATCTCTAATCTGGATTCTATAACTCTACATGATTTGGTCATGCCATGTCCACGTCAAGGTGAGACGCACACAAGAGAACATGAAGATTTGTTTTCACAAGCCAGGCAAACATCACAGCTTGCTAATTAATATATAAGCAGCTGAATTATATACTAATCAATGAATCCAAGATTGTGAAGCTATTCAGCAACTTACAAAGGAATTGTGTATGTTCTACATAGCCATCTGACCTGTATTTCAAAACCTTTTGGAATACAGTCACAGAAACCACACAGGAAGGAAATAATGTTAGGGGCTGCTGTTGCTCTTCTTCATGTGTATGTGCAACAGGCTCAACTCTAGGCTGCTGCTGCTGCTAATAGACCTTGAACAAGGAAGGAGGAAAAGGGTATTTAGACCTCATTTAATGTTTGGTGGTCTGCATGAAGTGGAAATAGTAGACTGCTATAACATGGATAGAGACACACTCCAGGGACTCTGCAGCCTCTGCCATACTCATCTGAGATGAAGGACAAACTGAGAAGAGCCGATACTGGTGGAGACCAAGGTATGTATAGCACTTAGAATTTTAGCTACAAGAACCTTTCAGAGACTCATAGGGGACATTCTGGGAGTGTCACAGGCATCAGCATCCAGGATTCTACACTAGTTCCTAAATGCTATGCTACAGCATGCCAGTGAGTATAAATATTTACCCCATACCACCAAGGTTAGAGCTAAAACTACGCAGGAGTTATACCCTGTAACATACTTCGCTGAAGTCCTGGGTGCGATAGACTGAACACACATTGTCAACAAATCACCACCTGGGGAACAGGGAAGGGTTTACATCAACAGAAATGGGTTACACTGCCTTAACTGCCAGGTTAGGTTTAATGCTAGGGGAATAATCCTGAATGTATGTGCTGGCAACCCCAGCAGTTACCATGACTTCCATCTCTGGCACAACTCACAGCTCTATCAGAGGTTTTACAGGGGTCATGTCCCACAAGGACATTTACTAGGCAGTGCGGAGGATGCATTAGAACCATGGCTGATTATGCCCATCAGAAATGCACAAGTACTCACAGAGGCATACTACATCATAGAGCATGTGTCCAGGCTGCTGAAGTCACTGTTTCAGTGTCTAAATACATTGGGGGGGTGTAGTACGTTTTCGGTACTTGTGAAAAAATTATTATAGTCTCCGCTACCTTACACAATATCATTCTGTGAAAACAGCTGGAGCAGGAACACTAAGGGTTAGAAGCACACATTTCATCACCACTACTGGCAGGGTCACCACATCCACATTCAAGTGAGGAGTCAGAGGTGGACTCCAAGCTACCGTGGGTGTAGTTAGATGTGGGCGTGCATAATATACCCTCACCTGCCCAAGACGCAATGGATAGTGCACATGTTGACCATCTAAGAAGTACACCTTTCATCCTGTGCACATTGATAGAGTAAAATTGATGGCAGGCAATGCTTACAACCTTTACTTCCCCATGTAATGGCTGTGTACTGATAGTATCAGACAGAGTCAGCCTGAATGACAACAGTTGCAGCTGCAGGACTGTCAGCATAAGTTTGAAACATATAATAGAAAAAAAAAAAAAAAAAAAAAAAAAAAATATATATATATATATATATATATATATATATATATATATATGTACGAACAAATATGAATGGCAGATACCTGCATAACTCGTACTTGTAAATGTACCCAAGTAAAATTTGTGTGCATTGTCCAGCAATGTCGTCAATGTCTAACATGAATGACATCTGTAATATATACTTATGCAGATTACCAAATAACCTGCCCTATGCAACTAAAATATCCAGTATAGAAAATGGAGTCAAAAGTCTACTTATCCCTATCTTCTAACAAGTGGAACAATAACTGAAAATAGTCTCTGTACCTTCAATTTCCCTAGCTACATGGTTACCTTTTAGTGTAAATTTAGCTCTCTGAGTACTCTGAAGATGCAAATAAGGTGAAAACTCATTAGAATTGCTAAATACCAAACTTTTGACTTCGTGTAGCAGGTGTAAATATAGTGTTGACAGAAAAAAAATTCAGAAGATTGGATTAACGCCCAGTTTACACCTCAAAGCGAAAATGATAAAAATAAATAAACAGGTTGACCACGGCTGGTAAATCCAAATATACATTCACTTTCAGCAGAAAATCCAAATATACGTTCACTTTCAGCAAAATGTTCTTTAATAAAAAACAAGAGTAAGCGCTTTCATGATCTAAAGCAGCTGATCGCTTCTTCAGACTCATTAAAAACAGTTAAAACATTGTTTTTTAAACCAAATACATCCAATCAAATAATATTTTTCTATGACATCATCTGATTGATTAATTAATTCAAGTGCAACAAATATACAACTAACTACCTTAAATCCTGTTAAAAAACAGTTTGAGTATCCTATAATGTACATAACATATATAAAAAAATCAACACATAAAACCATAAAACAATATCTAACTATTTAATGTTTTAGTGGTCTAGATTTTAAAAATGGTTTCAGAGAGACAGCATTATTCAATCCTGGGGGCTTGTCTGCTTGAAGTAGAATAATCCATTTCTGTTCTACCTCTTCTACCCTGTTCTTTATGTCCCCCCTCTATTATTATTACTTATTATTTCTATAACCAGGAATTTGAAAATATGACTTGTATTCTGTTCTTTTACATGTTTTGCTAAAGCATTTGTGTCTCTTTTGTTCGTTATATCTCTGAGATGTTCAAGAATACGTACTTTCAAGCATCTATTGGTCTTACCTATATAAAAAGTGTGACATATAGTGCAAAAACCAAAATAGACTGAATTCTGTGTTCTACAATCAGCGTAGAAATTGATATTGATAGTGTATTCTAAAGTGGGATGTTTATATGTAGATTTATTATATAGGTACTTGCATGCCATACAATTCCTAAAGGGAAAAGTCCCTAACCTTTGTGATTGCTTTAGTTGTTTATTAGATGTTGATTTTAGCAAAGTTGCCTTTTTAAAGATTTTTTTATTTTTAAAAGAGAAACTAGGTCTGTCTTCTAATACATTCTGTAACTCAGAATCTGAAAGTAATATATTCCAATTTTTTTCAATGATATTACAAAACCTTCTAATGTCACTAGAGTAAGTTATGGGAAATCTGACTTTCATATTAGTCGTATCTTGTATATTTCTGTCTTCTTCTATTGTGTCTGAGAAGAAAGGTGTACATCTGCCATCTCTATTATCTACTGTAAATTGAATACTATTATCTATATCTTTTTTATTATAGCCTCTGGCTATGAATTCCTCCTCTAGTATTTTTACTCTATCATTAAGGCCTTCATTCGTATTATACAATCGACTTCATAAACTTTCCTTTTACAACATTCCTATGTACAAATGAACGGCGCATGCTCGATTTATGTAAAATATTGTTTCTCCATGTGGGTTTCCTGTACATCTTTGTGGTTATTTCATTTAAGTCTGTCTTTCTTACCAAGACATCCAAAAATTCTATAGAATCCTTAGAATATTGACTTGTAAATCTAAGAAACTCAGTAGTACTATGTAAGTATTCTATCATTCCTTGCAATTCCTCGGTTGTACCTCCCCACAATAAAAAAACATCATCTACAAAACGTATGTGCCATATAATTTTTTCTGCATACATATTATTATTTAACACATGTTCATTTTCCCAGGCTGCCAATGCCAAATTGGCGTATCTGGTGGCACACGCCGCCCCCATCACTACGCCAATTTTCTGTAAATAAAATTTTCCATTAAACATAAAAACATTGTTTTCTAATATGAAGTCAAGTAATTCCCATATCATATTGGTTTTTGCATTCTGAAAGATCTGCTCCAAATTCAAAATATCACGTATTCTTTCAATACCCCATTTATTAGGTATTACTGTAAATAATGAGGTAACATCCATAGTTGCAAACATGTAATCTCTATCTAGATTTCTTGTTTTATTATATAGCAATCTCAAGAATGCTTTATTGTCCCTTAGTATGGTATCACATAGACTAAGGACTATTTGTAAATTTTTTTCAACATAAATGGAAATGGCTTCCGTTGCCCATCCTTTACTGGGACTATGGGTCTCATGGGGGGCTGACTAATATGTTTGTGAACTTTGGGTAGGCCATAAATAACAGGAATGGTCACATATTCTATCTGAAAGTAATCAAATAGCTCCTCTGATATTTGTTTAGTAACCAATAAATCAAATCTATAAACAGATACTCTATCTATTATACCTTTTATTTGTCTCTCATTGATTTGAACATAAGTTTCTGTGTCATTTAAAAGTTCCATCATTTTTTCATAATAAAATACTTTATCCATTACAACAATACTGCCCCCCTTGTCAGCGGGCCTTATCTCAATACTGTGAGATTCTCTTAATTGTGTTAATGCTTCGTTTTCTGGCCTATTCAAATTATGAAACATAGATGGAAGATTTTTAGCATGAACTGCTCTAATTTCATTCTCACAAATATTAGTGAAAGTTTCAACAGTTGGATGAATTTTTGGAACACATACACTAGGTTGTTTAAAGATTTTTTCATTTCTATGAATTCCAGTATTTTTAAAAACAGTTTTCAATGTCAAGGTATGAGAAAATAATTTCAATTCTTTTAGTACATCTATTAATACTGTTCTTTGTGACGGAATGAAATTTAAGCCCCTGTTCAAAAGAGAAGTTTATGCATCAGTTAAACAAAAGCTGGATAGATTAATTGCCAAGTCTTTTGATTTCTGCTCCTGGTTGTTATTGTGTTGGAAGCATTCCCCCATTCCTTCTGTTGTCGCGTTCTCCCTCTCCGATTTTTGCTGCTCGATCTGTCCCTTAAAAGTAATGCCTTTTTTAATACAAAGGGAAGAATGGAAGTTTGCGTGGTTTCTCTCTGTTCCAAAAAAACTGACAAATTAGTTTCTTTTTCCACAGTTCTTGTAGTGGAAATCAATGAAGAGGTTTCATTCATACTTTCGCCATTTTCAGTAGTGGGCGGTTCTATATCTCCATATCTGGCATTGACGTCAGTAGTTTCACCAAGTCTTTATTTAAAGAAACAGTACCATTTAGATTGAGTGTTTCAGAGACACTCGATATATTTGTTCTCTCTGCGGTCTCAGTGTTAAAAAGCATTCTCCTGTGCCATGAGAAGACTTCTTTACATTGGAAGTCATTGAGATCACGTTGCAACTTCTTCATCTTGGTATTCTGAAGTCTCTTATCATAGCCTTGTATGTTATCAGCTAATTCATCTAATTTACTTCCTATTACCTCTGCAGGGAACCAAGTAGCGATGGTAAGCAAGCTCAAACGAGACCAAAACCAAAAAACTTGCCTGCCCTGGAAATCCAAATGAAGGGTAAAACCAAGATGTGTAAAAAAGTACTCCTTTATTCAGAGTGAGTGCAAAGTAATTACAGCTGATATAGTCCCAAGCACAAAACCAAGTTCACAAACTTCCCTTGTAGCTTTTTTATCTCATCTGCTAATTCCTTTTCATGAGGTTTAAAAAATTCAATAAGCAGGTGCATATAATCATAACTAAGCTGCAGGTTCAAATTTTGCCATTTCTGAAGTAAATCAGGATATGTTTCTCCGTATGTTGGCATATTTAATACTTTGAGACCTCTTGGTACTATCTTATATTTTAATGATGCCTCTAACTGAAATCTTTGCCACTGTAACCTTTTAAAATTATACATCTTGTTCTCCAAGTCTCTGTATGATTCTGTAAATTTTTTATGAGTATCATAGTCTATTTGCTCTCTATCACTCACTAGAAAACCCAGATTCAGCATCAGAGGGTTAGAGTCTATGGAGAGCAATCCAACTAGTTGTTCACATTGATTCTTTTTTATATTGTAGTTACCTTAAACCTATTGAAAAGGAATTAGCAGATGAGATAAAAAAGCTACAAGGGAAGTTGGTGAACAACTTCCCTGCAGAGGTAATAGGAAGTAAATTAGATGAATTAGCTGATAACATACAAGGCTATGATAAGAGACTTCAGAATACCAAGATGAAGAAGTTGCAACGTGATCTCAATGACTTCCAATGTAAAGAAGTCTTCTCATGGCCCAGGAGAATGTTTTTTAACACTGAGACCGCAAAGAGAACAAATATATCGAGTGTCTCTGAAACACTCAATCTAAATGGTACTGGTTCTTTAAATAAAGACCTTGGTGAAACTACTGACGTCAATGCCAGATATGGAGATATAGAACCGCCCACTACTGAAAATGGCGAAAGTATGAATGAAACCTCTTCATTGATTTCCACTACAAGATCTGTGGAAAATGAAACTAATTTGTCAGTTTTTTTGGAACAGAGAGAAACCACGCAAACTTCCATTCTTCCCCTTGTATTAAAAAAGGCATTACTTTTAAGGGACAGATCGAGCAGCAAAAATCGGAGAGGGAGAACGCGACAACAGAAGGAATGGGGGAATGCTTCCAACACAATAACAACCAGGAGCAGAAATCAAAAGACTTGGTAATTAATCTATCCAGCTTTTGTTTAACTGATGCACAAACTTCTCTTTTGAACAGGGGCTTAAATTTCATTCCATCACAAAGAACAGTATTAATAGATGTACTAAAAGAATTGAAATTATTTTCTCGTACCTTGACATTGAAAACTGTTTTTAAAAATACTGGAATTCATAGAACTGAAAAAATCTTTAAACAACTTAGTGTATATGTTCCAAAAATTCATCCAACTGTTGAAACTTTCACTAATATTTGTGAGAATGAAATTAGAGCAGTTCATGCTAAAAATCTTCCATCTATGTTTCATAATTTGAATAGGCCAGAAAACGAAGCATTAACACAATTAAGAGAATCTCACAGTATTGAGATAAGGCCCGCTGACAAGGGGGGCAGTATTGTTGTAATGGATAAAGTATTTTATTAAGAAAAAATGATGGAACTTTTAAATGACACAGAAACCTATGTTCAAATCAATGAGAGACAAATAAAAGGTATAATAGATAGAGTATCTGTTTATAGATTTGATTTATTGGTTACTAAACAAATATCAGAGGAGCTATTTGATTACTTTCAGATAGAATATCCGACCATTCCTGTTATTTATGGCCTACCCAAAGTTCATAAACATATTAGTCAGCCCCCCATGAGACCCATAGTCTCAGTAAAGGATGGGCAATGGAAGCCATTTCCATTTATGTTGAAAGAAATTTACAAATAGTCCTTAGTCTATGTGATACCATACTAAGGGACACTAAAGCATTCTTGAGATTGCTATATAATAAAACAAGAAATCTAGATAGAGATTACATGTTTGCAACTATGGATGTTACCTCATTATTTACAGTAATACCTAATAAATGGGGTATTGAAAGAATATGTGATATTTTGAATTTGAAGCAGGTCTTTCAGAATGCAAAAACCAATTTGATATGTGAATTACTAGACATCATATTAGAAAACAATGTTTTTATGTTTAATGGAAAATTATATTTACAGAAAATTGGCGTAGCGATGGGGGCGGTGTGTGCCACCAGATACGCCAAATTGGCATTGGCGGCCTGAGAAAATGAACATGTGTTAAATAATAATATGTATGCAAAAAAAATTATATGGTACATACGTTTTGTAGATGATGTTTTTTTATTGTGTGGAGGTACAACCGAGGAATTGCAAGGAATGATAGAATACTTACATAATACTACTGAGTTTCTTAGATTTACAAGTCAATATTCCATGGATTCTATAGAATTTTTGGATGTCTTGGTAAGAAAGGCAGACTTAAATGAAATAACCACAGGGATGTACAGGAAACCCACATGGAGAAACAATATTTTACATAAATCGAGCATGCGCCGTTCATTTGTACATAGGAATGTTGTAAAAGGACAGTTTATGAAGTCGATTGTATAATCCGAATGAAGACCTTAATGATAGAGTAAAAATACTAGAGGAGGAATTCATAGCCAGAGGCTATAATAAAAAAGATATAGATAATAGTATTCAATTTACAGTAGATAATAGAGATGGCAGATGTAAACCTTTCTTCTCAGACACAATAGAAGAAGACAGAAATATACAAGATACGACTAATATGAAAGTCAGATTTCACATAACTGACATTAGAAGGTTTTGTAATATCATTGAAAATAATTGGAATATATTACTTTCAGATTATGAGTTACAGAATGTATTAGAAGACAGACCTAGTTTCTCTTTTAAAAATAAAAAATCTTTAAAAAGGCAACTTTGCTATAAATCAACATCTAATAAACAACTAAAGCAATCACAAAGGTTAGGGACTTTTCCCTGTAGGAATTGTATGGCATGCAAGTACCTATATAATAAATCTACATATAAACATCCCACTTTAGAATACACTATCGATATCAATTTCTACGCTGATTGTAGAACACAGAATTCAGTCTATTTTGGTTTTTGCACTATATGTCACACTTTTTATATAGGTAAGACCAATAGATGCTTGAAAGTACGTATTCTTGAACATCTCAGACATATAACGAACAAAAGAGACACAAATGCTTTAACAAAACATGTAGAAGAACAGAATACAAGACATATTTTCAACTTCATGGTTATAGAAATAATAAGTAATAATAACAGAGGGGGGACATAAAGAACAGGGTAGAAGAAGTAGAACAGAAATGGATTATATTACTTCAAGCAGACAAGCCCCCAGGATTGAATAATGCTGTCTCTCTGAAACATTTTTTAAAATCTAGACCACTAAAACATTAAATAGTTAGATATTGTTTTATGGTTTTATGTGTTGATTTTTTTATATATGTTATGTGCATTATAGGATACTCAAACTGTTTTTTTAACAGGATTTAAGGTAGTTAGTTGTATATTTGTTGCACTTCAATTAATTAATCAATCAGATGATGTCATAGAAAAGTATTATTTGATTGGATGTATTTGGTTTAAAAACCAATGCTTTAACTGTTTTTAATGAGTCTGAAGAAGCGATCAGCTATTTTAGATCGTGAAAGCGCTTACTCTTGTTTTTTATTAAAGAACATTTTGCTGAAAGTGAACGTATATTTGGATTTTCTGCTGAAAGTGAATGTATATTTGGATTTACCAGCCGTGGTCAACCTGTTTATTTATTTTTGTAAATATAGTGTTCCCTCTGCAAAATTATTAGGTGCTAATGGCTGGCAACAGTAAATGACTACTCTGACTGAAGAAAAAAAAAATTCATAGACACCCTTAAGTGAAGTAGATATGTCAGTGAGGATACACTTACAAAGTGTGGAATTAACTGGAGTGAGCATTTAACCAAAACCTGACACCCCACATGTATATTTCTTTGGCATAATAACTCAGTTTTCAGCCTTTGCTAAAAACTGTTGTTGATTGTCATGTATTTGTATCTCACCTTGAAAGAAAAAGAAGGGGATATGTGCTAGTGATTCATGTCTGATGGCAAAGCAGACATAAGGGAAGAATTTCTAGAATACAAAGAGAAGGCACAGCTGCAGTTTTGCAAACATATTCATAAATATTGTGTGGTCACTCATTCCCCTAAATATGTTATCTACACATGTACAATCAACTGAGACTGCCCAACTGTATGAATTATTTAATATTTTATATGAAATGGCAATTTCAACACTTTGGATCCCACTTTCTGAGAACTCACAGTAACCCTACTAAACTAATTAACTTCTGCCAAGTTCGGAATAAGAACATTTTCAACTTATAGATTATACTTAATATTCTTGAAAAGTATCCTGGACTGCTCTTAAACAACCACCCTTAGATGCTGCTGTGCAGCACTTCAGTGACACCTTCCTTACTATTATAAACAGACTGGCCTTAGATGCTGCTGTGCAGCACTTCAGTGACACCTTCCTTACTATTATAAACAGACTGGCCTTAGATGCTGCTGTGCAGCACTTCAGTGACACCATCCTTACTATTATAAACAGAATGGCCTTAGATGCTGCTGTGCAGCACTTCAGTGACACCTTCCTTACTATTATAAACAGACTGGCCTTAGATGCTGCTGTGCAGCACTTCAGTGACACCTTCCTTACTATTATAAACAGACTGGCCTTAGATGCTGCTGTGCAGCACTTCAGTGACACCTTCCTTACTATTATAAACAGACTGGCCGTAGATGCTGCTGTGCAGCACTTCAATGACACCTTCCTTACTATTATAAACAGACTGGCCTTAGATGCTGCTGTGCAGCACTTCAGTGACACCTTCCTTACTATTATAAACAGACTGGCCTTAGATGCTGCTGTGTAGCACTTCAGTGACACCGTCCTTACTATTATAAACAGACTGGCCTTAGATGCTGCTGTGCAGCACTTCAGTGACACCTTCCTTACTATTATAAACAGACTGGCCTTAGATGCTGCTGTGCAGCACTTCAATGACACCTTCCTTACTACTATAAACAGACTTGCACCTCCAAGAACAGTTTGTGTCAAAGCCAGCTACACACCATGGCTAACCTATGAGACTCGTACCCTCCTAAAGCAAAGGGACAAAGCATGGCAAACGTGGGCTAAAAATAAATCCCTACAAAACCATTTAATTTACCAGCAATTTTGAAGCAGTGCCAAACACAAAATAAAACTAGACAAACAACACTACTATTCTAATTTGCAATGGAAATACAGAATGAATCTTCAAAAATTCTGAAACACAATCAATAGCATACTTCATCCTGGCGAAACCACAACCCCCCCCCCCAACTTACCTGATAATACAAACAATATTGCTGAACAATTTAACACGTTCTTCACTGAAAGTGTTTTAGCACTGACTAAGAATAGCAAATCTTCCACAATGCTAATACCCAACAATCCAAGCAATATTGTAGATTTATTCTAATTTCAGACAGTCCCAAAACAAATTATTGCAAAACTATTAATGAAGTTTGAAACCTACTTCATTGGCAGCAGATAACTTGCTAACAGAATATTTAAAATTAACCGCAGATGTTATTGTCTTCCCTGTGTCAATACTTATAAACCACTGTATAACAAAACAGTATGTCCCATCTATTTGGAAAATTGCATATATTACACCATTACACAAAGGAGGCAATTCGACAGAACTAACAAACTACTGGCCCATTGCTATACTTTCACCACTTTCTAAAATTCAGGAAATATGTATCCACTTCCAACTTCTTAAACACCTTCTAAACAATAATCTCCTCTCATCATTACAGCATTGATTCTGACCATATCATAGCACTACTACAGCTCTTCTAAGTTTCAGTAATACTATAAATAAATTCAGAGATGATGGCAAAATAGTGTCTTCAGTCTTTTTGGACATGTCTAAAGCATTTGATACAGTTTCCCATCCTAAGTTACTGTCCACTCTGAACAAGCTTAATATCAACCCTGATGCTTTTAACTGGTTTCAAAGTTATATATCTAGCCGCCAGCAAACTATGAAATGGACGTAAGATCTATCCCCACTCCTTCCTGTTATACTTGGAGTCCATCAGGTTCAATCCTAGGGCCCCTCCTTTTCAGCATATTCATAAATGATCCTAATACTGCCTCCTGTCAAGTGTCTATCATACAATACACAGATTATTCAACCCTCATATGTGCAGCATCCACAATAATTCAACTTCTTATTGTCACACAAAAAGGCTTCTCTGATATTGAAATGTGGCTAGCAAACTCACAACTCATTCTCAACCCTAATAAAACTAAACTTATGATCTTATATCCACCTCACCCTACTAATCTCCCAGCTAACTTTTATATCACTGCCAGTAATATTAATAGGATTTTCCCAGATTCCCAAACAAAACTTTTAGGTGTCATAATTGACAACAGACTAAAATTTGACATACACATTTCTAACACAATCAAAAAGGTTCACAAGAAAATGGCAACAATGTATAGAAACAAAAAACAGACACTGCAAAAATAGTCATAGCTAGAACCCACCTTTTCTCCTCAGTCTTATATGCATCCCCCATACTTACCAACCTCAAAAAGTCAGAACTAAGTAAATTAGAATCATGTTATAGAAAGATTGCCAAATTTGCAACAAATTTCAACCCACCACTGTCAATGCCTAAAAAATCTTTCCTGGTTAGACCTACCTCATGTTATGAACTATAACCAGTTAATAATGGCTCACAAAATAATGCACAATCCTGACAACATACCTTCCCTAAAAAATCTTCTACAACCCTACTCTAACATTCATAGTCTTCAATCATCTAACAAAGACTTACTCCAAGTAACCAAAGTATCCAATATGGCATTTACTCTAACTTTGTAGCTAAAAATTGGAATTCCCTTCCACATAGTATTAGATCAAGTAACCAAAGTATTTAATACAGCAAGCAACTCTCTTTACTCGGACTTTTTTCCTAAACATTGTAATATCCTTCCACATAGTATTAGATCCATAAGCAATCTTAATCATTTCAAAACATCTCTCAAAACACACTTATTTCCTAGCTTTGCACATGTAACACTCCAGGTTAATTATTAACTTAGCGCTACTTAATACAATTTGGCTGTACTTACTAACTCTGTAAACATATCCCTGCTAACAACACTACTTCTCTATAAGTAGTTACATTCCTAGCTGCAACTCTCACCATGGAAACATTACTAACTATGCACTACTTTGCCTAAGTGATTCTCCCTACTTAATTTCCTAATTAATGTTATGTTACTCCACATATATAAGTTCAACCATATATTTTTCTATATTCAAGTGTTTAAAGTCTTGTTCTATTTGATACTATATATATTTTTGTTTTTACATTTTTATCCTGTAAATGTGTTAGCACTCATTTTTTTGTCTATAATTTCTATTACTTGATGTTAGGATTTTGTATGTGAGCTTAGGGTGGAGCTTTTCTCCCCGGACCTCAGCTGAAAATGGGCACTGTCCCAGTCGGACCATCCCAGGAAACACATGTAAAATAAATAAATTGTCTGTATGCACATTATTTCAGTGCTATTCCAAAGCTGTGTATGTGGCAAAGAGAGATAATCTACTGTAACTGTGTTATATACAATAAGTACAATAGTTGATGGTTCAAATCCAGAGCTGTCTATTTTTTTAACCTTTGTTTCCCATTTTTTATATATATATATATATATATATATATATATATATATATATATATATTTTTTTTTTTTGCTTTTATCATGTGCACAGTGCATGCTATAGCACAAACATGTTTCAGTACTTAAGAAAAAAGAGAACATTTTAATTTCAGTCACATTGTACAGTACAAACAAACAGCAGCATTTTGCAGTGATTAGCACTATGAATGGTAATCACTGTAGAAATTCACCTGTTAGCTTACTGTCTCTGTGGCATAAGGTGTAAACACTGTGAGATAAAAAAGAGAGAACATAGGTAAAGCAATGTTTGAGACCGCTATAAATGGTTTTAATGAGGTGTCATAATGAATACTTACATAACTAATAAGTGTTTGGTATTACCTTTTTCATGTGTGCGTTATCTACCTGTGTATATACACAGTTCACCACTTAAGAAAAAGTAAAAAAGTTAATTTGGCTCACCTTCCTACATGCTAACAGGATCAACAGCGATGAATGGCCGTCAGCACTCTAAAAGTACTGAATGTGGAAAATACATGCATGGCTAGCTTTTTTCTGGAACCAGCTGTAAGTGCAGTCAGTTCATGGTCAGAACACAGGTGAGCCAGGTTTCAAATAATGCAGATTCTACTTTTTTAGTAAGGGTGTCCCACTGTCACTGCTCCCAAAACTTTGACTATAAAGGTAATACTACATGACAATAGCTATATATTGCAGGTTGATTAACAGAAAGGTATTGTTACTGCTTCACACACATACATTTGTAGGTATCACTGCTCATTAATGACTGACATATGAACCCCAGTTGACTATGTGTGTAACTGGTTTAGCATACTAATGATTATGTAATGCAAATACAGCTTCATATTGTGGTAGTGCTAGTGTAACGTACTGTGTTCTCTATCTTGTGTAACTATATAGGTAGCAGTTCTAATCTCACAGTAGTTGAGTGTGTGTGTGTCTCTTCCTTCAACTATCAGTTTGGAGACAATTTTACACTTGGATGAGTGTCCAAAGCTATGTCAGACACTGTTCCCAGCATCTTCTTCTCAGCATATAGCGATGATGTCATCCTCTAAACTGCACTCTGACACAATTAAACTCAGACTTCTGCTGTGGTACTAGCATTATGTACTGTGCTCTTTAGTTTGTGTAATTAGATAGGTAATGGTTCTAATTACACAACAGTCAACGTGTGTGTGTGTGTGTGTGTGTGTGTGTGTGTGTGTGTGTGTGTGTGTGTGTGTGTGTGTTTGTTTTTCTGTCTTCCTTCAAATATCACTCTTTAGGCAATTTTACAAATGGTTGTGATTCCACAGTTATGTCAGACACTCCTCCCAATGTCACTTTCCCAGCATACACTGATGTCATCCTCTAAAAAGTGCAGTCTGACAATATTCAAGTTAAATCTCTGCTTTGGAATTAGCCTTCAGTACTATGTTCTCTAGCTTGTGTAGCTAGATAGGTAGGAGTTGTAGTCTCACAGTAGTTAATTTGTGTGTGTGTTTTCTTTCAAAAATAAGTCTAGAGGCAATTTTACACTAGTAGTTATGTCAGAAATACACTGATGATGTCATCCTCTATTAAGTGTAATCTGACACAAATAAAATCAGACATATGTAGTGATGCTAGTCTTAAATTGTATGGAATCTAGCTTATATACATAGAGAGGTATAGTGTTCGAATCTGACATTAGTCAACTGGTGTGCATGTTGTCTGGTGATATATTACATTTGTCGTATGATGTTTTCAATCTCTTCTCATTTGATTCCCACTCAGAAGAACCTTGTAAATAGCCCCCTGAATCCAAAATCCTCTTTTTCCCTCTGTCCACATAAAATATTTTCTGTGAATACTGAGGATGTCATCATCTCAAAGATACATGCACACATTGTGAAGCAGAACCCCTCCATGACCCTCTACAAGCCATCTCCAGACCAATGGATATGTGATTGTTAAGTCCCATTTGGACAGAGGCAATCTGCTATAAAATCAAACACATATACCCCTACTATCTTCCCTCAATTAGAGATAGTGAATTGGGTTTAAATGGGATAATAATGGCTAGGCTTGTACGGGCTCTGGGCCATTAGCCTATTAATGTCTTATGATCCTATGAATATTACATTTATTGATGCTGTTGTCATCCACGTGTGCTTTTTTGAGGTATGGATGTACTGAAGCCCTACAGCAGTGTATCCCTATCTGGGATTTGAGATACTTTATTGATGCTCACTGCTGTCATTTGGTTACATGTTTCATTTATAACAGCTGTAGTAATATGCCTTGTGAGGACTGGGGACATGGGATCATGCTATGTATATTATTGTCTTACTAAGCCAGGTGTTCTGATAGTGGAGTATATCTACATTCTGCACAGATCTCATTCAACCATCGCAGTCACAGCTGCATTATGACATAATTCTGCATGTGTATACCTAGCATCTAGAAATGTTATCTGGCATACAACAATATTACATCATACTGATTACATGGGCACATATACCTAGGTTCATCAGCATGGTGTAATGCTGTTATGTACACAAACATATGGCATTTTGAGATTCACTTACGACCTTGGTGAATTCATTGTGTGCATTATCGTGTTGTTACTCACAAGGATTACACAGGTGTTCCCCAGCTGCATTGTGTGACTGGCAGGATTTGTGTCATTAACTGTTCTGCATGAATCACATCCACCTCAGTTGTAATGTCTTCATTTATGCTGTCAGGGCCCTCACACATACATTTCCACTGATAAACATATAGGCATATGATGTACAACTGATGTAATGAAGTGAAATAGATAGAGGTGCACAACTGTGTTAGCAGTTCCACTGTGTCACATTTGATTCATACCCAATGTTTTATTTGGAGGTGATGTAATGCTTGAAGTCCATTTGTAGCATAGGTACAGCTGGTGAGATTGTACTGTGTCATGGACATACCACTACATCACATCAATATTACCAGTTGATAGTTTGCATGACCACATGTGGATGTGTGTTAGGATTTCATGTCAGTATAACATTTTCCTGGCAATGTCATGGGGACAGTGACCATGTTGCATGTGTTGAGATGTGACATGTACTTATAGAGTATGCTCCATATATTGTTTGGCATGTGTACAATATTACAGTGACAGCTTCCTCGATCATTGGCACTTGATTTGACGCTGTTATAATTTCTGAGTACACGGGCATAGCTGATGCATTGCCATCAGTCTTCACACGTCAGTTGAAGATGCTTCAGGCAATATCCATTGCTATGACATGTGGCAGATGCATGCAATACCCAGCTGTGTGTAGGGAATCCACTCAGAATAATGTTGTGTTTGTATGTGGTGTTATCCGTATGGCTGAAACTTACATCAGTCAGGGATGCTTTAATCAAATTTATCACATTTGGCACAGAAAGGTCCCATACATCTAGTAGGCCATATAGAAATATTCTCTGGGATGTAGACCTATGAGGATTTGACAGTGCAGGTTTCCCTTCAAGGTGGTCTACTAGATGAATGTATGATGCATCTTTCTATATTGCACCCAGTAAATACACAGCTTAGTGACAACATTGATGGCATTGGTTTGATTCATGCAGGTGGGGAATTGTGGCTTATGTGTCATGCAGACCTCTACACCTGCCAGGATTGCAACAATTTCAGCTGTAGATTTAAAACTGTCCATCTTAACCTCTCTAAAAAGTGGTCACTTTTGGGGAAGGTGTGGTGAATCCCCCTTATAAAATACTGACAGGGGTCACCGTAGCAGAACTCCGGTCCGCTAATGATTAGCAGTAGATTTTTTACATGCCGAGTTGCCAGCTCTGATGCACAACCTTCAACGAAGGTACACCCATTCATGCATGTCTCCACACAGAAGACGCTTTAGCTGAGAATCGAACAGGACGTCATACTGTGAGGTGACAATGCTACCGCAGCACCACCACCGCAGTTGTATAATACGTTAAAATCACATATTCTGTCAATGCTGCAATGTAATGGCCATAATACTTTAAAAGTCTACATGACTTTGCCTATTTATTTCTACATTTGCTCATGAGTCTGTTGCTAAGTGTCACTGATTGGTTGATAGGAATGGTGACATGCCATTCACATTCGCATTCACGTAAGTCATTTTGCAGATTTTCAGAGTATGCACATACCCCCTATTGTATATACCATCCCTGCTAAGTTAAGTGTCCTCTCCAGTGAGCATGTCAGTGATGTTTATATCACAACCATTCACCTCCATTGGCATGTAACCTTGAGTCACTATCACATATATACTGTCATGTGTGTTTATATCTTAATATGCTTGCTCAGGAGGTGTAAACAGTAATACATACTGTGCTTTCTACATATATGCATTAATGTCATGCTACTGACTTGTCTTGGAAGCCTACATACATTGACATATTCTATCTTGGGGACATTGCCATATTTACCATCTCCTCTTCCTCTTTATTCTTCTCTGTCATTCATGTCTCTACTCATGTCCATCAGCACACTTTCCCTGCTCAGTGTACCTTTTATTGTAGTTGATCTTGCTGTTTACCCTCCCCCTCCATTATCAAATAATTATTTAGTGTACATTGAACTCAGTACACCTTTTTACGGTATTTTTTACTCCGTTAATGCAGTATTTTCAACCCTGTTAGTCATTGTGGCTGTCCTCATGATTTCATGGAGCAGGTTTAGCTCTAGACAAACTTGAATGCTTCTTCTTTCTTTGCTCCTGCTGCTCTGAATGATTTTATGGACAGCGACACTGTTGCCAGCTATGAAACCTTGCCTGCATTTATGTAAGTGCAATGAACAGCATGACTATGTAATTAGTGCAGCTACTCATCACACTGACATGTAAAGTCCATATAAGTTTTCTACAAAGCCTACACAGAGGGCCAGATTCAGGAAGGCTTACACGGAGTTCAAGAGTAGTGTAAGCCTCCGTGTAAGCCTCCTGATTCAGGAACAGCCCAAATCTCCGTGTAAGAGACAGCTAACACGTCTCTTACACGGACTGGGCGTGGAAATGCTCAATACCTCATTTGCAGCTCAAAGATATGCAAATGAGGTATTTGAGTGATCCACGAAGCAGAAACCAGTCCGTGTAACGGACGTGTTAGCTGCAGAAATGTACTCAGCTGACAACTGAGTACATTTCTGCAATTAAAAACGGAGCTATGTCAGCTCCAAATAAAGGGTGCATATGTTTAATTAAGCATGCCAATGGCCAAATATGTGGCCATTGGCAGGAAAAAGTGTTGCAAAAATAAGTTATATAACTTTTTTTTTCCCACGGGATTTATGTGTTTAACTGCAGCGCACACCCGCGCAAACGGGGTGCGCTACCTAAAACTGAAAACCGAAGCTTATAAACCCACAATTGTGGGATTTATGTATTACATGAAATGTCAATGGAGGGACTTGCAGACCAAAAACAATATGGCCTCCGTTTAGTGGTTGTCAAGGGGGGGAAGCTCCGTGTAAGACATGTAACTAAGCATTACTAGGCAATCCTATGTAAATGAGGGTTACAATACTGAATCACACTGCCACATAGGTAATGAGCACTTTCTGAGTAGTGTAAGAGTTAGAGAAGGGGGAGGAACAGAGTAAGAGGTAGGTAACATCACGGGGGGGGGGGAAGGATAGTAATAAATGTACCAGATTGGAGGGCAATGTAAGGTAACAGATGACAGACAGACATCAGGGAGGGAGGTGAGTCCCAACAGAACATTAGGAAAGTAAAAAAATTGAGGGTATACGCTATCCCTACACTCCAAGTTTCTTGATATACGTGCATGCGCGCATGTGCGCGCGTGTAAGGCAGGTTCAACATGTGGGAGCGTGTTGCAAACTGTTTACAACGGTTTGCGCGGGCGTGCACGTGTGTAAGGCAGTGTGCGCGTGTTTTAGCATGAATCAGCCTAGCTAACACCGTGTAAGGATGTGTGCGCGCGTGTAACACCGTGTAGGGATGTGTACGCGCGTTTAAGTGACTGTGAGCGTGTTTAAGCTGGTGTGCACATTGCTCCCCTTCAGGAAACAGAGAGGAAACAGGAAACAACCAAAATACAGGGAAACTGCCAGGGAATACTGCTGGAGTTAATTGGTGGAAACAATTGGAAGCAGGCAATTATGCAGACAAACTAGAAGCTCAACCCAGCACTTAAAACACTGCAAAGAGCAGCGCAGAGTGTTTCTCACAAGAGATACTGCAAGAAAGTAAGCTATCAGAATTGAAAACTGAAAAAAGCTGAACTCAGAGCAGAAATGCTAGGGGCTGCCATAGCTGTTATAATCAGACATAGGCGAATTGCTGAGGGTGGTGATAATGCAGATGCTGACAGACAACCCAGAGTGAGGAGAAGGAGAAGAGTATACAGGCCAGGGTCACCTACCATGGGTTACATGAGCTGGAGATAGTAGAGCGCTATAGAGTGGACAGAGAGCTCCTGCAGCAGATTGTTGAGCTGTGCAGGCCACGCCTCACACACAGAACCAACAGAGGGGAACCCATCCCAGTGGAAACCAAGGTATGTGTTGGCCTAAGAATACTAGCAACAGGTACCTTCCAGAGACCAACTGGCGATATGATGGGGATATCACAGGCATCAGCCTCCAGGGTACTGCACCAGTTCCTGGATGCCATGTCACCACATGTCAGTGATCATATATATGTCCCTAATGACCGTGAGGTTCTGGCCAGCAATATGCGTCTCTTCCAGCAAATAGCGGGATACCCTGAGGTGCTGGGTGCAATAGACTGCACGCACATATGCATCAAAGCACCAGCCGGTGAGCGGGTAGAGCCTACATTAACCGCAAGGGATACCCTCCATCAACTGCCAGGTCGTGTGTGATGCCCAGGGCATAATAATGAATGTGTGTGCTGGCTGCCCTGGGAGCTACCACAATTCCCACATCTGGCATCTGACGCAGCTGTACCAATCATTTGCCAATGGGGACTTCCCACACGGACACCTAGTGGGGGATGCAGGTTATGCACTTGAGCCGTGGCTGATGACACCCATCAGAAATGCACACACACCTGAACAGGAACGCCATAATGAGGCACACGCACAAACACGTAATATCATAGAGCGTGTGTTTGGGCTGCTCAAGTCACGGTTCCAGTGTCTGGACACATCTGGTGGAGCTTTGCAGTACACACCAACTACATGTACCCAAATGATCATGATATGTGCTATGCTACATAATATGATCCTGCGGAAACAGCTGCAGCAGTACCATCACAGGGCTGGGCCAAACATCCCCCCACCATTGCCAAGGCCACCACAGGCAGGGGGTGACTCGGAGGAGGAACAACCTGACCTTGTCCCAGTAGGCAGAAGGAGGCGTGCCCAGTATGCCCTGGCCTTGGCAAAGAGGCAACACATAGCACATACGCTTGGTCAGTAGGAACACTGGGACTGATACCCGCTCTGACTCACTCATACAGTAACAGGGATGCCTAACATGGCACAACCTGCTTCCAAACGTACAGGGAGTGTAGTATGTGTATCCGACAGAGGTGGCCCTGCAGCACCACCTGAGGCATGAATGCCATGTGTTAAGTCATGTAATATCATGTACAATATGCACACCTGAGGACCCCAACTAACATCCATATCCACGCATATGACCCTGCGGAAACAGCTGCACGTCATACAGTGATGTACATGTGCAAAAACATGGAACAAGATACAAAATGAGGGTGACTAGCAATAAATAGCATGGATAACCACACACCCATGTTTGTACCACAACAAGAAGCAACATGGAATAGCCATGGTCAAAAACCAATGGCTAAAACCGACTACTACTATATAGCCTGCTGCAGACCACTGTCCTAATAGCAGGAACTGCCCCAGGCCTATGTCCATATGTTCATAGGTTCATACTAGGCTATCTTCCCTAGGGCATTAATAAGCCTAGCCCAGAGTTTTGTGGCTTCTGCCATCCCTGCAAGTTGATGGATAATATGCCCATTATTTTGCTGTGCCTCTGTCAAGCAGTGATACTGAGGTTATCCCTGGGGTATACCTGCAATCTCCCATCCATTGGTCAAGATCTCACTTGAACAAAGCCAGTGAGGTGAGATGCTCAGCCTCACATGTACCAGGATG
Source organism: Protopterus annectens (assembly GCF_019279795.1). NCBI lineage: Eukaryota > Metazoa > Chordata > Ceratodontiformes > Protopteridae > Protopterus > Protopterus annectens. The sequence goes on along the minus strand of NC_056725.1, from coordinate 1,599,682,156 downwards.
TTGTTCCACAGCATATGGACTCTCTGGGTGATGAATCTGTCCCTCCAGCACATCCTATTAATATCTGTGTTGAGGTTTAGGTCTCCTGCCCTTGTAGTTCTGATGGATGTAGAGGTCTTGAGGTGAAGCATGTTCATTAATTCTGGGTTGGACATAGCCTTGTATGTCAGGCACAGGTCACCTCTGAGCAGACAGTAAGCGACTGAATACAGATGGAATTCCTTCAGTCGGGCAGCATAAGAAATATGTTTGAGACCCTTTCACCTCCTGTCGAGGAATTTGTGGGCCCATCCAATCTGAATGGGGCATTGTATGCAATCATTGGTCTGATGAGTGATGAGTACAGGGGAACGATGACCTCCCTTGATCTAGATGTGAATCACTGCATGATGAGGTGGCCAATGTAGAAGGCCTTCCAAACTACCCTGGCAATGTGAGTGTCAAACAAAGGTCACTGTCAACCTGGGTGCCCAGGTCCCTGATAACCTACGTTGTGCTTAGAGGATTGCCACCTAGATGGGAAGTAGTGGTAACCTTGTTCTTCCTGAAGGGTATGGCTATGCATTGTTTAGTGTTTAATGTAAGGCCATGGCCGTGGCACCAGTTATCTGTGTCTATGAGACCCTTCTGAAGGATGTCTGTGTCAGATGGGTTTCCAACTATGCTTCCCAGTTTGCAGTCATCTTCAAACTTTGTCAGCCATAATCCTCCTGTGTTTGCTCGTACTTCTGAAAAGTAGATACTGAACAAATGTGGGCCCAGGACTGAGCCCTGTGGGACACCACTTGTGACAGTTCTGGAGTGTGAACTGGCACCAGCAACTTTGACCCTGTGTGTTCCATCACTTAGGCAGTTTGCAACCCATGCTGTGATGTATGGGTTCACAATTAAGCTGGTGATGTTTTCAATGATACCTGAGTGGGGTATTGTGTCGAAAGCCTTTGCCAGGTCAAGGTAGGCTGTGTGGACTGCCTTGCCCACGTCAATGGCCTGGGTGAGTGTTTTGAAAAAGTCAACCAAGTTTAAAAGGCATGATCTGCCCTTGACAAAGCCAAACTGGATTGGATCCAATGTCTGCAAGTCCCTTATGTCTTCATTTAGAATTCCCATTATGATCCTCTCCATAGCTTAGCAGAACAGGCTTGTTAAGCTGATGGGATGGTAGTTTCTGGGGTTGGTGGAGGCACCTCCTTTGTGAAGTGGGTCCAGCATTGCTGTATGCCACTCCTTGGGAACATATCCTGAGGTGAGGCTAAGATTAAACAGCTGCCCTAACTGCGGGTGTAATTACTCATTGAGTTCATGGAGCACACAACTGGGGACACCATCTGGTCCCATGGATAAAGTGTTTTCTGCCTTGGATTGAGCAGTTCCCACCCCAGCAGTGGAGATGTTTGGGGCGCTACTCTCCTCTGGTGTACATACCCCCAGTTGGGGAGGGGAGAAATCTGCACTGAACCTGTCAGCCAGTATGTTGCCAATGTCTGTAGGTGCAGTGATATCAACATCATTCTGAACTAAGTCTGAGCATATCTGGGAGTTTCCTCCCAGGTTTCAAACATAGGTAAAAAGGCCTCATGATTGTCCCTGAGTCCTGAGTGGGTTTACTCTCAAAACATGCCTCGGATGATTGTATGGGGGAACCCAGTGTTTTACTCACAATGAGCAGGGGTGTCTTCCCCCCTACGGATTACACTCTATCTCGTAGTAGCTCCTTCCTTGTGTTGTACAGCTTGTTTATGGCTAGGGTCCACCAGACTGGATGCTTGCCTGTGGTACAAAGAGTCATTATTATTTGGGATTGCCTGAACCATGCAGTCCTGGAGGTGCTGGTAGAAGGCATTTCTAAGTGATACAGTGGCTTGGGTAATGGTGTCCGCTGGCCTGGGGGCCTTAAAAGAGACCACACCAGTCCTCAGAAATGTGAAGTCGGCATTTGAGAAGGTCTTCACCATTTCTTTTCCCATCTGGGGTGTGGGTGGGATGTGGACTCCCACTGAGAGTAGTCCATGATCTGATCTCACCAATGATGGGTATACGTCTGGTGTTGAACAGTGTGACCCCATGTTCGTGATGATGTGTTCTAGTATGTTGCCTCCACTTGAGGGGATTGGGACCAGTTGTTCCATGGCATTTCAGTGTATGAACTCTTGGAACCTTTGTGTTAGAGTGTTGTGGCATGATTAGTGATCCCAGTCTATATGTGGATAGTTGGAATCACCCAGTAGGATGGTGTTTGGAGATACATTTATCCCCTTCGGTGTTTGCAGGATAGCTGTGTGAGGTACCTGAGTTTGAGCGGGTGGCATGTAACATGTTACAAACTGCAGAGCAGTCTTGCCTATGGTCACTGGCACCTGGATGGTCTCCGATGCATCGTGTGTTGCCACCAACCATGAGGTGAGGGTGTCCTTGATGAATATGGACACCCACCATCCTTCTTGGTGTTGTCGGGATGCTGGTGCCGGAATGCATGATATGAGGTAACACCCGATAGTGCCGGGGTGCTGTCAGAAGCTGTGAACCAGGTTTCAGGCACAGCACAGACATCAATGTGCTACATACTGAGAAGGGCATAGAGTGTGTGCAGCTTGAGGTTGAGACCTTGGGCATTGAGCAGCATTAGCCTTAGTGTCTTTCCTTTACTGTGTTCTAGGGTGGTAGGTGTAGAATCTGAATCTTGCATAAAAAAGGCACAATGGGGGTGGCAAGAGCATCATCTGAAATCCGGAAGCCCAGGTGTGACAGGTGCAAGCCATCCCTTGAAAATCACCGTGGCCTGTCCAGCATGTCATCACAGGCAGACAGACATTGGACCCCCTTAGAATGACACCATAGTCTAATCAAAATACTACAGCTGATCATCTTGTCTCTGTTTATGTGGCATCATACTTGGTGAAGGTAGGATACTGCCGAAGGTCAGGGTCATACCTGCCTGGCCTACATAATCAGAGGGATCCTCTATGTCTCTTTCCATGTAGTCCAGGGAGGTACATCTCAGGTCGTTCACACCAGCATGGATTATGACTGGGTCAGACCTGTACTTGCAGTTTAGTACATCT
>NC_056725.1:1599676084-1599678594 GCF_019279795.1 Protopterus annectens | reverse complement strand
CTACACTTTGATGACAGGACAGGGGACAACTATGGCTGTTTAGTCTGTCAGATAATCATTCATTATATCTGCAAATTGTTTACTGTGATCACCATATACAGCATTTGGCCTAGACATTCCAGATTCTGACACACTGAAATCAGTTTGGGATATTAAGTTGTACTTCCCACATGCATTTAGATCTGTAGAAACACACTGGGGCTACTATATTCAGGGGTTATTACTACTTTATTTATTCATACATGACCCTTTCTGTCACTCTCACACATCCTGCAACTTCACAGTTCAGGTTGGTACTTCTAGGCTTTGTTCACATGTTAGACTGGTGGTGATTCAAACACTTTCCAACAGCCTCACTTCTGTCATGATTCAGCATTTCAACAGGGGATATATCTCACATATGACTACCTCAGATTCTAAAGCTGTACTCTTGGGACTACTGCAGGTTACACTATATTTAATTCATGGTGGGACATCTGTATTACAGCACTGTTTAATTCTATCAATTATATTTCCAGTCACACTTGCATACTGATGAACTTGTTACAGCCATACCTGCAGACTTACAATTCCTGCTTGCACATTATATTACTTTTAATCAATACACTGCAGTGTTCTGATACATGCTACAGTACAATATTTATTTACAAGTAATGGGTGGGGTTACTAACCTGCATGGTGGCGCAGCCGCACCAGCCTACGGCCATACATCTCGCGATTCACAGAGTGGACACCTGCAGCTGTAATACGAAAGAAGTAATATTGGACTACACATCTCCATGGTATTGGCCAGTTGAAATCCTTACATACATAAGCAAAATGTACCTTACTCAGTAGTGGGGTGTTGGGCATATCCCGGGACTCCTGGATCCATTTGGACAACTGGTCTTCCTTGCATCGCTTCAGGTCCGCATGGTGGTGACGGACCTGCTCACCAGTGCGTGGAATGCCAGTAGCACTGGTCAGATCACGAGCCAACTGGTCCCATGCCTCTGCCCTATACGCTCCCCATGAGACCTGGCCCTGCATGAGTTGGGCCTCGTGATGATGGACAAGGAGCCAGACCATGTATCTGGACTCCTCAACGCCCCAACGCTGTGCTTGAAAGCAACGTCCCTCACCTACTCCACTCATTCTAACTGCAGGTCTGTTCTACAATCGTTTCTGCTGTGTATTCCCGCCTATGGGGCTTATATATGCCGCTTTTCCCGCACATTTCTCTGATTGGCCGTTTTGGAATTGTATCTACTTCACTGAAAATGCTTTCTCATGCTCCATTCTGGATTTTATCCCATATATATGCTATTTCTGCATTTCATGGTAATGCTGTCATGGCTTAGTGGTGAAGTACCTTGACTCTAGTGCATGGTATCCTGGGTTCGACTCTGGCAACTGACTTTTGATTTTCCTGACAGAAATGAGTTGAGGGCCTGTCAATCAAACTTGCCAAAAGCACTTTTAAGCATTTAAAACCAGGTCTGCGCTCGTTTGCGCGGAGGTAACGCATGCGCACTGGCAGTTAGCTTGTGGGACCGGCGTGCAAACGGTGTGCGCTGGGATAAACCTTAATTGGCTAGTGACACACATGTTCAGCTAAGCACAGCTAGTTGCAAACTGTTTCAGCCTATTAAACCGGTGCTTAGCAACGAGCATACAGTTTGCAGCTTTTTAAACACTACTCAGCTACGGGCATTCCGTCTCACAGCAGCTTAGCTATCAGTACATTTCTGACTATTTTTATTATTGTGTTACTTCGGAATATATGCTCCATTTCATTCCATTTTACAAAAGGGAATACATTTACATTTGTACAATACTGTCAGGGGGCTTTTTCGTGCTTATTTACAAAAAAAAAAAAAAGTTGTTGTGGGGGCTCGAACCCTGCCTGCCTACTCTACCGCTAAGCTATTACTTCTTGGCTTACTTTGCATATTTAGTTCTTATATCCTTTTCCACTGACTGCTAACTGTGATTGCGCTAGTAGCACACCCGCGCACACGAGCGCACACAGTAGCAAACATTTCCGGGGTTTAAAAAAAAAAAAAAGGTTTTAATTTAATTTTATAACATCTCTTCACTTTATACAGTAATAGTCTATTGGGGCATGTGTTGTGTAGTGTGTTTATTCACATTTCCATGGCCTCTCTCGTGGCTGTTTACTTTCAGCCATTCTAGTATTCAGGGGGCGTGTCCGCTTGCAGGGCTTAGCCTACAGACACGCCCCCTACTCTCTTAAACGGACCGTGTAAGAGTTACTAGTGTGATTCAGCATGCCTCATGCACCTCATGCATATGCATGACATGCTGACATCACACAGTTTCACTGCAGCCTCCGTGTAAGAGTTATAACTCTTACACGGAGGCTTCCTGAATTTGGCCCAGAGTTTATTCATTTCCTAGGAAAATCTTATCAAGAATGTATATTTGCATATTAAGTATACACTTTCACTATGTATATAATGTCAGTAAGCAAAGTTTTGTTTTTCCACCCTTCAGCAATCCGATTTATA